>NC_089837.1:276780992-277099492 GCF_035609145.1 Eleutherodactylus coqui | reverse complement strand
GCTTCGACACCCAGTAGTTGTAGGTGGCAGAGGCGTCACGGAGGACGGTCGTGCGATCGGCTACGTACTCCCTCACCATCCTTTTACAGTGCTCCCGCCGACTCAGCCGTGACTGGGGAGCGGTGACACAGTCTTGCTGGGGAGCCATAAAGCTGTCCAGGCCCTTAAAGACTGTTGCACTGCCTGGGCTGTACATGCTGCTCGATCTCCGCACCTCCCCTGCTACCTGGCCCTTGGAACTGCGCCTTCTGCCACTAGCGCTGTCGGATGGGAATTTTACCATCAGCTTGTCCGCCAGGGTCCTGTGGTATAGCAACACTCTCGAACCCCTTTCCTCTTCGGGAATGAGAATGGGAAGGTTCTCCTTATAGCGTGGGTCGAGCAGTGTGTACACCCAGTAATCCGTAGTGGCCAGAATGCGTGTAACGCGAGGGTCACGAGAAAGGCATCCTAACATGAAGTCAGCCATGTCTGCCAGGGTACCTGTACGCAACACATGGCTGTCCTCACTAGGAAGATCACTTTCAGGATCCTCCTCCTCCTCCTCCTCCTCCTCCTCCTCCTCAGGCCATACACGCTGAAATGATGACAGGCAAGCAGCATGGGTACCGTCAGCAGTGGGCCAAGCTGTCTCTTCCCCCTCCTCCTCATCCTCCTCATGCTCCTCCTCCTCCTCCTGAACGCGCTGAGATATAGACAGGAGGGTGCTCTGACTATCCAGCGACATACTGTCTTCCCCCGGCTCTGTTTCCGAGCGCAAAGCGGCTGCCTTTATGGTTTGCAGGGAACTTCTCAAGATGCATAGCAGAGGAACGGTGACGCTAATGATTGCAGCATCGCCGCTCACCACCTGGGTAGACTGCTCAAAGTTTCGAAGGACCTGGCAGATGTCTGCCAACCAGGCCCACTCTTCTGAAAAGAATTGAGGAGGCTGACTCCCACTGCGCCGCCCATGTTGGAGTTGGTATTCCACTATAGCTCTTCGCTGCTCATAGAGCCTAGCCAACATGTGGAGCGTCGAGTTCCACCGTGTGGGCACGTCGCACAGCAGTCGGTGCACTGGCAGATTAAACCGATGTTGCAGGGTGCGCAGGGTGGCAGCGTCCGTGTGGGACTTGCGGAAATGTGCGCAGAGCCGGCGCACCTTTACGAGCAGGTCTGACAAGCGTGGGTAGCTTTTCAGAAAGCGCTGAACCACCAAATTAAAGACGTGGGCCAGGCATGTCACGTGCGTGAGGCTGCCGAGCTGCAGAGCCGCCACCAGGTTACGGCTGTTGTCACACACGACCATGCCCGGTTGGAGGCTCAGCGGCGCAAGCCAACGGTCGGTCTGCTCTGTCAGACCCTGCAGCAGTTCGTGGGCCGTGTGCCTCCTATCTCCTAAGCTGAGTAGTTTCAGCACGGCCTGCTGACGCTTGCCCACCGCTGTGCTGCCACGCCGCGCGACACCGACTGCTGGCGACGTCCTGCTGCTGCTGACACATCTAGATTGCGAGACAGAGGTTGAGGAGGAGGAGGAGGAGGAGGAGGGTGCTTTAGTGGAGGAAGCATACACCGCCGCAGATACCAGCACCGAGCTGGGGCCCGCAATTCTGGGGGTGGGTAGGACGTGAGCGGTCCAAGGCTCTGACTCTGTCCCAGCCTCCACTAAATTCACCCAATGTGCCGTCAGGGAGATGTAGTGGCCCTGCCCGCCTGTGCTTGTCCACGTGTCCGTAGTTAAGTGGACCTTGCCACTAACCGCATTGGTGAGGGCGCGTACAATGTTGCGGGAGACGTGGTCGTGCAGGGCTGGGACGGCACATCGGGAAAAGTAGTGGCGACTGGGAACTGAGTAGCGCGGGGCCGCCGCCGCCATCATAGCTTTGAAAGCCTCCGTTTCCACAACCCTATACGGCAGCATCTCAAGGCTGATAAATTTGGCTATGTGGACGGTTAACGATTGAGCGTGCGGGTGCGTGGCGGCGTACTTGCGCTTGCGCTCCAACACTTGCGCTAGCGACGGCTGGACTGTGCGGTGCGAGACATTGGTGGATGGGGCCGAGGACAGCGGAGGTGAGGGTGTGGGTGCAGGCCAGGAGACGGTAGTGCCTGTGTCCTGAGAGGGGGGTTGGATCTCAGTGGCA
Organism: Eleutherodactylus coqui; assembly: GCF_035609145.1. NCBI lineage: Eukaryota > Metazoa > Chordata > Amphibia > Anura > Eleutherodactylidae > Eleutherodactylus > Eleutherodactylus coqui. Next base: position 277,097,366 of record NC_089837.1, on the reverse strand, counting down.
GGTTGGGGCACAGGGGGAGAGGCAGCGGTGCAAACCGGAGGCGGTGAACGGCCTTCGTCCCACCTTGTGGGGTGCTTGGCCATCATATGTCTGCGCATGCTGGTGGTGGTGAGGCTGTTGGTGGTGGCTCCCCGGCTGATCTAGGCGCGACAAAGGTTGCACACCACTGTTCGTCGGTCGTCAGGCGTCTCTGTGAAAAACTGCCAGACCTTAGAGCACCTCGGCCTCTGCAGGGTGGCATGGCGCGAGGGTGCGCTTTGGGAAACAGTTGGTGGATTATTCGGTCTGGCCCTGCCTCCACTCCTGGCCACCGCACTGCCTCTTGCAACCTGCCCTGCTGCTGCCCTTGCCTGCCCCTCTGAAGACCTGTCCTGAGTAGGCGTTGCACACCAAGTGGGGTCAGTCACCTCATCGTCCTGCTGCTCTTCCTCCGAATCCTCTGTGCGCTCCTCCCTCGGACTTACTGCCCTTTCTATTACCTCACTGCAAGACAACTGTGTCTCATCGTCATCGTCCTCCTCACCCACTGAATGGTCTTGAGACAGTTGCCGGAAGTCCCCAGCCTCATCCCCCGGACCCCGGGAACTTTCCAATGGTTGTGCATCAGTGACGATAAACTCCTCTGGTGGGAGAGGAACCACTGCTGCCCAATCTGAGCAGGGGCCCGAGAACAGTTCCTGGGAGTCTTCCCGCTCCTGAGCATGTGTCATTGTAGTGGAGTGAGGAGGCTGGGAGGAAGGAGGAGCAGCAGACAGAGGATTCGGATTTGCAGCACTGGACGGCGCAGAACTCTGGGTGGATGATAGCTTGCTCGAAGCACTTTCTGCCATCCACAACAGGACCTGCTCACACTGCTCATTTTCTAATAAAGGTCTCCCGCGTGGACCCATTAATTGGGCAATGAATGTGGGGACGCCAGAAACATGCCTCTCTCCTAATCGCGCAGCAGTCGGCTGCGACACACCTGGATCAGGAGCTCGGCCTGTGCCCACACCCTCACTTGGGCCTACGCGTCCTCGGCCGCGTCCACGTCCTCTAGGCCTACCCCTACCCCTCAGCATGCTGTATTACCAGTGATTTCCAAGCCAGGAAAGAAATTGGCGCAAGCCTGCAGCCAAAATATAATTTTTTCCCTTGTTTTTCAAAGGACAAGCCACACTGCGTGTATTCAATGAATACTACTAAGTTTAATAACTGTGTTGTGGCCCTGCAAATGTGTCAGAGAACTGCAGTGATGCAAAGTTATTCGCTACAGCAGATCAGGGATTTTCCATGCAGGAAAAAAATTGGCGCAAGCCTGCAGCCAAAATAGAATTTTTTCCCTTGTTTTTCAAAGGACAAGCCACACTGCGTGTATTCAATGAATACTACTAAGTTTAATAACTGTGTTGTGGCCCTGCAAATGTGTCACAGAACTGCAGTGATGCAAAGTTATTCGCTACAGCAGATCAGGGATTTCCCATGCAGGAAAAAAATTGGCGCAAGCCTGCAGTCAAAATAGAATTTTTTCCCTTGTTTTTCAAAGGACAAGCCACACTGCGTGTATTCAATGAATACTACTAAGTTTAATAACTGTGTTGTGGCCCTGCAAATGTGTCAGAGAACTGCAGTGATGCAAAGTTATTCGCTACAGCAGATCAGGGATTTCCCATGCAGGAAAAAAATTGGCGCAAGCCTGCAGCCAAAATAGAATTTTTTTCCCTTGTTTTTCAAAGGACAAGCCACACTGCGTGTATTCAATGAATACTACTAAGTTTAATAACTGTGTTGTGGCCCTGCAAATGTGTCAGAGAACTGCAGTGATGCAAAGTTATTCGCTACAGCAGATCAGGGATTTCCCATGCAGGAAAAAAATTGGCGCAAGCCTGCAGCCAAAATAGAATTTTTTCCCTTGTTTTTCAAAGGACAAGCCACACTGCGTGTATTCAATGAATACTACTACCGTATATACCGGCGTATAAGGCGACGGGGCGTATAAGACGACCCCCCAACTGTCACCTTATACGCCGGTATACAGTGGAGAAAAAAAAAAAAATTCATTACTCACCTCCCACGGCGTTCTGTCGCGCTCCGGCAGGATGTCGCTCGCTTCTCGTCCCCGGCGCAGCATTGCTTTCTGAATGCGGGGCTTGAAATCCCCGCTTCCAGAAAGCTAATACACACGCCGGCAGCCATGACATCATTGAATGGCTGTGATTGGCTAAAACACACGTGGCTTCAGCCAATCACACTATTCAATGACATCATTGAATGGGTGTGATTGCTAACACGTGCGCCTTCAGCCAATCACAGCCATTCAATGCTGTCATGGCTGCCGGCGTGTGTACTAGCTTTCTGGAAGCGGGGATTTCAAGCCCCGCATTCAGAAAGCAATGCTGCGCCGGGGACGAGAAGCGAGCGACATCCTGCCGGAGCGCGACAGAACGCCGTGGGAGGTGAGTAATGACATTTTTTTTTTTACACTTTTTTTTTTTTGTATTACCGGCGCATAAGACGACCCCCGACTTCAGACCCGATTTTTCGGTGTTCAAAAGTCGTCTTATACGCCGGTATATACGGTAAGTTTAATAACTGTGTTGTGGCCCTGCAAATGTGTCAGAGAACTGCAGTGATGCAAAGTTATTCGCTACAGCAGATCAGGGATTTCCCATGCAGGAAAAAAATTGGCGCAAGCCTGCAGCCAAAATAGAATTTTTTCCCTTGTTTTTCAAAGGACAAGCCACACTGCGTGTATTCAATGAATACTACTAAGTTTAATAACTGTGTTGTGGCCCTGCAAATGTGTCAGAGAACTGCAGTGATGCAAAGTTATTCGCTACAGCAGATCAGGGATTTCCCATGCAGGAAAAAAATTGGCGCAAGCCTGCAGCCAAAATAGAATTTTTTCCCTTGTTTTTCAAAGGACAAGCCACACTGCGTGTATTCAATGAATACTACTAAGTTTAATAACTGTGTTGTGGCCCTGCAAATGTGTCAGAGAACTGCAGTGATGCAAAGTTATTCGCTACAGCAGATCAGGGATTTCCCATGCAGGAAAAAAATTGGCGCAAGCCTGCAGCCAAAATAGAATTTTTTCCCTTGTTTTTCAAAGGACAAGCCACACTGCGTGTATTCAATGAATACTACTAAGTTTAATAACTGTGTTGTGGCCCTGCAAATGTGTCAGAGAACTGCAGTGATGCAAAGTTATTCGCTACAGCAGATCAGGGATTTCCCATGCAGGAAAAAAATTGGCGCAAGCCTGCAGTAAAACGTAGCTGGCTGCGTCTGATTTTTTTTAACGTTCTGCACGCAGCACACACGTACCCAGAGCCCTGAGGACTGTCAGAGGCAGGCGAAATAGAATTTTTTCCCTTGTTTTTCACAGGAAAAGCCACACTGCGTCTATTCAATGAATAATGTATGTCTTCTGGCCCTGCCTACACAATTCTATCCCGTAAGTATTAATGCCGGGTGCAATGGTCTGCACAGCCGGTTTTGAGAAGAAAAAAAAATATGCAACACTGCTAACAGCAGCCTGGACAGTACTGCACACGGATAGATGTGGCCCTAGAAAGGACCGTTGGGGTTCTTGAAGCCTACACTCATTGCTAACACTCTCCCTGCCTAACCACCACTTCTGTCCCTATTGCAGGGCGCAATGCTCTGCAGATCCAATTTTGAAAAAAAATAAAAAAATACAGTGCTAACACAGTACTGCACACTATTAGATGTGGCCCTGAGAAGGACCGTTGGGGTTCTTGAAGCCTACACTAACTCCTAACGCTCTCCCTATAGCAGCACCAGCACGATAGCACTTTCCCTCAGCTAACTCACAAGGCATCTGAGCCGAGCCGCGGGAGGGGCCGATTTTTATACTCGGGTGACATCAGATCTCCCCAGCCACTCACAGCAGGGGGGTGGTATAGGGCTTGAACGTCACAGGGGGAAGTTGTAATGCCTTCCCTGTCTTTCAATTGGCCAGAAAAGCGCGCTAACGTCTCAGAGAGGAAACTGAAAGTAACCAGAACATCGCGTGGTACTCGTTACGAGTACCGAGCATCCCGAACACGCTAATATTCGCCCGAGTATCAAGCTCGGACGAGTACGTTCCCTCATCTCTAGCGAGCACCAAAATGCTCGGGTGCTCGTTACTCGAGACGAACTTTTCGCGATGCTCAAGGGTTCCTTTCGTATAACGAACCCCATTGAAGTCAATGGGCGACCCGAGCATTTTTGTATATCGCCGATGCTCGCTAAGGTTTTCGTTTGTGAAAATCTGGGCAATTCAAGAAAGTGATGGGAACGACACAGCAACAGATAGGGCAGGCGAGGGGCTACATGTTGGGCTGCATCTCAAGTTCCCAGGTCCCACTATTAAGCCACAATAGCGGCAAGAGTGGGCCCCCCCCCTCCCAACAATTTTTACTTCTGAAAAGCCCTCATTAGCAATGCATACCTTAGCTAAGCACCACACTACCTCCAACAAAGCACAATCACTGCCTGCATGACACTCCGCTGCCACTTCTCCTGGGTTACATGCTGACCAACCCCCCCCCCCCACGACCCAGTGTCCACAGCGCACACCAAACTGTCCCTGCCCAGCCTTCAGCTGCCCTCATGCCACGCCACCCTCATGTCTATTTATAAGTGCGTCTGCCAGAGGAACTGCAGGCACACACTGCAGAGGGTTGGCACGGCTAGGCAGCGACCCTCTTTAAAAGGGGCGGGGCGATAGTCCACAATGCTTTACATAAGCAATGAGAAATCCAATAGTGTGCCACCTCCATCTCGAGCTGCACACGTGGGCATAGCAATGGGGAACCTATGTGCCACACACTATTCATTCTGTCAAGGTGTCTGCATGCCCCAGTCAGACCGCGGTTTTTTATAAATAGTCACAGGCAGGTACAACTCCGCAATGGGAATTCCGTGTGCACCCACAGCATGGGTGGCTCCCTGGAACCCACCGGCTGTACATAAATGTATCCCATTGCAGTGCCCTGGAGAGCAGAGCTAACGTCAGATTAAATGCAGGTGGGCTTCGGCCCACACTGCATGCCCCAGTCAGACTGGGGTTCTTTAGAAGTGGACAGATGCAGTTACAACTCCCTGTGGACCCACAGCATGGGTGGGTGCCAGGAAGCCACCGGCGGTACATAAATATATCCCATTGCATTGCCCATCACAGCTGAGGTAATGTCATGTTTAATGCAGGTGGGCTTCGGCCCACACTGCATGCCCCAGTCAGACTGGGGTTCTTTAGAAGTGGACAGAAGCAGTTACAACTCCCTGTGGACCCACAGCATGGGTGGCTCCCTGGAACCCACCGGCAGTACATAAATATATCCCATTGCATTGCCCATCACAGCTGAGGTAATAATGTCATGTTTAATGCAGGTGGGCTTCGGCCCACACTGCATGCCCCAGTCAGACTGGGGTTCTTTAGAAGTGGACACATGCAGTTACAACTCCCTGTGGACCCACAGCATGGGTGGGTGCCAGGAAGCCACCGGCGGTACATAAATATATCCCATTGCATTGCCCATCACAGCTGAGGTAATAATGTCATGTTTAATGCAGGTTGGCTTCGGCCCACACTGCATGCCCCAGTCAGACTGGGGTTCTTTAGAAGTGGACAGATGCAGTTACAACTCCCTGTGGACCCACAGCATGGGTGGCTCCCTGGAACCCACCGGCAGTACATAAATATATCCCATTGCATTGCCCATCACAGCTGAGGTAATAATGTCATGTTTAATGCAGGTGGGCTTCGGCCCACACTGCATGCCCCAGTCAGACTGGGGTTCTTTAGAAGTGGACACATGCAGTTACAACTCCCTGTGGACCCACAGCATGGGTGGGTGCCAGGAAGCCACCGGCGGTAGATAAATATATCCCATTGCAGTGCCCAACACAGCTGATGTAACGTCAGCTGTAATGCAGGTGGGCTAAAAATTAATTGGATTACACTGTAGGCGAGGGCCCACAAAAATTGGTGTACCAACAGTACTAATGTACCTGAGAAAAATTGCCCATGCCCAACCAAGAGGGCAGGTGAAACCCATTAATCGCTTTGGTTAATGTGGCTTAATTGGTAACTAGGCCTGGAGGCAGCCCAGTAAAAATAAAAATTGGTTGAGGTGAAAGTTTCAACGCTTTAATGAGCATTGAAACATATAAAAATTGTTTAGAAAAATTATATGACTGAGCCTTGTGGGCCTAAGAAAAATTGCCCGTTCGGCGTGATTATGTGAGTTTTCAGGAGGAGGAGCAGGAGGAGGAATATTGTACACAGATTGATGAAGCAAAAAGGTCCCCGTTTTGGATGGTGATAGAGAACGATGCTTCCATCCGCGGGTGCAGCCTACGTATTGTTTAGGTATCGCTGCTGTCCGCTGGTGGAGAAGAGAAGTCTGGGGAAATCCAGGCTTTGTTCATCTTGATGAGTGTAAGCCTGTCGGCACTGTCGGTTGACAGGTGGGTACGCTTATCCGTGATGATTCCCCCAGCCACACTAAACACACTCTCTGACAAGACGCTAGCCGCAGGACAAGCAAGCACCTCCAGGGCATAGAGCGCGAGTTCAGGCCACGTGTCCAGCTTCGACACCCAGTAGTTGTAGGGGGCAGAGGCGTCACCGAGGACGTTCGTGCGATCGGCTACGTACTCCCTCACCATCCTTTTACAGTGCTCCCGCCAACTCAGCCTTGACTGGGGACCAGTGACACAGTCTTGCTGGAGAGCCATAAAGCTGGCAAAGGCCTTGGATAATGTTCCCCTGCCTGCGCTGTACATGCTGCCTGATCTCTGCGCCTCCCCTGCTACCTGGGCCGCGGAGATGCGCCTTCGGCCACTAGCGCTGTCGGATGGGAAGTTTACTATCAGTTTGTCCACCAGCGCCCTGTGGTATAGCATCATTCTTGAACCCCTTTCCTCTTCGGGAATGAGAGTGGAAAGGCTCTCCTTATACCGTGGGTCGAGCATTGTGTACACCCAGTAATCCGCAGTGGCCAGAATGCGTGTAACACGAGGGTCACGAGAAAGGCATCCTAACATGAAGTCAGCCATGTGTGCCAGGGTACCTGTACGCAACACATGGCTGTCCTCACTCGGAAGATCACTTTCAGGATCCTCCTCCTCCTCCTCCTCTGGCCATACACGCTGAAAGGATGACAGGCAAGCAGCATCTGTCCCCTCAGTAGTGGGCCAAGCTGTCTCTTCCCCCTCCTCCTCATGCTCCTCCCCGTCCTCCTCCTCCTCCTCCTCTGGCCATACACGCTGAAAGGATGACAGGCAAGCAGCATCTGTACCCTCAGCACTGGGCCAAGCTGTCTCTTCCCCCTCCTCCTCATGCTCCTCCCCCTCCTCCTCAACGCGCTGAGATATAGACATGAGGGTGCTCTGACTATCCAGCGACATACTGTCTTCCCCCGCCTCCGTTTCCGATTGCAAAGCGTCTGCCTTTATGCTTTGCAGGGAACTTCTCAAGATGCATAGCAGAGGAATGGTGACGCTAATGATTGCAGCATCCCCGCTCAGCATCTGGGTAGACTCCTCAAAGTTTCCAAGGACCTGGCAGATGGCTGCCAACCAGGCCCACTCTTCTGTAAATAATTGAGGAGGCTGACTCCCACTACGCCGCCCATGTTGGAGTTGGTATTCCGCAATAGCTGTACGCTGCTCATAGAGCCTGGCCAACATGTGGAGCGTAGAGTTCCACTGTGTGGGCACGTCGCACAGCAGTCGGTGCACTGGCAGATGAAACCGATGTTGCAGGGTCCGCAGGGTGGCAGTGTCCATCTTGGAGTTGCGGTAATGTGCGCAGAGCTGGCGCACCTTTCCGAGCAGGTATGACAAGTGTGGGTAGCTTTTCAGAAAGCGCTGAACCACCAAATTAAAGACATGGGCCAGGCATGGCACGTGCGTGAGGCTGCCGAGCTGCAGAGCCGCCACCAGGTTACGGCCGTTGTCACACACGACCATGCCCGGTTGGAGGCTCAGCGGCGCCAGCCAGCAGTCGGTCTGCTCTGTCAGACCCTGCAGCAGTTCGTGGGCCGTCTGACTCTTCTCTCCTAAGCTGAGTAGTTTCAGCGCGGCCTGCTGACGCTTGCCCACCGCTGTGCTGCCATGCCGCGCGACACCGACTGCTGGCGACGTGCTGCTGCTGACACATCTTGACTGCGAGACAGAGGTTGCGTAGGAGGAGGAGGAGGACAAGGGTGGTTTAGTGGAGGAAGCATACACCGCCGCAGATACCACCACCGAGCTGGGGCACGCAATTCGGGGGGTGGGTAGGACGTGAGCGGTCCCAGGCTCTGACTCTGTCCCAACCTGCACTAAATTCACCCAATGTGCCATCAGGGAGATATAGTGGCCCTGCCCGCCTGTGCTTGTACACGTGTCTGTTCTTAAGTGGACCTTGGCAGTAACCGCGTTGGTGAGGGCGTGTACAATGTTGCAGGAGACGTGGTCGTGCAGGGCTGGGACGGCACATCGAGAAAAGTAGTGGCAACTGGGAACCGAGTAGCGCGGGGCCGCCGCCGCCATCATGCTTTTTAAAGCCTCCGTTTCCACAACCCTATACGGCAGCATCACCAGGCTGATCAATTTGGCAATGTGCACGTTTTACGCTTTAGCGTGCGGGTGCGTGGCTGCGTACTTGCGCTCGCGCTCAAACAGTGGCGCTAGCGACGTCTGGATGCTGCTCTGAGAGACATTGCTGGATGGGGCCGAGGACAGCGGAGGTGAGGGTGTGGGTGCAGGCCAGGAGACGGTAGTGCCTGTGTCCTCATAGGGGGGTTGGATCTCAGTGGCAGGTTGGGGCACAGGGGGAGAGGCTGTGGTGCAAACCGGAGGCGGTGAACGGCCTTCGTCCCACCTTGTGGGGTGCTTGGCCATCATATGCCTGCGCATGCTGGTGGTGGTGCCTCCCCAGCTGATCTTGGCGCGACAAAGGTTGCACACCACTGTTCGTCGGTCGTCAGGCGCCTCTGCGAAAAACTGCCACACCGTAGAGCACCTTGACCTCTGCAGGGTGGCATGGCGCGAGGGGGCGCTTTGGGAAACAGTTGGTGGATTATTCGGTCTGGCCCTGCCTCTACCCCTGGCCACCGCACTGGCTCGGCCTGTGCCCACACCCTGACTTGGGCCTCCGCGTCCTCGCCCGCGTCCTCTAGGCCTACCCCTACCCCTCAGCATGCTGTATTACCAGTAGTGCAGAAACAGAACGCTGTAATTAAATGTGCCGCTTATTGGCCTGTGGTTGGAGGCTGACTTCGCTTACGGAACGCCAGGATATAATTTTGCGCAAGCCTGTTGTAACACTTAGCTGGCTGTGTATGAATTTGGAGAACTACTACACCCAGCACAGACCCAGAACACTGAGGACACTCACAGGCAGCCCAAATAGATTTTTTCCCACAACTTTTTTTGCAAAGGCCCACTGCCTATATTCAATCAATAATATGTCTTCTGTCCCTGCCTAAGCGCTTCTGGCCCTGGAGTATTACTGCAGGGTGCAATGCTCTGCACGGCCGATATACCAAAAAAAAAAAATGTGCAACACTGCAAAAAGCAGCCTCCACAGTACTGCACACGGTTAAATGTGGCCCTAAGAAGGACCGTTGGGGTTCTTGAAGCCTAAAATACTCCTAACGCTCTCCCTATAGCAGCTCCAACAAGATAGCACTGTCCCTGATCTCTGTCAGAATGCATCTGTGGCGAGCCACGGGAGGGGCCGATTTTTATACTCGGGTGACACCTGATCTCGCCAGCCACTCACTGCAGGGGGGTGGTATAGGGCTTGAACGTCGCAGGTGGAAGTTGTAATGCCTTCCCTGTCTTTCAATTGGCCAGAAAAGCGCGCTAATGTCTCAGAGATGAAAGTGAAAGTAACCCGAACATCGCGTGGTACTCGTTACGAGTAACGAGCATCTCGAACACGCTAATACTCGAACGAGTATCAAGCTCGGACGAGTACGTTCGCTCATCTCTAGTATTTAACCAAGCTATGTTAAAGGGTTGCCTACCTCTGGAAATGCTACAAGCAAATATAGTAACAATACCCAAACCTCGTAAGAGCACATCTTCCCCTGCTAACTTTAGACCAATATCTTTGCTCAATAATGACACTAAATTATATGCAAAAATGTTGGCCACTCACCTACTAGAGATAACTCTCAACCTTATACACAGCGATAAAGCGGGTTTTGTTAAAGGAAGGCAAACATCAGACGCTACTAGAAGACTGATAGGAGTGCTGGGGGAGATCGAGACCTCACGATTGCCTTGCCTGGTCCTAACTCTGGACGCAGAGAAGGCGTTCGACAGGATCCACTGGGGATATGCCTTCTCGGTCTTGAGAAAGATGGGGTTTGATGGAGCAATTCTGGGGGCAATTCAGGCGTTGTATGGAGCCCCTTCTGAAAAAATTTTAATAAATGGAGCTGTCTCCAGCCCTTTTGAAATCACAAATGGGACGAGGCAGGGGTGCCCACTGTCCCCCACCTTGTTCGTTCCAACCATGGAACGTTTGGCTGAGGCGATTCGTATGGAGACTGGCATTAGAGGAATATCTCTCTGCTCTAGGCAACATGAAGTTGGCCTATTTGCGGACTATGTCATTTTAATGTTGACTTCTCCTCTAGAATCTCTCAGAGTGGATTCTGACCTCCTAATTAATTTTGGCAAAATTTCTTACTATAAAATCAATCCTACCAAGTCTAAAATCTTGCGGCCAACATCTCGAACTCGCTCCAGTCTCAGATTAAGAAAGAATTTCCGTACGTATGAAAGTTAATGGGAATCCAATACTTGGGAATAACAATTACACTTTCCTCAGAACACACAATGTCCCTTAATATTAACTCCTTGATCAGCGAGTTAGAGAGATGTCTTGTGGACTACAACAAAGTGGAGTTTTCCTGGTTAGGGAGAATTGTCATTTACAAGATGATGGTCCTCCCAAAAATCCAAATACAAATTAACACTAAAGTCCTTATAGGAGATCTTTTGTGGGGATAGCAATTTTGATCGTGACTCACACAAAAAGGCTTCCCTCCTGATCTGGGAGAAAGAATTGGGATGTTCCTTTTCATCTGATCAATGGAATACGGCGCTCTCGTGGGCAATCAAAACCTTCTTGTGCGCCACCCTGATGGAAGTTCACAGTAAAGTTATGACAAGGTGGTACAGGTCACCAGTCCGGTTATCCGATTTTTTCCCCCAAATTACTCTAATAAACCTGGAGAGAGTGTGGAGGTAGAGGCACACTTTTGCATATTTTTTGGAGCTGCCCCCTCATACAACCAATTTGGCAAAAGTTCTTTCTCCTCCTTGAGAAACTAATAAGGTTGAAATCACCCCTTCACCTGAATTAGGGATAATGCTGTTGGGAATTAAAGACATCCCCCCAGCCTTAGAAAATTGGTCGCTCATGGACTTCTCTCTATTAAATTACTGGTATCAAAAAATTGGCGAACGACTTGTTCACCTACACTTTCAGACTTAACACATCTGATTTCAGAACACTATATATATATGAAAAAATCCTAGTATATAGAAACGACAAAATTGAACCAATATAAGGAGACTTGGGGGCCCTGGCTGGATCATTTTTAATTAAACAGTTTTAAATCTTAGGTTTGGATTGATTTGAATGCTTGAGCTTAAATTACTTCCAATGCTATATTTACCCTTAAGGTCTAACTTATTACATGCCTATTCTATGTGTCATACTCATACATTTATTAAATTAAGTCTCGAGCAGATCTAACTGGATGCTAGACCCTCCCTACCCCCACCCCCCTGCCCACACACACACACACACACACACACACACACACCACCCCTTTTCCCTAGTTGTCTCCTCACCTTAACCCCGCCCCCCCCCATTCCCACACACCAACTCCTCTACCACAATTTTTCCTTCTTTTATATAACTATGGATTAGTTACTTTAGAGTTAAATGTAAGTTTACAATTCTAAAATGCATCATTGTATTGTTAACATTAATGACCTCAAAAAAGCAATTTCATCATAAACCAGAGGGTGATGCCATATGTTTCTATCTATTTGTACCTCTGTTATGACATGTCATAATTAGTGTTTTCAATCAATAAAAATTTTTGAACAGTAAGGTGCTTCAACATGTGGAGGAAAAATTTGCCATGATATGCTGATCTGTCTTGGATTTTACCACTACGTGTGAAAGCACCCTTAAAAACAGCACAATAAATATATATTACTAAACTGTATAGGTCACTAAATCCTGAATATTTCAACTCTGTAAGTATCCTCTAGTGTGATGATTATTTTGGGGTTTTCATTCATAAGCGGAAACCACAAAAGAAATGAAAAACTAAATTCACATCTGTGTCAGAAATTTCTTCCTGCATGCCGAATGTCAGTTCGGTGCTGTATATGCTGGACTGGCGCTTTCTGTTTTCGTTTGCTCGGCTCCACAAACGGAGCCAAAAAAAAAAAACGAACAACGTTAATCTGTATGTAACATTTAAATTAATGCATTTTTTATTTATGATATTTTAGTGAAATACAGTTAATTTCTTAAGTTATACATTACAATAAAGCAGAAAATAACCAAGTGCAGATATACAATTCAAAAGAGAGCAGCCCTGTATAATTCAGTTTCCATACATGCTGAAAGACAAATCATATGCATTAGGGCTCAGTCGCACGGGCGCATCCGGACACCGATGCGCCCGTGTTACTGCAGGATAAGACGGCCGCACTGCAGGTGCGGACGACTCTCCGCACAGCCGGAAGAAAGAACACATGGCCGGCTCCATTGCCGGTCATGTGTTCTTTCTTCCAGCAGTGCTGAGATTCAGCCGCACCTGCAGTGTGTCCGTCTTCTACGAGCAGTAACAAGGGCACATCGGCGCCCGGATGCGCCCGTGTGACTGAGCCCTGAAACATACTTTAGCTATTTCTGTCATAATCTAGTCATTTTCCTATGGGGTATTTAGGTGTCATTTTTGTCTTCATTTTCATAAATTTGCATCTATTCTTGGTCTGTTTTGTTTCGTAAAAATATAACATGATATGCATGCTGATGGTGGTAGTCCTGTATGGTTATGTTTCCCATACTAAGTTTCATGATTTGTGTGTTTTGCTTTCTCCCTCGTTTTTGTATTTAAACTTAGCTCATGTGTACACACAAATCCTATGATTGACAATCCATGGTACTTTGCCCAGTAATATAACTTCACCTCTATTTACGGAGTTATCTTAAAGGAGTTTTCCGAGTAATTTTATTTTAATCCTGGTCTACCACTGACTGTTACTGTAAGAATTCACTATAAGGGCGCCCACCCACTGGCGATTTTTTTTCCTTTGCGTTTTTTCTCAAGAGCAATTAGTTTTGAATGTACTCCTGTCCACTGGCGTTTTTTGTTTCAGTCCGTTGCAATTTTTAACATAGGAACTGTCAGTTGCATATGTGTCCTTATTTTTCTCTTAATGCACCCATGAATGTCAATGTAAATTAACGCAAAAAGCCGCGAAAATGCCGTGAAAAACGCGCCAAAAACGCGACGAAAACGCTGCGTTTTTCACGCACGAAAATCGCGAACGCCAGTGGGTGGGCGCCCTTAGGCCTCATTCACAAGAGCGTATTAGCGCAGCTAATTTACAAGTGCAAAAAAACCCCTCAACTATTAGAATCCATGGATTCCTATGGAAACGTTCAGATGAAAGAATTTTAGGTGCATAAAAAAAATTGCACCTAAAAAATAGGACATCAGTGTCTGAAATTCTGCAACTGAAATCTCCTGCTGCGTGAAAAGATAGGACCCGATTTATCTTTGGTGTGCTAAGTGTAGGAGTTTCCATAGACTTCAATGGGAGCTGGAAAACAAGGGAGTGGGAGGGAGATTAGCTAAACATTCTGATTGTTTAGTTTAGACTGTTTAACAATGGGAATGGGAGAGGAAGGGAGATTAGCACTGTTTACCTAAACATTCCCATTGTTTATCTTAAACTGCTAAACAACAGGAATGGGAGAGTGGAGGGAGATTAGCAGGGTTAAGCTAAACATCTCATTGCATGTATGTAAGTGTAGTGAAAGATTTTGTGCTGGCCAGAGAAAATAAAAATCTCAGCAGCGCATTTTTTCGGCAACACACTGCTCCAGATCGTGTAAATGGGCGATTTTAAGGCTTATGAGCATTGTGGAAAATCGTCTATTCACATGATTTTTAGCGCAGTTAGCCACAATTTTTTTTGCGCGGCCATCTTTGGTGTGATTTTCATTCTCGTGTGAATCAGGCCTAAATTAACATTTATTGATAGTGATTAAAACAAAAAACTCTGAGCTGCTACAAACTATATTTGGCCAAAATTATAATCAAAGAAACAATGGTTGCTTTTAGCATACAGTTTAGCAACTATTACCACTGAGGCCTGTGATTGGCTGCAGTCTGTAATTTTTACAGGGTGCTGGAAGGGAGAAGTTCTTTTAGATGAGCCGATTATCGTTTAAACGAGCAAACAAGCGAGTGACGTAATTGCCAGCTTTTTCGCTCTTGTTCAGCCTGTTTAGACAGGCAGATACAACGTTGGCTCATTCAAACAAGAATCATTCAGTCTTTCACTGTATCACTGTATAAGTGAATGAGAGAGACTGAACCATTGCTGTTTATGCAGGCATTAAATTCATTGTTGAATTGTTCACTTATCGTTCGGCTTAAACTGATTGATGAACAAAAAGTGAATGATCAGCGTTCGTCTAGTTGTTGGCTTAAGTTTAGACCATAGGATTATCATTCACTTTCACTCGTTTGAACAATTCTTTGAACGGTAATAGTTCCTTCTAAAAGCAGATTTAGAAGCAAATTTTCTTTATATCAGGGGAATAAAATTCTTACTGACTCCAATTCTGGCAATCAGAATAAGCCGCTGGATCAGCAATCCTTCTCCAGTAATTAAATTGTAATATGGTTAAGCTTAAGATAGACAACCAGCCCCCTTTTGAACTCTTAGTGAATTCCAGTGCATTCACTATCACAACGTCCTCAGGCAGAGAGTTCCATAGTCACACTGCTGACGTATCACAATAAGGAACCCACTTCTATGTTGGGTGTAAAAACCTTTCTTTTTGTACCCATTGGTAAAATACTGAGTGTAAATGTATCATGGGAGAGAACTTTACATTGACCCTTTCTTGCATGAAGCTGCCACTGCTATTTTATGTACAGATTTATAGTTTCCATTGAAGGGAACCTGTCAACAGGTTCATGCTGCCCATGGTTGGAGCAACATGAACCTTATGACAGGTTCCCTATAATGAAAACTATAGAAATCTTTACATACAATAGCACAGTTATGTATAGTGCGGTAGTGTATTATTTATTCTGAAATGCTGTGTGTTTGAGAGTAAACATACCTTTAAGTATGACTCAGAAGAGAGCTGGAAAGGAGCTTCCAGACGAAGAGGCGGGCAGTACTGCCCTCTCCCCACTTGCTCATAATGCAGACTAACAGCTCCCTCTCTCTATTGACAAAGGGGAGTGGTCAGCAACTTTCTAGCTCCCTTCCGAGTTAGACTTTAAAGTATATTTACTCTGCAATGCCACAGAATTTCAGAATAAGACATACACTGACGCGTTGTACATAGTTGTTCTGGATTCATGCTACCTGGGGTTATGGCAGTATACACTTGGTGACAGTTTACCTTTAAATTTAGTTTAAAAAAAACTTTATCCATTGAGCACCTCTAGTGGCATAATGTTATCATTTATTTAAGATGAAACCTGGTTTTGAACCTATGCAGAGAAATATAGTTGAAAGGTAAGCAAAATATTTCCCTGTAAGGGCTAATGCCTACAGCTGGATTTCCGCGGTGTTACATCTCAGCTATTAGGTTCTACTGAACCTAATAGCTGAATGTTCACGCTGCGGAATTCCAATGTGGTATTCCACTTGCAGAGCCCGCCACGGCCTTATACATGAGCCCTAAATGTGGTTTAAAGCGGGATTGACACAACATTGTTTTGACATGTTTTCACAGATTTTTTTGTGGGGAGATTTTTCTTTGCTCAAAAATACTGCTGCAGATGTCATTTTAAAGTCTTTAGCAAAATATTTAAAAAAAATCTACACACAGTGATTAGTTTTATATGCATTTTGGGGTCTGAGGTTTTTAAAACACAGCATGCTCTAGGTATGACAATTTCTAGTGTCTTTCCCATAGGCTTTTCTAAAGGGCTTCCTAAAAAGCCTGAAGAAATGCTTGTCAAAATGTTACAAATTAAACAACTTCCTATTCACCTCCTGACATAACTCAAGGCTTGAAAACATGAATTATATGTCTTGCATTATCCTAATACACATTTAGCAACTTGTGTAAACACTTTTAATTTAGTCAAAACACATTAACTCTGACCACTGATTGAAGCGGGCTGTATAAAAATCTCTCTCTCTCGGAAAAGTATTGTGCTGCCCTCCCCTCTGAAATATTTGCCCATTAGCTATATGAAGATATTGCTGGTAGTTTATCTATCTTAAAATTTCTGCTAACTTCTCCTCATAATATTTTGAGTTTTCTTCTAAATCCTCCCAAGGAATAAAGGCTTCTTGTTCACTCTTTTGCTCACTTTCCCCTTCTTCATTCATAACTATGTCTGGCTCTACAAAATTTTGCCATACATGCAAATAATCAGCACTCTTCATCATTCGGAGTTGGCAGCCAGCAGAGCTTATGCCTCGTATGGCACCACGGATTTCAGATTCCTCCCACTGAAAAAGCCGAGCAACTACCAAACGTAGTTTCAATGTCTTATTCCGCCGTAGACACCGGGCAATGCAAGCTGCGCAATTTACGCATGGGCTAGATGACACGTAACAGATGACATTGCCAGCACCAGTGCTCAGAAACTGTGGCAGGACATTGGAAAAAAAAGCCTCCTCTGCATGGGCCGAGGCATGCTCATCTTCCAGGTATCCACGAAATACCTGGCCTTCTCCTCGTTCTATAGTGTAGCATAACAAAGTCTTATTCCGCCCAGAACTATACTCCACGTTCTTGAACTGGAACATAAAAGAAGAAGCAGGGATGCGGCTCCTAGGAATAACAATATAGAAAACTATTTTAATAGGAGTGTAAATTTATCATACTAGAATTTATGTAGAATTACAGCTAACAATGAACCAGAAGAATGACATATACTGAATCATAGTAATGTATGTGCATGTATTACATATAGAAGAGTAAACAGCCATACATTCTGCCCATTACTGTAATTCTATATTTAGGACAAATTCCATTTCATGGAGCAATAAATTCTATAGGCTGTCAGATACAGCCTATAGAATATTTATAACTTTATAAATGTTTACTTCATTAATTGTAAATGGTATATTTTATAGAGCATGCATGTAAGGAACAGCCCTCTGGTAGATTTTAATGTTTTAGGGGCATATCTGGATCCAAGGCGTTTATCTATTGTTTGCCAGCCAGCTGTCTACGTAACTTGTATTTGCTGTAGTCAGGTTATTGTATGTAATGGTTTGCACCTAAATTGTCTGAATCGTTGTTACTGGAAGCCAGATGAGAGCATCACACAGTTTTTGCCATTGACATCATGTTTAAGTTAACAAAATGTTTTCTGTCATTGTGATTGTGCTGCCCTGGAAGGAGCATCTGTTACTTTAACCTCAGCATGTCACAGGAATTTGGAAGATATTTTTAGATCTGCTGTAGGTTTCTCTTATCATCTGTCACTTTGCTAATCTCTAGTAACCCACAGCAAAAATAAGATTTATCAAGCATAATGTGAGTTATTACAGGAAAGACCACTATTTAAGATAGGTATTGGGTGTAGGAGTGAGGAAAAGACCGCATGTGGAAAGATGACAAAGGGTATTAAATAACTTATATTTTTATATTTATATTTTTCCTAACATATTTCCACAGTAAACATAGGAAAACAGGAAAATCCAAGAGTCTCACAGTAATGTGTAAGCAAGTAAAAAAAAGAAATTAAACAAACTGTCCAAAAAAACTGATTGCGCTATACTTTGTACAGGGTTCTGGGCGGCAGTGCATGAGACCATAGCCCTGCAGTTTTTCCTAGTGTCACTTTAAAAATAGTTATATTTATAAATTTAAAAATGTTTACTTTATTAATTGCAAATGGCACATTTTATAGAGCATGCATGTAAGGAACAGCCCTCTGGTAGATTTTAATGTTTCAGGAGCATATATAGACCCTAGGTGTTTATGTATTGTTTGCCAGCCAGCTGCCTATGTAACTGGAGAGGGGTTATTGTGGTCTCTGTTATGAAAACACGTAAATCGCAAGCAAAAAGAGAGCCATGGATAAGTCAATAGCAACAGTGGTAGAAAGCTTTTCACAGGTACTATGGATTTTATTTATTTACTGCATTTTTTTCATGCACCAAATTTAGCAAAAGTGTACCTGTCTTCAGAGCGGAATGTTTTTTTGGCTAGAACAGAAAGCTCTTACAAAGCTACAAAAATTAACCCCAATAAATAGAAACTGGCACAGATTTTTTTTTTATTAAGCTTGCTCTTCTATTTTGCAGATTCTTGCATTATGAGCAATTCTTTAATGAAGCGTTCTCAGAATTCTGTTTCCTAGTGGTAGCAATTATAATAATAAGCTATTCTACAAGGAAATAAAAATTCCTTTTTCTGCCCTCCAGACATCATAGCAGACCTCAGGCAAGGTTTGTAGTTATGAATTGACTGTTCATTGAGGTTGTCAACACAATTAAAAAGCCCTGGCCCTAACCCATTCATTTACAGAATACACAAACTCTAATGGTAGTGCCTACAAGGCAGAGGTAGGGATCTGTTTGAGCTGCTGCCCGACAGATTTATTATAGATGTATTACTGAAATAGCTTGCACTCATAAATGCATAAATAATTATTATAGATTTATTACTGGAATAGCTTGCATTTATAAATTCAGAAGTGAATGAACATAAGTTAAATCTAAATCCAATATTTGGTGTGACCACCCTTTGCCTACAAAACAGCATCAATTCTTCTAGGTACACTTGTACAGTTTTTGAAGGAACTCGGCAGGGCGGTTGTTCTAAACATCTTGAAGAACTAACCACAGATCTTCTGTGGATTTAGGTTTGCTCAAATCCTTCTTTCTTTTCATGTAATCACAGACAGACTCGATGATGTTGAGATCAGGGCTCTGTGTGGGCCATATAATCACATCCACGACTCCTTGTTCAGAAGAAGATACACTGTTACACTAAAGACAATTTTTAATGACATTGCTTGTATGTTTGGGATCATTATCATGCTGTAGAATATATTTGGAACCAATCAGATGCCTCTCTGATGGTATTGCATAATGGATAAGTATCTTTTTGCCTTCTCAGGATTTAGGACAGCATAAATCCTGACCAAATCCCCAATTCCATTTGTTAAAATACAGCCCCAGACCTCTGTCATGCTTCACTGTTACCTGCAGACACTCATTATCATACCTCTCTTCAGCCCTTCAACGAATAAACAGCCTTCTGCCACAGTCATTTATTTCAAATTTTGACTCATTTGTTTAGAGAACCTGCTGCCCTTTTTCTGCGCCATGTATCATTAATCTAATTAACTACACCTGCTTTGATTAACAAATGCTGCCCACATGAACAGCACTAGGCAATCATATCAGCATGTAGTGTTTCAGACTACTGATGCATACTAGAGATGAGCGAGCACCAAAATGCTCGGGTGCTCGTTACGCGATGCTCGAGGGTTCGTTTCGAGTAACGAACCCCATTGAAGTCAATGGGCGACTCGAGCATTTTGTATATCGCCGATGCTCGCTAAGGTTTTCATTTGTGAAAATCTGGGAAATTCAAGAAAGTGATGGGAACTACACAGAAACGGATAGGGCAGGCGAGGGGCTACATGTTGGGCTGCATCTCAAGTTCCCAGGTCCCACTATTAAGCCACAATAGCGGCAAGAGTGCCCCCCCCCCCAACAATTTTTACTTCTGAAAAACCCTCATTAGCAAGGCATACCTTAGCTAAGCACCACACTACCTCCAACAAAGCACAATCACTGCCTGCATGACACTCCGCTGCCACTTCTCCTGGGTTACATGCTGCCCAACCCCCTCGCACGACCCAGTGTCCACAGCGCACACCAAAGTGTCCCTGCGCAGCCTTCAGCTGCCCTCATGCCACACGCTGGCCTCACAGCCACACCACCCTCATGTCTATTTATAAGTGCGTCTGCCATGAGGAGGAAACGGAGGCACACACTGCAGAGGGTTGGCAGGGCCAGGCAGCGACCCTCTTTAAAAGGGGCAGGGCGATAGCCCACAATGCTGTACAGAAGCAATGAGAACTCCAATCCTGTGCCACCTCCGTCAGGAGCTGCAAACGTGGGCATAGCAATGGGGAATCCATGTGCCACACAGTATTCATTCTGCAAGGTGTTGCATAGCTCAATCCACACTGCAAGGGGAAAGCCGTCAGCGCTCTGTCCCCTACCCAAGTCAGTCAGTGCCTTTGTGCCAGACAGGTCAAACACCGCAATGGGAACTAAGTTTGCACCAACAGCATAGGTGGCTCCTAGGAAACCCAAGACATGAACAAAAAATTGATCTGAGGGGCCAAACATGGCAGACTTGCACCGCGTCCACGGCATAGGCCTCGGCCCACAGATTAAGCAATCCTAGGCTGGAAGCGGACTTTCACTGCTTCCAGGACATAGGCCTCTGCACAAACCCTCAGCAATCGCGTGCCTACAGCGGACTCCAATGCTAGCGTAGCTGTGCACATCTCATTAGCGCTGTATTGCTCCTGTAGTTTGTCCCAATGCAGTGCCCCAGATAGTAGAGCTAACGTCAGATTAAATATAGGTGGGCTTCAGCCCACACTGCATGCCCCAGTCAGACTGGGGTTTTTTTATAAGTAGACACAGGCAGGTACAACTCCCTAATGTGAAGTCCGTGTGGACCCAAAGCATGGGTGGCTCTCTGGAACCCACCGGTGGTACATAAACAAATCCCATTGCAGTGCCTAGCACAGCTGAGGTAACGTCAGATTAAATGCAGGTAGGCTTCGGCCCACACTGCATGCCCCAGTCTGACCGGGGTTTTTAATACATAGACACTGGCAGGTACAAATCCGTAATGTGAAGTCCCTGTGGACCCACAGCATGGGTGGCTCCCTGGAACCCATCGGCGGTACATAAATGTATCCCATTGCAGTGCCCTGCTCAGCAGAGCTAACGTCAGATACAATACAGGTGGGCTTCGGCCCACAGTGCATGCCCCAGTCAGACTGGTAATATGTACCTTAACAGTAACCGCGTTGGTGGGAATGTGGTCATGACTGCGGACCTAGTAGCGCGGTTTTATTTAGTTGGTTTTCGGAATGTGGCCATGATTAAGTGGGCCGTGGCGGGGGATGGGCTGGGAACCAAGTAGCGCGGGGCCGCCGCCGCCATCATGTTTTTGAAAGTCTCCGTTTCCACAAGCCTATACGGCAGCATCTCCAGGCTGATCAATTTGGCTATGTGCACGTTTAACGCTTGAGCGAGCGGGTGCGCGGCGGCGTACTTGCGCTTGCGCTCAAACAGTTGCGCTAGCGACGGCTGGACGCTGCGCTGAGAAACATTGCTGGATGGGGCCGAGGACAGCGGAGGTGAGCGTGTGGGTGCAGGCCAGGAGACGGTCGTGCCTGTGTCCTGAGAGGGGGGTTGGATCTCAGTGGCAGGTTGGGGCACAGGGGGAGAGGCAGTGGTGCAAACCGGAGGCGGTGAACGGCCTTCGTCCCACCTTGTGGGGTGCTTGGCCATCATATGCCTGCGCATGCTGGTGGTGGTGAGGCTGGTGGTGGTGGCTCCCCGGCTGATCTTGGCGCGACAAACCTTGCACACCACAGTTCGTCGGTCGTCTGCACTCTCAGTGAAAAACTGCCACACCTTTGAGCACCTCGGCCTCTGCAGGGTGGCATGGCGCGAGGGGGCGCTTTGGGAAACAGTTGGTGGATTATTCAGTCTGGCCCTTGCCTCTACCCCTGGCCACCGCACTGCCTCTTCCAACCTGCCCTGCTGCTGCACTTGCCTCCCCCTCTGAAGACCTGTCCTCAGTAGGCTTAGCAAACCAGGTTGGGTCAGTCACCTCATCGTCCAGCTGCTCTTCCTCCGAATCCTCTGTGCGCTCCTCCCTCGGACCTATTGCCCTTACTACTGCCTGACTGATAGACAACTGTGTCTCATCGTCATCGTCCTCCTCACCCACTGAAAGCTCTTCAGATAGTTGCCGGAAGTCCCCAGCCTCATCCCCCGGACCCCGGGAACTTTCCAAAGGTTGGGCATCAGTCACGACAAACTCCTCCGGTTGGAGAGGAACCATTGCTGCCCAATCTGGGCAGGGGCCCGAGAACAGTTCCTGGGAGTCTGCCTGCTCCTCAGAATGTGTCATTTTCATGGAGTGAGGAGGCTGGGAGGAAGGAGGAGCAGCAGCCAGAGGATTCAGAGTTGCAGCTGTGGACGGCGTAGAAGACTGGGTGGTCGATAGATTGCTGGATGCACTTTCTGCCATCCACGACAGGACCTGCTCACACTGCTCAGTTTCTAATAAAGGTCTACCGCGTGGACCCATTAATTGTGAGATGAATCTGAGGACCCCAGAAACTTGCCTCTCTCCTAATCCCGCAGCAGTCGGCTGCGATACACCTGGACCAGGAGCTCGGCCTGTGCCCACACCCTGACTTGGGCCTCTGCGTCCTCGCCTGCGTCCACGTCCTCTAGGCCTACCCCTACCCCTCAGCATGGTGTATTACGAGTAGAGCAGAAACTGAACGCTGTAATTAAATGTGCCGCTTATTGGCCTGTGGTTGGAGGCTGACTTCGCTTACGGAACGCACAGCAGAGCCAGGAAACAATTATGCGCAAGGCTGGGTATTAATTAGCGACTACTACCGCCAGCAGACACGCAGTAAACTGAAGACGGTCACAGGCAGCCCAAATATAGTATTTCTTCCCAATTTTGGGGAAAAAGCCCACTGCCTATATAGCCTGTATATGGATTTCCCTGTTGGAGGATGACTGCGGTTATTGAAAGCACAGTGCAGCCAGAAAAAAATTATGCGCAAGGCTGGGTATTGATCAGCGACTACTACCCCGAGCACACACGCAGTAAACTGAAGACGGTCACAGGCAGCCCAAATATAGTATTTTTTTACAAGTTTTGGGAAAAAGCCCACTGCCTATGATATAGCCTGTATATGGATTTCCCTGTTGGAGGATGACTGTGGTTATTGAAAGCACAGTGCAGCCAGAAAAAATTATGCGCAAGGCTGGGTATTAATCAGCGACTACTACCCCCAGCAGACATGCAGTAAACTGAAGACGGTCACAGGCAGCCCAAATATAGTATTTTTTTCCAATTTTTTTGAAAAAGCTCACTGCCTATATAGCAAGTATACCTCTTTCCCTGTACCACTGTCCCTGCCTCACCAGTACTGCCCCTATACTCTGTAAAATGACTGCAGACTGAAGACACTATGGTCTGCATGCTCGATATACAAAAAAAAAAATTGTGCAAAACTGCTAAAAGCAGCCTCAACAGTACTGCACACGGTCAGATGTGGCCCTAAGAAGGACCGTTGGGGTTCTTGAAGACTAAAATAACACCTAACACTCTCCCTATAGCAGCTACAGCAGCAACAGCACTTTCCCTGATCTCTCTTAGCTTGTGTCTGTGGCGAGCCGCGTGCGGGGCAGATTTAAATACTTGGGTGGCACCTGATCTCTCCAGCCACTCACTGCAGGGGGGTGGGATAGGGCTGGAATGTCACAGGAGGAAGTTGTAATGCCTTCCCTGTGTTTCTATTGGCCAGAAAAGCGCGCAAATTTCTCAGGGAAGGAAATGTAATGGAGTCGAGCACCGCGTAGTGCTCGTCTCAAGTAACAAGCATCTCGAACACCCTAATACTCGAACGAGCATCAAGCTTGGACGAGTACGCTCGCTCATCTCTAATGCATACTAATGCACAATGCGTATCAGGTAGATAGAGAAGGAGTGTGGCTATCTATACTTGTCCAGGTCTGGAGGGTCATTTTAAAGACTGTATTTCAACCTACATATGAGAACGATGATCATCACTTGTTCAGAATAATTGGTTAATCATACACCTGACTATAATCCTACAAAATCCCCGACTTTGTACAAGTGTACCTAGAAGAATTGATGGTGGTTTCAAGGCAAAGGGTGGTCACACCAAATTTTGATTTGATATACCCTGTTTCCCCAAAAATAAGGCGTGTCTTATATTAATTTTTGCTCCCAAATATGCGCTACATCTTATTTTCAGGGGGTGTCTTATTTTTCAATAAAGAAGAATTCACATTTATTATTTAACAAAAAAATTAACACTTGTAATCAGGGATGCTATTGCAGCTTCCGGCCACCAGGGGGAGCTCATCACAGCAAACGTGTACAGCAGGAACAGAATGTACAGTATCGCATTTTCCAGCCAGCAGGGGGAGCTCACGACAGCACACTCGTACAGCACAGCAGGGACAGGATAACGGCGGCAGGAGAAGGGGTAACAGCAGACTGCAGATCTACCGATACATCTGGCAGTAGGAGACAACGGGGATGGCAGCAGGGGACGGGCCTCTTGACATGCCTGCACATTTACAACTGATGGCCGCTGAAGGGAACATCGGAAACGGCAGCAGGTGACTGTCTTCATGTCCTGCATGCAGCTGCTCTGCAAGGGACGGTGAAGGTAGGTGACAGTGGCGGCGGGCTAAAAAGCATCACAGCTGCATGATCTGGTGTTCTGTTCGGCGGGCATGCTTACATACAAACACACTTTACTATGCCTTACTATCGGGGGGTGCCTTATATTTGGGGCTTCTTCAAATGTCTTACTATGTTTTACTTTCAGGGGGTGCCCTATTTTCAGGGAAACACGGTAGGTAACCCTTTTGTTCACTCACTTTTGCTATTAACACTTCTATATTTAAAAGCATTATATATATATATATATATTTTTTTTTTTTTTAATTTTTTTTTAATTTTTTTACTCTTAGCATACTCTGAAGATATAATAGAAACCAATCCCCTGCGAAAGCACTGTTAGCCAGAGCAGCTGACTTTCTGATAAACTCAGCTCATCCCATTGATTTCAGTGAGCGCCATGTAATTTTTAAAGGTGTTCTATCAGTAAACCAAGTTATCCTTTATCCACAGGATAGGTGATAATTTACTAATGGTGGGGATCCGACTGCTGGCACTCCTGAGAAAAGCCATCTGGGACATCCCTGAATGAAGGGAATGGCCATCACATTCTGTTCATCTAAATGGGACGGCTGAAAGACGAGTGATTGAGGTTGGCAATGTCTTGCAATCTCATTGAAATTAATGGAGAAGAAGCATACATGTGTGTGACCACAGTTACATTTATTTAGGAACACACTGGCCATTCTTAGGATGAGTGTGGGTCCCAGCAGTTGCCCCCTCCCCCCTTCCCCACACACACGGTGAGTAAGTTATACCTTATCCTGTGGATTTATGTAACTTATATTGGTGGGACAACACTTTTAATTTCTCCTGCTCTAATTGCAGTAGGATTGCAAAATACAAACCAAAGCAGGACAATAAATGATACTTAAAGCGACCATGTGGTTTCCCAAATTTGGTCCTGAGATTAGAGTGGGCAGGGGGTATATTACTTGCAGTTGTTCTTCCTTGCTGTTTGTCCAATCAAATGATTCCATTCTTGGATTTCAACCATCCAAGATGGCCACCTCAATTTTTCATCTAGCTAATGCACACTGTGCTCTGCCCTCTGATTGGGCTGCACAGATCATGTGCGCAATGTTTACAATCAGAGAGCAGGTAAAGTCTAATACTACCAATGTACAATGGGGATTAGGTAGAAAAGATCAAGTTGTGGGTAATAATCACCACCCCCTCTAGTTTTGGGGCATAATTTTGTCCTGAAACCAGGGAGTGGCATTAAAGTTGGATAGTTTCTCAAATGAATGGCATTTATCTAGAATGAAGGATATATAGACTTCCTGCTGCTATATGAGGAACACATTTCTGTCAGCAACTAAGCAGTCTAAAGATTTTGTATATGCCAGTCACCAAATCTTAGTATAGTCACTATAGTTGTCATACTGTATTAAAAGATGAGATCAGCTTCTGGTTCATTTGTCAAGTCAAATATTTTCCACTTGGAAAACTTGCTTAGTATAGCACTTGTAACTAAATCTTCAGTGGTGTTCTTAGTATATCAGGAATATAACTTCACTATATTATTTTTAGAATACAGTTTCAGTATTGTCTGTCTTAATTAACTAAACCAGAGAAGACCAAGATGCATCGATATAATAGTGATTTAGTATAATACATATGTATTTTCCATGTATTAAACCAATCTCCTTTAAAGTTGTTTTCCAATACATTTCCAGCCCACTATTTCGAACACTTACCCTTCTACCACTTCAAAAGGAGGCAACTCTTCTAGTTCTTTCTTCGTGGAATTCTCAGTTTCTGGAGCCTCTGAAT
The DNA here is from genome assembly GCF_035609145.1 of Eleutherodactylus coqui. Classification (NCBI taxonomy): domain Eukaryota; kingdom Metazoa; phylum Chordata; class Amphibia; order Anura; family Eleutherodactylidae; genus Eleutherodactylus; species Eleutherodactylus coqui. The sequence continues at coordinate 277,070,842 of NC_089837.1, read as the reverse complement.
TTTCTGGAGGATCCGTGGGTGCTGCATTCTTGTTATTGAGCTGGGATTTGTTATTATTCTCAGCCATAATGAGATGAATGGATTTATAAATTAATAGGAGAAAAGATTAAAAATATGTACTATCATAAAGAGATGCAACAAGAGAAGAGAGAAATGGAAAGGCTTGTTTAAAGGGTCACAGACTAGAGGTTGGCTGACACAGCAGTGGAAAGCAGATTTATCTAGGTTCTAAATATGGCACCTGGGAGTGACAGTGACAGGATGACCTCTCTGGAATGGACATCCCCCACTCTTTGACACACAGCCCTTTGCTGCCAGTAGACTGTAACAGTAGACTGTAACTAATGACCAGAAAGAAGCAGATGAAAGCAGCATCTTTACTTCATAGCTGTACTTACTGAAATGAAAAAAAACAAACATATACCTGTTAGTCTTCTCTATCCTAAGACACAAGGATGGTCACAGAAAATAAGCTTATGTTTTTAAATTCATGCTTAATAATAATTATTGTATATCTAGTAATAGTCTAAGATGTTCCTGGACACAAACTGTTTATAGCCTAAGGTCCTAATGAGCTCCCACACACTTGCGTTTTTTGTTAACGCTGCGATATCACTGCATTTAACGCGGTTGTCAATGGGACTTTCTAATGTAAAAAATGTATTGCAAGTTGGTGCTTTGCAACTTCTGGGCGATGTGTTTTTAACATTAGAAAGTCCCATTCACAATCGCGTTAAAAAAGCGCAAGTGGGTAAGGGCCCTTTTACACAGGACGAGTGTCAGGCAAATGATGCCTGACACTCGTCCCTGTATTCCTTGCTCCCATGCTCCTGCATGGGAGCTAGCACAGCTGGCTCGCACATGGAGCGGCCAGCAGGGGGGCGGAGAAGTGCAGGAAATTTTACGGAAGCAGCGATACCAAATATGTATTTTTGTTTAATTATTTAGATTTTTTTATTGTAAATATGGCAAAAGGGTTTTTTTTGAACTTTTAAAACTTTTTTTTACATAATTAATAAAACTTTATTGTTCTTATTTTTACTTTTTCTTTTAGCCCTCCTGGGGGACAACAACTAGCGATGCTTAGATCGCTTATGCAGTATGATGTAATGCCGAGACATTACATCATACTGCATTCTGACAGGCAGCCTATCAAGCCACCCCACGGGGATAGCTTGATATGCATTGTGCCATGACAGCCCTGGGGCCTTTCAGAAGGCCCCCAGCTGCCATGACACCCGCACGGCTCCACGGATCTCACCGTGGGGTGGCCGTATGGGACCCCTGAACATTGTTCGGGGGATTTAAATGCCGCTGTCAGATTTGACAGCTCCATTTAAAGGGTTAACAGTCCTGATGAGCCGTGCGTCCGAACGGGGCTCTTACCCACAGATGTCAGCTGTAATAAACAGCTGACACCTGTGTTGTATGGAGGGAGATAGCAGCGCTATCTCCCTCCATACACATCCTGCAATAGCAGGACGTAAAAAGACAATAGGGTGGTCACTAAGGGGTTAAACAGTCGCCATTCAATAGCTAACATCCACTGTGTATCTCCATGGAAAGGGGCGGCGGGAGAAATCTCCTGCACTTCCCTGCCCCCCCTGCTGGCCACTGCGTGCAGGAGCACGGGAGTGAGAAACACAGAGACGAGTGTCGGGCATCGTTTGTCCAACACTCGTACTGTGTAAATGGGCCTTAAGAGCCCTCAGTGTGCTGTCAGTATTTCACTGACAGTCCTTGGACCTGTTATAGCCAATCGGGCTACTCACATGAGTGTTTTTCCCACGAACCCATGGTATGCATGAATAGAATTGCAGCATGTCCTATTCTGGTCAGATTTTGTACACAACTCACACCCAGCCATCTGAATAAGGCCTTAACATTAGCTACAATACATTAGGATATTTAATGTCGGTTATATAATATTATTGTAAGTCTACAGGGCTGCATGTAAATTCCAATGCCCGACATGTACTATTAAAAGAATGCAGACACTTATGGTCACCTGCATGTTAATGCTGTTACCCATTACACATTCCAGTACTTTTTGCAGGAATAGTGGATTTAGTTTTGTACTTCTGATCCTCTAACAAAGAATGCATGTTGTATGAATAGTAATGTGAATGGGGTCTAGTACAAAAAAGTTAAAGGCGGCTGTACCCTCCCCCCCCCCCCCACCATGAATAAAATAAAGACCATGTTCAAGTTCTTGAGAGTAATTAAAGACAATTACCTGAACCAACTTGTGCAGGAACCAACGAGAGGCAGGGCCATTCTGGACCTAGTACTTACTAACAAACCGGACCGAATAAAGGGGGTACAGGTTGAGGGGCACTTGGGGAACAGTGACCACAATATAATCAACTTCCAGATGGCATTCAATAAGAAGCCTTATCAGGGAGTAACAAACAAATTAAACTTTGGTAAAGCAAAATTTGATCAGCTTAGAACTACTACATCCTCAAAAATAACAGTACAGAGGACAAATGGGAAAAGTTTAAAAGGATCCTAATTAGAGATGAGCGAACGTACTCGGTAAGGCCGATTTCGGAATCGAGCACCGCGATTTTCGAGTACTTCACTACTCGGGTGAAAAGATTCGGGGGTCGCCAGGGGGCGGGGCGGGGCGTGGCGTGGTGGAGTGGGGGGTAGCAGCGCAGAACACGGGGGAACTCTCTCTCTCTCCCTCTCCCCTCACTCCCCTCTGCAACCCCTTGCTCACCCAGGCGCCCCCCGAATCTTTTCACCCGAGTAGTGAAGTACTCGAAAATCGTGGTGCTCGATTGCGAAATCGGCCTTACCGAGTACGTTCGCTCATCTCTAATCCTAATCTCATGCGAGCAGTTCATTCCCTTTAAAAATAAAAGAATCTCAACTAAAAGGAAACCAATGTGGCTTGACAAGACGGTAAGGGGGGCTATAAACAAAAAAAAGAAAGCGTTCAAGCTACTAAAACAAGAAGGCAGCGAAGAAGCGCTAAAATCGTACAGGGAAAAAAACAAAATATGCAAAGATAGGATCAAAATTGCCAAGGAGGAAGCAGAAAGACTGATCGCCAAAGAGAGCAAAAACAACCCAAAACTATTTTTCAGCTATATTAACAGCAAAAGGATATGCAGGGAGAGCACTGGCATTTTAACAAATAATGCAGGGGAAATCATTGAAGATGATGGAGGGAAGGCAAATCTGTTAAATAGTTTCTTTTCAAGCGTATTCACAAACGAAAAGGAAATGCCACACGAGATGCAGGGGAATAAAATGAATCCCTCACAAAATATGTCATACTAAACGCAAGAGGAAGTGCAGAACCGATTAAAGAAGATTAAAATCGATAAATTGCAAGGCCCAGATGGAATACACCCAAGGATACTAAGGGAACTAAGTGATGAGATAGCTAGGCCGCTATATCTAATATTATTAGACACTATCAAGACCGGTGTTGTACCATTGGATTGGCGCATTGCCAACGTGGTTCCAATTTACAAAAAGGGGACCAAAAGTGAGCCTGGTAACTACAGGCCAGTAAGTCTCACTTCAGTAACGGGAAAAATTTTCGAGGGGATTCTGAGAGACGCCATCGATGAGTACCTCAAGGAGAACAAGGGAATAACTCCTCACCAGCATGGGTTTATGAAGGGTCGCTCATGTCAGACAAATCTAATCAGTTTCTACGATGAAGTAAGCTCTAGGCTGGACCTGGGAGAATCTATTGATCTCGTATATCTGGACTTCTCTAAAGCATTTGACACCGTGCCTCATAATAGGCTAATATACAAAATGAGACAGCTCGGATTGGGTGAAAACGTGTGTAATTGGGTAAAGAATTGGCTCAATGATAGAAAGCAGAGGGTTGAAATAAATGGATCATATTCTGATTGGGCCACAGTCGCTAGTGGGGTGCCACAGGGTTCAGTATTAGGCCCCATTCTTTTCAATATATTTATCAACGACCTGATAGAGGGGCTGCACAGCAAAATATCAATATTTGCAGATAACACAAAATTATACAATATAATTAATGCAACGGAGGAGAATGTACAGCTACAAACGGACCTGGATAAGCTAGGGGCTTGGGCAGAAAAAATGGCAAATGAAGTTCAATGTTGATAAATGTAAGGTTATGCACATGGGCAGCAAAAACGGATGTTACCACTATACACTTAATGGGGTACTGCTAGGGAAAAGTGATATGGAAAAAGACCTGGGGGTACTAGTGGATTATAGACTAAGCTGGAGTAACCAATGCCAGTCAGCTGCTGCAAAGGCAAATAAAGCCTTGGGGTGCATTAAAAGAGGTATAGGGGCGAAGGACGAGAACATTATCCTTCCATTATATAAGGCACTAGTCAGGCCCCACGTGGAATACTGCGCACAGTTCTGGTTACCGGAGCTCAGGAAAGATGTTACAGTACTGGAGGGGGTTCAAAGAAGAGCGACTAAACTAATACATGAAATGACAGGACTGGAATACCCAGAGAGGCTATCCAAATTGGGATTATTTACTCTAGAAAAAAGAAGGATAAGGGGTGACCAAATAACTATGTATAAATACATGAGGGGACAATACAAGGATCTCTCCCAGGATCTGTTCATACCCAGGACTACGTCGGTAACAAGAGGGCATCTGCTACGTTTAGAGGAAAGCAGGTTTCATCACCAACATAAAAAAGGATTCTTTACTGTAAGATCAGTTAGATTGTGGAACTCTCCACCTGAGGAAGTGGTGATGGCAAAATCCATAGAAGAGTTTAAAAGGGGACTTGATGTCTTTCTGGAGAGGAAGGATATTATAGGTTAAAAATCTTAGGTTAATTGTTAATCCGGGTATACAGGTAGGTAGGAACTATTAGGGGTTGATCCAGGGAACAGTCTAATTGCCATTAGGGAGTCGGGAAGGAATTGTTCCCCCCAAAAGGGCTAATTGGCTTCTACTCTTGGGGTTTTTTGCCTTCCTCTGGATCAACAACAACACAGGAGGATAAACAGGCTGGACTAGATGGACATTGTCTTCATTAGGCCTTACAAACTATGTTACTATGTTCACACAAGGTTTCTCCAGTGCAATAGAATGCAAAAGAAAAAAAATTGCAGTGTCAAGATGGTACATGTGAGTAAGATCTATAACATTTCCTCAATCCTTTTTATCACAGTTTTATTGCAGTGTTTCCCCATTGACTTCAATGGGGCAAAACCACAGCACTAAACCCATATTGTTATGAATTTCCTTTGAACTGTTTCTTTAAGAAGAAACACAAAGGGTTTATTCAGAGAAATGTGTCTGATTTAGGTCAGTGAACAAGAGACTGATTTATTCCGTGTATGTCTGTGTTGTAAAATGTAATTCTTCTCAGCAAGAGAAACCAAGAAACCTTGTAGATATGATACCTTTTAATGGCTAACAAACATACATGTTAGGGCTCCCACACACTGGCCATTGCGTTTTTTGTTAAAGCGATTGTCAATGGGACTTTCTAATGTTAAAAACGCAACCCGAACGCAATGCACCAAAAACGCAGTTGTGTGCGTTGCGTTTTTTACAAGTCCCATTGACAATCACGTTAACAAAAAACGCAATCGCAAGTGTGTGGGAGCCCTTAGAGTGAGCTTTTGAATCCTCTCAGATCCTCTCAAAATCTTTCCTCAGGAATAATCTGCGTTGTAGATGTATTCATTGCATGTCAGTTTTTTACTTCGTGTGTCAACCTGTTTTCTTCTTGCACACAAAAACCCCCCCAGGAGGCCCAATTTTCTTTTCTAGCATGGCTTAGCAATGTTCAGTGAAAAAAAGAGTGCTTACAGATGACCATGTGTGCTCTTTTTTGCACACCCATTGACTTCAATGGGTGACTGACATCAGAGAGAAGCCGCCTGCAGACGGGTGGGTCGGATCCGGTGGCGAGGATTTTCGCCGCGGGACCCAATCTGAGCGCCTGCAGGGACCAGCGCATGCTCACCCGCTCCCCGCAGCTCCGGCTCTTTCATGTGCCGGCTGCCGAACAGCCGGCGCATGCGCAGACCGGAGCCAGCGCCGGGTGAGGACATGCCGCGGTCTGTTTGCCAAACCGCGGCCGTCTGCATAGGATTGCGTTTGTTAATGCAATCCTATGCAGCCTTCCAGCGGTGGAAATTCCACAGGGAATTTCCGCCCGTGTGCAGGGGGCCAAATTGTTGGGGGTGTTGATGCAACACAGGATCAGAAAGGCAAAGTAGTTTTTAAAAGCAGATGGAGGCAGCATATTTTTCTCAAAAAGAACTTTTACGAAACATGTGCATGATAAACAGTATTGTGCTCCATGGGGGCTTCAGGTACTTTAACATTACTTGATAGCTTGGCATAGAGGGGACCTCTCACATTCACTGCTTTTTACAGCATTTGAAATGTTGTAATAAAAACACTGTTAAATGCCTCCATTGATTTCAATGGGGCTTCGCAGAGTAGAGTTCAAAACACAGCGTTTCTAACGCCGTGATTTTCTAACGCTGCCTGCTCTATTTTAGTGCATTTTAGCGTTTTTTAACGCACCTCATCACCCATTGTCATGATGTGGTGCATTAAAAAACGCTGTGCAATGCTTTCGAAAATGCTGTTCCAAATAGCTGTTAAACGCTGCTTTTCAAACACGGCGTTTTACCGGTGGCGTGTGTGAGAGTGGCCTCTCTCTTTTAAAGTGACAGTACTCTGCATATGTTCTACGACTCAAAATACACTTCCTCTTTACACACTGTCTCTCGCTGACATGTACACCTCCTTCTTGTCTCATCTTGGCAGCAGCAAGGCACATGACTACCAGTATCTTTTGTAACTTATTTTATCTGCCTCCTAACCACTATATAAATAATCATCTTTGGCCATAGGCCCCTGCAACACCCCTGAGGGAAGACCCCGGACACTTGACTACTGTGCAGAGCTGTGAGGGATAAGTGTTGGCTTGTCATGGCGGCGCTTAGCAGGCTCTGGTCCATGAGGGGGGACTGGGAGCACTCCAGAGGAGGAGGAGGGTAGGGGTCACTCCAGACACTCTGGCAGACAATTATTTAAAGAAAGGCTTAGACAATAAACACCCCGCATGACAGGCATGTGGATGTAACTCAATAATGTATCTGAGTGGTGATCCTGACTGTGGACGGCCGCACAGGAAAAGCCTGTAGTGTGAATTGGTACCACTATGGTGGGTTCCTCTATACAAAATTATTAGAATTGCTCTCTCTCTCTAGTATCTTGCGACTCATTCCATTCACATCCAAACTTCACACGCTTCGGGATATTGCTTCTCTTCCTCCATCTTCACCTACATGGAAGCTGAAGGTGCTTCCATGTGGCTCTGTGTTAGCACTCTGATAGACATGACGGAAGACATCTTCCCGTTCTCAAGCACTCCTATTATACCTTCACTTATACCACATGACATGACAAACTGTTACATTTACATGCAGGCAGTGATTTTATTAGCGTTAACTTCTCAAGCACCACAGCTGTGCAACACACACACTGGATATAACAAGACAGACTTTGCACAGTGTATCTACATAGGACAAAACATGTATGACATTTATGGAGGGGACTAGGATGGTGTTCTGGGCCACTACACCCCTACCTCAAGTACCCAATAGGAGCAGTCCCCTGTCATACAGGACACATCTAGGGTTGCCACCTTTGTCACTAAAAAATACTGGCCATGGTGAAAAGGGGTGTGGCTTGTGGGTGTAGGGGCATGGCTTATTACGGCATATTATTTGACCTCTGGGCACCCGGTGGCCTCTAGTGATCGCAGCCTTGCTGACTGCTGCATCACTTGACACAGTGGCCCCTGTTGAAATTGCGATTCCCACAGTGGCCCCAGTAGAAATAGCGACCCCCACAGTAATATTAGCCCCCTTCAGTAATATTATTAACCCACCTTAGTAATATTAATCCCCCTTAGTAATAATATTAACACCACAATAATATTAACGCCACAATAATAGTTACCCCCCTCAGCAATATTAACCCCCCCCTCAGTAGTAATAGTTCCCCCCCAACCCATATACTGTAAGACGCACCCCCTACTTCCCACCCAAAATTCAGCAAAAAAAATTTACACAAAAATAAACCCTAACTTCACTACACCTAAAAAAACAAACATCAATACTCACCTATCGCCGGCGTTCCATTGCGCTTGCGGGTCCCCTTCGCTCCTGCAGGCTGCCACAATATCCTCCGTGCCGGCAGAGTATTTCTTTCTGGAAGCAGGGCTTGAATTCTCCGCCTCCAGCAAAAATAATGCTCTGATTGGGTAGCCAGCGCCGCCGTCCGCCAATGAAAGCCGGCACTGGGTTAACCAATTACAGCCATTCAATGACGCTTCTAATTGGCTGACAATGGCACTGCCTAGCCAATTAGAGCATAATCTTTGATGGAGGTGAGGAATTCAAGCCCTGCTTCCAGAAAGAAATTCACTGTCGCACAGAGCACATTGCGGCAGCCTGCAGGAGCGACGGGGATCATGAAGTGCACCAGAACGCTGGCGGTGTGTGAATATTAGACCCCCCTAGTGTAATTACTAGTGGGGAGCTGCGGCACCACGGTTGGGAATCACTGAGAATACCAGCCTTGGTGTCAGATGGGTGGTCAGGTCTGATATTCAAAAATACCGGCCTGTAATATGGCCGTAAAAAAAAAAAAAATACCGGCACCAGCCTCACAGGCAAAATACCAGCCAGGCCAGTGAATTACTGGCCGGGTGGCAACCCTAGACACATCACGCATTAAAGACGGTTCAATCTGTTCATCACATTACTCTAATCTATATCACCACTTTTTTCCATGTGCCTTACTATGCCCTTACAACATTCATCATAATCAGCTTACATAACATCATATTCATTAGATTGCAATACTACATCACACTGTCATAACCATATAACGTTACTATCTTAAAGCAGATATTGCAGAAGACCTTGCATTTACCCACACTCTGGCACCATAATAAAAATAATCTATTTCTATAGCATCAACTTACTCCACAGCGCTTTCAAGCATGGAAGAAACACTGACAATACAACAACTACATTGTAATATACAATCAGTTTGAAACAAATGGGTTAGGGGTGGTACAGGAGGTACAAGGGGGAATGAGGCATGGGGGAACACAGGTGATACGAGAATTACATGTGGAAATCAGTTATTAGAAAGCAAATGGGGTGGGGGTGGTAAGGAGGTGCAGGGGTAGAGGTTGTGTGTGATAGGTAAGGGAAGGGGGACTATGTCAGGAGATTTGGTATGCCTCCCTGAAGAGGTGAGTTTTTAAGGCGCATTTGAAATTTTGTGCATCCGGAATTGTCTGGATGCCTTGGGGTAGAGCCTTTCAGAGGATGGGTGCTGTTCTGGTGAAGTCTTGTAGGCAAGCATGCGAGTTTCGTACTAGAGGGGTGTTTAGTTTGAGTGTGTTAGCAGATCGGAGTGTGCGGGCTGGGTGGTGTACGGACAGGAGGGAGGCGATGTACCGTGGCAGGGCACCATGTAGAGCTTTGTGGTTGAGGGTGAGGAGTTTAAATTTAGTTCTGCAGTGAATGGGCAGCCAATGCAGTTACTGGCATAGTGCAGAGGTATCTGAGTCACAGCCTAGCTGCCGCATTTAGTATGAATTGGAGTGGAGGAAGCCTGGTGCAGGAAAGGCTAATGAATAGCGAGTTGCAGTAGACAAGTCAGGAGTGAATGAGGGCGACCACGAGTGTCTTTAGCGTGTCTGTGGTGAGGAACTGCCAGATTTTAGCAATATTTCTGAGGTGCATGTGGCATCTTTGGGCCAGAGATTGGATGTGGGGGGTAAAGGAAAGGTCAGAGTCCAGTGTGACCCAAGGCAGCAGGCATGCTATTTGGGGGTTATGATTGTGCCAGACACTGGAATGGAGATGTTAAGGGGAGATCAGTTGGAAGGCGGAAAGATGAGGAAGTCAGTTTTAGAGAGGTTAAGTTTGAGAAAAAAAGGAAGACATGGTGTTAGAGAGAGCAGACATAACTATATTAAGCTCTGTCTATCCTAGTCCCGTGAGTCCTTGTCCCCCACCTGGCCAGGGATTTTACATTAAACAATACAGGGTATCATAGTCCACTTATGCTTTCTCAAATCCTCTCTTGCTACCTGCTTCACTCTTCATCTGCAGCGTCCATGGCAATTCTTCAGCGCCGCCACCGCAGTGCCAGGCACTGCAGGAAAGGAGACTCCCACTCCTCCCATGCACTGCAGGGCACTGCAGGGCGCTTCACTCCAATGATCTGGCAGCTTCTCCATTTGGTGTTGATTGTTGGCCCGCATATAATCAGGGCCTCTGGTTTCTCTCACTGAGCCTTGGCAGCCCTCCGGAGATGACCTTTGCCACTTCCCATGTCCTCTGGTGCTGCTGGGCTTAGCTGCAGCTGACTCTCTTCCCTGGTGCTGCGTCTGTGTCTCTCCTTTGTTCTCCTGTACAGTGATGCAGCTCTAATAATCCTTACATGCAGCCAATATGGCCATAGTGATGTAACTGAGTTATTTATTGACCTTAACTGTCTCACAAGAACACTTAACCCTTTGCAATCCAATTTTGGATTCAGGGTTTCCTAGGGGGCTTTCTCTTTCTGCTATTATATAATGGCACCATCTGCTGGCTAGAACCAGTACTGCGGTATGTGACATGCTGGAGAGGCCCCCCGACAACAGAGCAGCCAGTAATCTACAGTAAGAATACCCTGCCGGACATCTTTCGACATCGGAGCTGTACAGCCTTCGATCAGAATGTCTTTAGACGTCAGACCGTGGATTGGAAATGGTTAAGGCCCTGATTATTGCTCAAAATGCGCTCAAATGAACAGATTTGCGCAATAATCGTTACACGTAAATGTGAAGTCATCGTGCACTATTCGTCCATTTATTGTTTATTTCTGACTTTCAGCCTGCATAAAATTTGCTTTTTGCTTCATTTAAATGGCAAATGTTTGCCTTTCTTAACCCTTTCCAATCCACTGTCTGAAATCTAAAGACATTCTGATTGAAGGCTGTACAGCTCCGATGTTGGAAGATGTCTGGCAGGGTATTCTTACTGTAGATTACTGGCCGCTCTGTCGTCGGTGGCCTCTCCAGCATGTCACATACTGCAGTACTGGCTCTAGCAAGCAGATGGCCTCATTGTATAATGGCAGAAAGAGAAAGCCCCCTAGGAAACACTGAATCCAAAATTGGATTGCAAAGGGTTAAACTCAATGAGTACTTGTTTACTCATGCCATCAGACAACAATGGCTTATCTTCACACTAATTAAAACCATGCCCAGAGATTTCTTGTAAAAACCAGGACAGAGTTTTCCTGTATAAATACACGCCCACCTTAGCACACATATATAGAGTTTACTTTAGCTGATGAGGGAAATAGAGAGGATTTTAAATGATTATCTGTACATTTAAATGCTTTGCATTTCTATGCAAAAAAAAAGTCATTAATATCATTCTGCCTTCATTCATTCCAAAGATAACCGTTGTGTGTAAATGGGGCTTTACCCTTCTTAGATACTTTGCATTAAAGCCCTGGATGTGACAGCTCTATGCTGCCGTTTACCACAGGTAGCTGACAGCATGGAGCTGTCATCCCGGGCTGCGGGACCCCACTCCTGGTCACGTGGTGGATACTGGTGATCATGGTAAAGTCAGTGAAAAGTTAAAAAAAGTTAAAGTTTCAGCTCCCCTTACGGATCGGATCCGTAAGGGGAGCTGAGAATACTCACCCCCCCCCCCCGTCCTCCGCACTGTCCAGCGTCTTGTCCGTTCTGCCTGGCCCTGCTGCCGGCGTCTGCGCATGTGCGCCAGACGCATTACGTCACGCGCAGAGAGCCGGGAGGCCCGGGAAATTTAAAAACTCCCAGCTAGTATGAGTAGCCGAGAGCAGGGAGCTGTCATCAGGAGCCGCTGTGTGCGGTTCCCAGTCACATGATCGCTGCTATCCAATGGATAACAGCGATCATGTAAAAGTATAAAAAAGTTTAAAAAGTGTAAAAAAAATAAAAATAAGAGTTTGTTTCATTTCCCCTATCATATCCATGAGGGTTGATGAACTTAGGTGCATAAGGCCCCCAGATTAATCCACAGACTTTACCCTGGCTTCTGTGTACACGTCAGTCGCCAAAATGGCGGACGCAGGCGCAAAAGCCGCAAATTACCGGGGTAATTTAAAATCTCCTTGCACCTGGCTACTAAATGTAGCCAAGAGACTGGAGATTTCATGGGGTGCAACGGTATGCGTTTACCAGTCACGTGATCGCCGTTATCTAACGGTGATCATGTGAAAGTAAAAAAAAAGCTCAATTTTCACCTCCCGTCAGGTTTCCGATCCATGAGGGGAGGTGAAAATACTTAACCAAGGCCACCAGCAAAGTATCCTGGACCTTCCCCCATCTTTGGCGCATGTGCCCATCGCCAAAATGGCGGACGCAAGCGCAGAAGCTGGGGAGGGCAATAGGAAATTTAAAATCTCCTTGCTCCTGGCTACTAAAGGTAGCCAAGAGCTTGGAGATATCACGGGGGGCCGCAGTGAGCGGTGTCGGGTCATGTAATCTCCATTATCCAAAGGATAATGGCGATCACGTAAAAGTTAAGACAGTTAAAGTTTGATGCTCTGTTCTGTTTGGGCCCCGTTGTGTATCAAGACAGAAGATTAGGGCTGCAATGGGTTCTGAACACGAGACAAATGGGGGTATCCATTTTGGGGTGAAAGTCTTTATTACTATGTATGCTGTACAAAAAAAACCTATTTTTAAAATGACATAATTGCTAAAAAAATTTAAATCGTAATTTTTTACTTCTGCTTTGCTTTGATTCATTAAAAAACTTTGGGGTCAAAATACGCAGTAGAACCCTGGATGAATTCGTTAAGAGGTCTAGTTTCCAAAATGGGGTCATTTGTGGGGGTTCTATATTGTTTTGGAACCTCAAGGGCTCTACAAGTGGGCAATGGGGCCTAAAACGCCTTCAAGCAAAATGTCTGTTCGGAAAACCACAAATTGCTCCTTTCGGTTTTGCCCCCGTTGTGCATACGGACAGAAAATTAGGGGCCACAAGGTGTCTGTTTCTGAACAAAGGACAAATGGGGGTATCCATTTTGGGGTGTAAATCCTCATTTTCATGTGCACCATAGAAAAAATCCTGTGTTTAAAATTACGTATTTGCAAAAATATGACATTTTATTTTTTTCTTTACTAAATTGCATTCATTCCTGAAAAGAAACCATGGGTCAGCATACTCCTGACATCGCTCAGTAAATACATTAAGGGGTGTAGTTTTTAAAATGGGATCATTTGTGGGGGTATCTATCATTCTGACACCTATGAACCTTTGCAATCATGGCTTGGTGCAGGAAAATAGTGTTCCTCAAAATGTTAAGAATTTACGTTGAATTTGTACGCCTCCTAAATGGTTAAAAAAACAAGAAAGTTTTTCCAATGTGCACCCAGAATAAAGTAAACAGATGGAAATATATATATTATCAAAAATGTCTATGTTATGTTTGCACATATTTGAGATATTGCAGTTGGAAATGTGAAAAAAGTGACGACTTTTTCAAAATTTTCCCAATTTTAGCGCTTTTAATAATTATACACAAATCGGTCTATCACTTGGCTATGCAAAACCTTTACTGTGTTAATCCATATAAAAGTGACACATGTCAGATTTCCAAAATTTGGCCTGGTCATTAAGGCGCAAACAGGCTTGGTCACTAATGGGTTAAACCTGAGTTCACACGGGATGGAATTGCTGTGGAATTTCCATCCCGTGTGCTCCTAATCTCGGGATTAGCCAGCAAAGAGATTTGCAAAAATCTCGTTCACACATTGCGGCCAATCCGTTGCAGGCAAGCTGCCCGGAAACTAACATGCGGCGCGGAAAACAAAGACCCTGCATGTCAATTCTTTTTTCATTTCCACAGCGGCCTTTCTCCTCTCTATGGGGAGAGATGGCCACAGCGATAATATAGGCGGCAAAGCTACTTCAAAACCCGCAGCTGTGGACGCGGGTTTTGAAGTTGTGCCTCTGCCACGGAAATCTCACGATTTTTAGGTCTGCTCATTCTGGGAGATTTCCGAAGGATCTTCGTCCCGAGTGATCACAGCCTTACAGTGTCCCTATTTTACTTGACAAAGAATCAAGTATTTTACAATATATCGAGGTTGATGAGATCACTAACATTATCTTAGAAGACCCCATCTATACAGCCCTAAAACAAAAAAATGATTTCTATCCGGTTCACAGTAAGGTTCCTTTTTTTCTTCTTTAAAACATGCTTTTATTGGCTTTTAGTTATAACTAGAGATGAGCAAGCCTACTCGGTAAGGCAGTTACTCGAGCGAGCATCACTCTTCTCGAGTAACTGCATAGTGATCCGAGCAGGCTCAGGTGGGCTGCAGGGGGCGGGGGGAGCAGAGCGGGAGGAAGAGTGAGAGATCACTCTCTTTCCCCCGCTCCGCTCCCCCCGCAGCCCACCCGAGGCTGTTCAGATCACTAAGCAGTTACTCAAGAAGAGCGATGCTCGCTCAAGTATCTGCCTTACCGAGTAGGCTCGCTCATCTCTAGTTATGAAATAACAATACGAATAATAGAAATAATGGTACATTGCATTACAATATGGAAACCGCGTGAGCTTGTACATAAACCTGTAAGATTCTAGTGGTGAGAGCTTCCAGTTGCCTATATTCCATTGTCAGAACATACATTCAAAATAAAATGACAAGAGAAAGGAAAAAGAGAGTGAAAAAACCCACAATATATATCTTACATAGCAACTTAAATGTATTGGACCTAGGACTCTTCACCATATTTGGACCATTTTTAAAATATAGAAACCTTCTGGAATATGTGGAATTCCTCATAGTTTAGTTTAAAGTGATAGTCGAAAGAATAGCCCATAAGCTTTCCGTAAGGTTTTCCATATGGCAATGTTATCTTTAGCCAGAAGAGATCTTCTGGCTACCAATGGGAGATTAGAAAAGCTTGTGTGTAGTAAAGTATTGAAATTACCTCTGGTGGGTAACAAAGAAATTGTCATTAAAAGTGCAGAAAAAAGGGGATTGATCCTGCATTGCTCATACTATGAACTGGAAGCATCCAGGATTCTGAGTGATTACTCTCATTAAAGTAAAATAAGATGGAAACCAACAGAATTTATTAAAAAAAATCAATGTTTGTACTAATGTAAAGAGTTTTAAAGGGGTTTTGTACTAAAAAAAAAAAAAAATCCTCCCCAGGCAGTCTACTTACCACACCTTCTCCCCGACAATCTTCTCCTGACTCATGCAGTCCCACGAGTCCCATCACCTCCAGTCGGCCGTATTCGTCCTCTTCAGGGTGACGTTATGTACATTGCCAACATTCTCCTTCCTGCAGGGCAATGTACGCTACGTCACTAGTGATGTAGCGTTCACTGGCTATCAGGGAGTGCCAAAGACTATGTACACTGTCTCACCACGAGAGTTCTTTACTAACGCTGCAAAACAGCGCGCATGCGCAGTCTCAGCATTAGTCCGGCATAGCAGTCGGTGCTCTGTCATTAGTGACGTATCCTACACTGGCCTGCAGAAAGAAGAAAGCCGCTGCATAATAGTAAGAAGAGGATCTGGACAGCTGGAGGTGAGGGGACTGCAGGAGCCAGGAGAAGATTGGTGAGTAGGAGATGCAGTAAGTAGACTGCCTGTGGATGAATAGGTAAGTAAGAATAGGTGAATAGGTAAGTATAGACATTTTTTTATATGGGGGCGGAGCCTGACTGCTTAGAGAGATGGTCGCTTGATCTGCCAGCACCATCGCTGTGGCACGATTACAGGCACCTAATAGCAGCAATCTAACCCTAAGATGAGGAACATGAACAGGGAGAAAGGAGGAGAACACCTGGGGACGCCTCGGCCGGCTTGGGGACAATCAGATCTACAAAAATACCTTAAAGAACAGAGCGTTCACTTCCCCCGCGCTCCAGGCAAGATGGCGCCGGCGGCTGTGACTGCTGCAGGAAGGTGAGTCCTCCTCGGAGGGTGAAGACGGAGAACAGATCTTAAAAGGATTTATGAAGGATCTTCTCTCACAAGCCATGCGACCAGTATTAGATGATCTAGCGGAGACTAAAGAAGATGTCAGGCATATGGGGAGACCTTGAGGGTTCATCTGCAGTAATGGCGGCACATGCACTAGGAATGGCGCAGGCTCTTAAAGAGCAACACCTCCAGCTAAACAGAACACTCCTCATGCAAGAGGATCTTGAAAACCGCAACCGCCGCAGCAACATTCGCATAAAAGGAATTCTGGAGACGTGGGCGGCGGAGGCCCTTCCAAAAGTAACAATGGAAATTTTTTCCTCACTTTTGGGCCCAGACAGAGCAGCTTCAGTACTAATTGAACATGCCCACAGAGCTCTAAGGCCACAACCTGCCGCATCCAACCCACCGAGAGATATTATATGTAAGCTACTCGCCTTCCCTGACGCAGTAGCCATCTTGGAAGCTGCTAGAAATCACAGAGATGTCCAATACGCAGGGGCACCAGTGCAACTCTTCCAAGATTTAGCCCCCACAATGCTGGCCAAACGCCGTCTTTTACGCCCATTACTGGACATACTAAAAGCCAGAAACATCAAATATGCATGGTTGTTCCCCTTCGGCCAGGGCATCACCTATAAAGGAAAGAGGCACAATGTACGTACACCAGAAGACCTCCAAAACTGCTGGCAACACTTGGAGCTGGAACCAATAGAAATCCCCAACTGGCAACTTCTACCTGAGCTCCCAAATCTACCTCACTTGCCAGCACCTGATAACTGGCGAGTAGTGAATCATTCAAAATCACCTTAAAACAAACAGAGAAAGTAGACCAGAGAGGAAGATGTAACCGAAGACACCTGACTCACTGTCCTCTCTATAATGGAACATAAAAATAACAAAATGGACACCGACCCTCTCTCTGAAGAGTAGATGTGAGCTGCAACTCACAAATAACATTCTATGTTCTTTATTTTTTGAATGTTACTGGCCCTCCCATTAGAAGGCTTAAACATGTTCCTTACGGGACTTAGGAGCAGAACTTTCTTCCAATTGCCCTCAGGAGCCATTTTTTTACACCCCTCTGGTAATTGGGGTGCCAGTTTGTGTCGTTTCGATCAGGACTTGAAAGTTTAAGTATTTTCCTTGCTACAGTTTAATTCCTTCCTCAACTCTCGCAGACGCTCTCGATAGTTAATATTGAGATCGCCTGCTTTTTCCCTCAATACGAGGGACAATCACTTTATCATCGTCAAATAATACTCAATTGTTTATCTGTATTCTATTAGTTTTTCCTTCTTTTCAACTCCTTGCTACACTCCTTGACCCGACCAATACCTTTCCTCCCCCCTCTTCCCTTTTCCTACCTTTCTTCTTTTCTCTTGAACTATCAGATTCTACGCTTAGCTATTTCCAAAAACAATCTCGCTTTATTGTAAAGTTTAACGATTTTAAGTATATAAGTTGAACCTTGCATAACTTGCTTTTTGACTCTCTTTTGTACCTACCAATAGGGTCGAATTTGCATTCACTGTTGTCCATCTCGGTCTCCTGGAAATGTCCACAGATGCAATTCGATTCACGACCTTTAACATCCGGGGCCTCAATTCACAGCAGAAGAGGTATAACACGCTCCAACTCTTGAAGTGGTATGACACCAAAATTGTATTACTACAAGCAACACACTATAAGGGAAACAAATGCCTAGCCCTTCCAGGGAAATTATTTACACAATGCTCACGCCCTATCCGCTTCCAAGGGAGTATCTATCTTATTTTATAGATCCATCAATTTCATCTCCAATGCTGTGTATTTCGGATGAGATGGGGAGAGTTCCTCTTATAAAAGGCACAATTAATAATACTAAACTAACCATAGCCAACCTATACGCTCCAAATACCAACCAAATTGAATGGCTCATTAAACAGATTAAAATCCTCAAAGAATTTGCCGCTGGCCCTATCATTGTGGCTGGAGACTGGAACATAACTCTTAATCCCCTACTAGATTCCTCGAGGGATAGATCCCAGGTCTCGCAGGGGCGATTAAATACTCTAATTAAAATTCTCAAAGATCTGGTTGTAGTGGACGTTTGGCGACTACTAAACCCTTCTACAAGGGACTATACCCACTTCTCTCTGCCCCATGCATCATATCAGAGATTTGACTATATATTTGTTTCCTCTGGCCTTTTAACAAAGGTAGTAAGGGCTAATATCGATGTAATCTCAATCTCAGATCACGCCCCCTTACACGTTAATATCAAAATTGGCAGGAGTGACGCTAAAGAGTGGAGGTGGCGCCTCAATGATTCCCTACTAGATTCTCAAGATGAGAAGGATAAACATTCATACATGATGGAGGAATATTTCAAACTAAATAGTAAAGGGGACCTTGAGCTCCCAGTAATCTGGGAAGCACATAAGGCCTACATGCGTGGTCTGCTCATTGCATTGGGATCCAGGACCAAAAAAAAAACAAACAGGAAATAGATAGACTATTGTCGCAGATTGCGAAACTAGAACAAACATCTAAACTTTCTACTACAAATATAGTCCTGGAAGAATTAACATCCAAGAGGAGGGAACTTAAGCGTCTTCTTGAATCTAGATTCAATAAAAAACATATTTATTTGAAACACAGTCTTTCTGCAAGGAAATAAGGGAAGTAAATTTATGTCAGCACTTCTTAAAAAATCCGGCTCCAAAAACTTTATAAACTCTATCAAGGACCAGTCAGGGAAACTGTTTTCCTCCTCCCAAGTCTTTCGCTGTTTCTATACACAACTGTATAATTTGAAAGAGCACCCGGGAACTGAGGAGATACAAACATTGAACGAGAAAATTGACCTCTTCTTGAGTAAATTGACTCTCCCGAAATTGGGGGAGGATGCTGCACAGTCTTTAACAACCCCTGTGACAGATCAAGAGGTTGAAGACCTGATTGACTCTATTCCCACAGGTAAAAGTCCAGGGCCGGACGGGTTCTCCTCTGCTTACTATAATACCTTTAAAACAGTACTAACCCCGAGACTAAAGGAATATTTTAACGCGTTATTACAAGGAGAAAACTTAACCAAATACTCCCAAGAAGCCCACATTACCCTTATCCACAAAGAGGGCAAAGACTCGGAATTATGTACCCACTACAGACCAATTTCCCTTATAAATCTCAATACTAAACTCTGGGCCAAGTTACTCACTAAAAGAATGGAGGACTTTATCCCCTCCCTGATTAATAGAGAACAAACGGGTTTCATCAAGGGGAGGGAAGGGAGGGATAATTGCCTCAGACTATTACACGCTATGAGATTTGCACAACTTCATAGAAATCCACCAGTCTTGATAGGAACAGATGCAGAAAAAGTGTTTGACCGCATTAACTGGCTCTATATGAAGAGGGTTCTGCTGCACTTTAACGTTATTAATTTTAGCAATCTTTTCTTTTTATAATAGTCCATTCGCGAGACTGAGGCTCAATAACATTCTGTCCTCTGCTTTTAAAATACGGAACGGAGCTCGCCAGGGTTGCCCGCTCTCTCCGACTCTCTTTGTCTTAGCCCTGGAACTTTTTCTCCAGGGAGTGAGACAACACCCCGAAATCAAGGGAATTACTTTTGGCTCTCACTCACTTTCTCTAGCCGCATTTGCTGACGACATTATGTTCATAGTGTCAGAACCAGAGAGGGGAGTGCCAAAATTAACAGAGTACTTGTACTTCTTTGGCTCTTTATCGGGTTTTAAAATCAATTTCCCAAAATCTACCATTCTAAACATCTCTGTTCCCCACGTCTGTAGTAAAACATTAAAAACACAGTCCCTGTTTACATGGTCGGAGTCATCAATTGATTACTTGGGTGTGAAGATCACAAAAAAGACAGAGGACCTGTTTGCCATAAATTTTCTACCGCTTCTTCCTCATGTTAAAAACCTACTTCGCACATATGATCTCCCATATATTTCATGGTTTGGAAGAAAGAATATCTTAAAGTCATATGTCCTCCCAATTATACTATATAAATTTCGCATGCTCCCGATCTTCATACCCGGTTCATTCTTCAATACGCTTCGGTCAATGTTCTCCGGATACATGTGGAGGCAGAGGAGACCCCGTCTAGCACATAGCCTGTTAATTAAAAGAAGATGGGAGGGTGGAATGGATATGCCGTGTGCACATAGCATATACCAAGTAACACAACTCTGCTACTGGTTGGACCTCGTGAACCAAACAAGGGACCCTCTACTCCAGCAGCTCGCCACAAAGTCATATGGAGACACTTTGTTGGAGGATCTCTGGTTTCCTGCCAAGACTACATATAATTCAAATACATTTAATCCATTGATTAGGGGCTCCTGTGAGACATGGGACAAACTGAGGAATTTCTTGGCACCGGATCCATCTCCAGAACCCCCCATAAGCACCTTATGCAAACTAATAGACATCCCCACGGACCCTACAAATAGAAGGGAAGAATTCTCGGGATTAACGGTGGGGGACATCGAGAAGCTGGCACATAGTAAGGCTGAGGATATCCTACAGGCGTTGAGACCTGGGATGTCCTTATCTTTTTTTTACAAAAAGCCCATATCATTAAGGCCCTAGATACCTTCATTAAATTATTTAAATCCACCAGACCTAGCACTAAATTTGAAAAAAATGTTACATGTAGGAGCACCAAAACACAAGCTGATCACTCAACTCCACAAGAAATTCTTATTCCCCCCTCTAGCTATAAAACCCGGATTCCTTAGGTCCTGGGAGAAGGAACTGGATATCTCCCTCACCCCAGCGGATATGAAACTTATCCTTCAGGTAGCTTTTGGTTTGTCCCCATGCGTAACTCCACAATGGCTATATGCATATAAATTAGCCCCACATGATAGATGTTGGAAATGCGACATGGCAGTTGGATCTTATCGACACATCTGGTGGGAGTGTTCTGCACTCTCCACTTTCTGGAAGGAAGTAGAAAAGGTATTAAGAAATATAAAACTAGATTTCAAACTAACAGCAGACAAAATTTTCCTATGGAGACCCTCTAACGATTGCCATCCGCTAAAAGACAAGCTGGTGGCCTCCCAAATTGATACGGCTAAGGCGCTAATCCCCTTCCTGTGGCTTCAAAAGACTCCTCCATCACTCTCGCAATGGAAGGAAAAAGTTGATTCAGAGGAACTATCTAGTTGGAAAATGGGTACGCATGATGGTTTTATACAGAAGTGGACCCCTTGGAAGCGGATAAACTAAAACCCAACCCCATGGAGATAGATAATAATAACCATTAAGTTTTGGAAATCGATACACCATAAGTAAACCAATTTGACGGTTCCGCTTTGGAATGGCCAAATAGTTTTGAAGAGGATTCCTAGCTACAGGACAAGACGAGACCCCTGGCGTGGACACGAATAAGAATGGACCCCGCTAATTTCATTTCAAAAGAGAGCTCTCGAGACCGAGATGGCAACAGAACATCCATCAGCGTGGAACATGTTCTCTTATTTTCTTACCTATCTTCCCTATCCCCCCCCCCCCTTTTCTCTCCCTCTCTCCCTTTTTTTTTTTTTTTTATCTTCAAGGTTTTTTACCGTTCGTTATTTCTTTAAAGGTAGAGTGATCCCGGATCTTTCTTGTCCACACTGTAAGTTAATGGACATAATTGTACCGTTCATCTGAGACACTCTTTGATTGTGTTACTTATATACTACATGAAAACTTCAATAAAAACTGATTGTTTAATAAAGTTTATCTAATTATTAAAAAAAAGAAATTATTTTATATAACAAAACTAGAGATGAGCGAGCACCAAAATGCTCGGGTGCTCGTTACTCGGGACGAAATTATCGCAATGCTCGAGGGTTCGTTTCGAGTAACGAACCCCATTGAAGTCAATGGGCGACCCGAGCATTTTTGTATATCGCCGATGCTCGCTAAGGTTTTCATTAGTAAAAATCTGGGCAATTCAAGAAAGTGATGGGAACGACACAGCAACGGATAGGGCAGGTGAGGGGCTACATGTTGGGCTGCATCTCAAGTTCCCAGGTCCCACTATTAAGCCACAATAGCGGCAAGAGTGGCCCCCCCCCAACAATTTTTACTTCTGAAAAGCCCTCATTAGCAATGCATACCTTAGCTAAGCACCACACTACCTCCAACAAAGCACAATCACTGCCTGCATGACACTCCGCTGCCACTTCTCCTGGGTTACATGCTGCCCAACTCCCCCCCCCCCCCGCACGACCCAGTGTAGACAGCGCACACCAAACTGTCCCTGCGCAGCCTTCAGCTGCCCACATGCCACGCCACACTCATGTCTATTTATAAGTGCGTCTGCCATGAGGAGGAACCGCAGGCACACACTGCAGAGGGTTGGCACGGCTAGGCAGCGACCATCTTTAAAAGGGGCGGGGCGATAGCCCACAATGCTGTACAGAAGCAATTAGAAATCCAATCCTGTGCCACCTCCATCAGGAGCTGCACACGTGGTCATAGCAATGGGGAACCTATGTGCCACACACTATTCATTCTGTCAAGGTGTCTGCATGCCCCAGTCAGACCGCGTTTTTTTTATAAATAGTCACAGCCAGGTACAACTCCGCAACGGGAATTCCGTGTGCATCCACAGCATGGGTGGGTGCCAGGAAGCCACCGGCGGTACATAAATATATCCCATTGCATTGCCCATCACAGCTGAGGTAATGTCGTGCTTAATGCAGGTGGGCTTCGGCCCACACTGCATGCCCCAGTCAGACTGGGGTTCTTTAGAAGTGGACACATGCAGTTACAACTCCGTGTGGACCGACAGCATGGGTGGCTCCCTGGAACCCACCGGCGGCACATAAATATATCCCATTGCAGTGCCCATCACAGCTGAGGTAATGTCGTGCTTAATGCAGGTGGGCTTCGGCCCACACTGCATGCCCCAGTCAGACTGGGGTTCTTTAGAAGTGGACACATGCAGTTACAACTCCCTGTGGACCCACAGCATGGGTGGCTCCCTGGAACCCACCGGCGGTACATAAATATATCCCATTGCAGTGCCCATCACAGCTGAGGTTATGTCGTGCTTAATGCAGGTGGGCTTCGGCCCACACTGCATGCCCCAGTCAGACTGGGGTTCTTTAGAAGTGGACACATGCAGTTACAACTCCGTGTGGACCGACAGCATGGGTGGGTGCCAGGAAGCCACCGGCGGTAGATAAATATATCCCATTGCAGTGCCCAACACAGCTGATGTAACGTCAGCTGTAATGCAGGTGGGCTAAAAATTTATTTGATTACACTGTAGGCGAGGGCCCCCAAAAATTGGTGTACCAACAGTACTAATGTACCTCAGAAAAATTGCCCATGCCCAACCAAGAGGGCAGGTGAAATCCATTAATCGCTTTGGTTAATGTGGCTTAATTGGTAACTAGGCCTGGAGGCAGCCCAGTTAAAATAAAAATTGGCTCAGGTGAAAGTTTCAACGCTTTAATGAGCATTGAAACGTATAAAAATTGTTTACAAAAATTATATGACTGAGCCTTGTGGGCCTAAGAAAAATTGCCCGTTCGGCGTGATTATGTGAGGTTTCAGGAGGAGGAGCAGGAGGAGGACTATTATATACAGATTGATGAAGCAAAAAGGTCCACGTTTTTGATGGTGATAGAGAACGATGCTTCCATCCGCGGGTGCAGCCTACGTATTGCTTAGCTATCGCTGCTGTCCACTGGTGAAGAGGAGAAGTCTGGGGAAATCCAGGCTTTGTTCATCTTGATGAGTGTTAGCCTGTCGGCACTGTCGGTTGACAAGTGGGTACGCTTATCCGTGATGATTCCCCCAGCCGCACTAAACACACTCTCTGACAAGACGCTAGCCGCAGGACAAGCAAGCACCTCCAGGGCATACAGCGCGAGTTCAGGCTACGTGTCCAGCTTCGACACCCAGTAGTTGTAGGGGGCAGAGGCGTCACAGAGGACGGTCGTGCGATCGGCTACGTACTCCCTCACCATCCTTTTACAGTGCTCCCGCCAACTCAGCCTTGACTGGGGACCGGTGACACAGTCTTGCTGGGGAGCCAGAAAGCTGGCAAAGGCCTTGGATAATGGTCCCCTACCTGCGCTGTACATGCTGCCTGATCTCTGCGCCTCCCCTTCTACTTGGCCCTCGGAACTGCGCCTTCTGCCACTAGCACTGTCGGATGGGAAGTTTACCATCAGTTTGTCCACCAGCACCCTGTGGTATAGCATCATTCTCGAACCCCTTTCCTCTTCGGGAATGAGAGTGGAAAGGTTCTCCTTATACCGAGGGTCGAGCAGTGTGTACACCCAGTAATCCGTAGTGGCCAGAATGCGTGTAACGCGAGGGTCACGAGAAAGGCATCCTAACATGAAGTCAGCCATGTGTGCCAGGGTACCTGTACGCAACACATGGCTGTCCTCACTAGGAAGATCACTTTCAGGATCCTCCTCCTCCTCCTCCTCTGGCCATACACGCTGAAAGGATGACAGGCAAGCAGCATGTGTACCCTCAGCAGTGGGCCAAGCTGTCTCTTCCTCCTCCTCCTCATGCGCCTCCCCCTCCTCCTCCTCCTCTGGCCATACATGCTGAAAGGATGACAGGCAAGCAGCATGTGTACCCTCAGCAGTGGGCCAAGCTGTCTCTTCCCCCTCCTCCTCATCCTCCTCATGCTCCTCCTCCTCCTCCTCAACGCGCTGAGATATAGACATGAGGGTGCTCTGACTATCCAGCGACATACTGTCTTCCCCCGCCTCCGTTTCCGAGTGCAAAGCGTCTGCCTTTATGCTTTGCAGGGAACTTCTCAAGAGGCATAGCAGAGGAACGGTGACGCTAATGATTGCAGCATCCCCGCTCAGCATCTGGGTAGACTCCTCAAAGTTTCCAAGGACCTGGCAGATGTCTGCCAACCAGGCCCACTCTTCTGTAAATAATTGATGAGGCTGACTCCCACTACGCCGCCCATGTTGGAGTTGGTATTCCACTATAGCTCTACGCTGCTCATAGAGCCTGGCCAACATGTGGAGCATAGAATTCCACTGTGTGGGTACATCGCACAGCAATCGGTGCACTGACAGATGAAACCGATGTTGCAGGGTCCGCAGGGTGGCAGCGTCCGTCTTGGAGTTGCGGAAATGTGCGCTGACCCGGCGCACCTTTCCGAGCAGGTATGACAAGTGTGGGTAGCTTTTCAGAAAGCGCTGAACCACCAAATTAAAGACATGGGCCAGGCATGGCATGTGCGTGAGGCTGCCGAGCTGCAGAGCCTCCACCAGGTTATGGCCGTTGTCACACACGACCATGCCCGGTTGGAGGCTCAGCGGCGCAAGCCAGCGGTCGGTCTGCTCTGTCAGACCCTGCAGCAGTTCGTGGGCCGTGTGCCTCTTCTCTCCTAAGCTGAGTAGTTTCAGCAAGGCCTGCTGACGCTTGCCCACCGCTGTGCTGCCACGCCGCGCGACACCGAATGCTGGCGACGTGCTGCTGCTGACACATCTTGATTGCGAGACAGAGGTTGCGTAGGAGGAGGAGGAGGGTGGTTTAGTGGAGGAAGCATACACCGCTGCAGATACCACCACCAAGCTGGGGCCCTCAATTCAGGGGGTGGGTAGGACGTGAGCGGTCCTAGGCTCTGACTCTGTCCCAGCCTCCACTAAATTCACCCAATGTGCCGTCAGGGAGATATAGTGGCCCTGCCCGCCTGTGCTTGTCCACGTGTCTGTTGTTAAGTGGACCTTGGCAGTAACCGCGTTGGTGAGGGCGCGTACAATGTTGCGGGAGACGTGGTCGTGCAGGGCTGGGACGGCACATCGGGAAAAGTAGTGGCAACTGGGAACCGAGTAGTGCGGGGCCGCCGCCATCATGCTTTTGAAAGCCTCCGTTTCCACAAGCCTATACGGCAGCATCTCCAGGCTGATCAATTTGGCAATGTGCACGTTTAACGCTTGAGCGTGCGGGTGCGTGGCGGCGTACTTGCGCTTGCGCTCAAACAGTGGCGCTAGCAACGTCTGGACGCTGCGCTGACAGACATTGCTGGATGGGGCCGAGGACAGTGGAGGTGAGGGTGCAGGCCAGGAGACGGTAGTGCCTGTGTCCTCAGAGGGGGTTGGATCTCAGTGGCAGGTTGGGGCACAGGGGGAGAGGCAGTGGTGCAAACCGGAGGCGGTGAATGGCCTTCGTCCCACCTTGTGGGGTGCTTGGCCATCATATGCCTGCGCATGCTGGTGGTGGTGGCTCCCCAGCTGATCTTGGCGCGACAAAGGTTGCACACCACTGTTCGTTGGTCGTCAGGCATCTCTGTGAAAAACTGCCACACCGTAGAGCACCTTGACCTCTGCAGGGTGGCATGGCGCGAGGGGGCGCTTTGGGAAACAGTTGGTGGATTATTCGGTCTGGCCCTGCCTCTACCCCTGGCCACCGCACTGGCTCGGCCTGTGCCCACACCCTGACTTGGGCCTCCGCGTCCTCGCCCGCATCCACGTCCTATAGGCCTACCCCTACCCCTCAGCATGGTGTATTACCAGTAGTGCAGAAACAGAACGCTGTAATTAAATGTGCCGCTTATTGGCCTGTGGTTGGAGGCTGACTTCACTTACAGAACGCCAGGAAATAATTTTGCGCAAGCCTGCTGTAACACTTAGCTGGCTGCGTATGAATTAGGAGGACTACTACACCCAGCACAGACCCAGAACACTGAGGACAGTCACAGGCAGCCCAAATAGATTTTTTCCCCCAAATGTTTTTGCAAAGGCCCACTGCCCATATTCAATCAATATGTCTTCTGTCCCTGCCTCACAATATATGTCTTCTGTCCCTGCCTCACAATATATGTCTTCTGTCCCTGCCTCACCACTACTGGCCCTGCACTATGTCTAATTATAGCACACGGTTAGATGTGGCCCTAAGAAGGACCGTTGGGGTTCTTGAAGCCTAAAATACTCCTAACGCTCTCCCTATAGCAGCTCCGGCACCAACAGCACTTTCCCTAAACTATGTCAGAACAAATCTGTGGCGAGCCGCGGGAGGGGCCGATTTTTATACTTGGGTGACACCTGATCTCGCCAGCCACTCACTGCAGGGGGGTGGTATAGGGGTTGAACGTCGCAGGGGGAAGTTGTAATGCCTTCCCTGTCTTTCTATTGGCCAGAAAAGCGCGCTAACGTCTCAGAGATGAAAGTGAAAGTAACTCGAACATCGCGTGGTACTCGTCACGAGTAACGAGCATCTCGAACACGCTAATACTCGAACGAGTATCAAGCTCGGACAAGTACGTTCGCTCATCTCTAAACAAAACCCTTTTAATAGAATCATAGAATGGTGGAGTTGGAAAATATATGGGAAATTGTCTCACTAAAAAAGAGAAAGATTATATTTGCATTCGGAACCATGAGATAACATACTTTTATTTTCTTTCAAAGATTCATTAATCCCTGTCAGAGCAACCAGGAAAGTCCACCATCTCAGGAGTTGAATAATCACTGGGTGACCAAGGTCTTGCGAGAGAAACGCGTCCCTTTTTGTGATAAGGAAAGCTGTGTCACTCTTTAATAAAGGCTGAAAGTTTCACACATTACCGTTGATGATAACCTTTTTTGGATTATGCTGCTGAATCTCGTGGTGGACTACACGAAACATCACGGAGAGTGAATACTCAGCCAGACTACAGAAGCGGGTTAGATGGTGAGCACAATCTACTATTTTTTTTCGGCATCTCAGGAGTTGGTTCAATCACAAGTAACCTGAATATAATCTGTAATCTGAATATATTGACTACTTTCTACAGAAATATGTCAAAAAACCCTTTCATCCTATATTTGCAACACGGGTCATCTCCTTACAATTACTTTTATTCTCCACAACAACAATTTCAGGTGCAGTGATAAATGCTACATGCAAGTTAGAGAAACCGCAATGGGGAAACACTTCGGACCAAGCTATGTGAATCTTTACATGGGGGCCTTTGAAGAAATGTTTTACCCAACATATTCACTTTTAACAGCAGTTCATTGATGATTTTTTAATTGCATGGGAAGGCTTCAAGTTGGATCTGGAAAATTTTATCACAAACTTAACCCCTTAGTGACCAAGCCTGTTTGCGCCTTAAAGGGGTTGTCCCGCGCCGAAACGGGTTTTTTTTTTTTTTCAAACCCCCCCCCGTTCGGCGCGAGACAACCCCGATGCAGGGACCTAAAGAAAAATCCGCACAGCGCTTACCTGAATCCCCGCGCTCCGGTGACTTCTTACTTACCGGCTGAAGATGGCCGCCGGCATCTTCTCCCTCCGTGGACCGCAGGGCTTCTGTGCGGTCCATTGCCGATTCCAGCCTCCTGATTGGCTGGAATCGGCACGTGACGGGGCGGAGCTACACGGAGCTACACGGAGCCCCATTGAGAATAGAGGAAGACCCGGACTGCGCAAGCGCAGCTAATTTGGCCATTAGACGGCGAAAATTAGTCGGCTCCATGGGAACGAGGACGCTAGCAACGGAGCAGGTAAGTGAAAAACTTCTTATAACTTCTGTATGGCTCATAATTAATGCACAATGTACATTACAAAGTGCATTAATATGGCCATACAGAAGTGTATAGACCCACTTGCTGCCGCGGGACAACTCCTTTAATGACCAGGCCAAATTTTGCAAGTCTGACACGTCTCACTTTAGCATGGAAAAACACCAGAAAGGTTTTGCATATCCAAGCGATTCTGACATTGTTTTTTCGCCACATGTTGTACTTCATTTAGGTGGAAAAAAAAAACGATAGAATTTGTGTTTATTTATTAAAAGCACCAAAATTGGGAAAATTTTGAATAAATCGTCATTTTTTCACATTTCCAACTGCAATATCTCAAAAATGTGCAAACATAATATAGAAATTTTTGCTAAGATTTATATTTCCACCCGTTTACTTTATTTTGGGCGCACATTGGAAAAACTTTCGTTTTTTTTTTACCATTTAGGAGACGTACAAATGTAACATTACTTTTCAGCATTTTGAGGAACACTTTGTTTTCCTACACCAATCCAAGATTGGAAAGGCTCATAGGAGTCAAAATGATAGATACCCCCACAAGTGACCCCATTTTAAAAACTACACCCTTTAACGTATTCACTGAGGGGTGTCATGAGTATTTTAACCCCACAGTTTTTTTCAGGAGTCAATGCAATTTAGAAGAGAAAAACTAAAATTTCATATTTTTGCAAATATGTCATTTTAAAGACAGGACTTTTTTCTAAAGTACACATGAAAATTAGGATTTGCACCCCAGAAGGGATACCCCTGTTTGTCCCGTCCTCAGAAACATACCCATTGTGGCCCTAGTATTACGTCTGTATGCACAATGGGGCCCAAAATG
Source organism: Eleutherodactylus coqui (assembly GCF_035609145.1). Taxonomy (NCBI): domain Eukaryota; kingdom Metazoa; phylum Chordata; class Amphibia; order Anura; family Eleutherodactylidae; genus Eleutherodactylus; species Eleutherodactylus coqui. The sequence continues at coordinate 277,041,470 of NC_089837.1, read as the reverse complement.
AAAGGAGCAACCGGTGGCTTTCGGAACAGAAATTTTGCTTGAAGGAGATTTAGGCCCTATTGCACACTTGTAGAGCCATTGAGTGACTAAAACGATGGAGAACGCCCACAAGTGACCCCATTTTGAAAAGTAGACCCCTTAACGAATTTATCTAGGGGTACGATGACTATTTTGTCTTCACAGTTTTTGAATGAATCTAAGCCAAGCCGAAGGAAAAAAATTACGATTTTCATTTTTTTGGTAACTCTGTCATTTTAAAAGCAGTTTTTTTGTACAGCACATATATGAATGAAGACTTGCACCCCAAAATGGATACCCCTGTTTCTCCCGTGCTCAGAAACATACCCATTGTGGCCCTAATCGTATGTCTGGATGCACAATGGGGCCCAAAATGAAAGGAGCAACCGGTGGCTTTCGGAACAGAAATTTTGCTTGAAGGAGATTTAGTCCCCATTGCCCACTTGTAAAGCCATTGAGTGACCAAAATGATGGAGAACCCCCACAAGTGACCCCATTTTGAAAAGTAGACCCCCTAACGAATTTATCTAGGGGTATGATAACTTTTTTGACCACAGTTTTTGAATGAATCTAAGCCAAGCAGAAGGAAAAAATTATGATTTTCATTTTTTTGGCAATTGTGTCAATTTAAAAACTGTTTTTTTTGGACAGTGTACATAGGAATGAAGACCTTCACCCCAAAATGGATACCCCCGTTTTTCCCGTGTTCAGAAACATACCCATTGTGGCCCTAATCTACTTAAAGGAAACATAGCTAGGCCTATAATGGAAGGAGCACCCATTGGATTTCAGGGTACAACGGAATAAATTCCAGTCCCCATTGCCCACTTGTAGAGCCATTGAGCGGCCAAAACTATAGAGAACCCCCACAATGACTCCATTTTGAAAACTAGACCCCTTAACAAATTCATCTAGGGGTGTACTGCATATTTTGACCCCAAAGTATTTGAATGAATCTAAGCAAAGCAAAAGGAAAAAATTACGATTTTCATTTGTTTGGCAATTTTGTCAATTTAAAAACAGTTTTTTTTGTCCAGTGTACATAGGAATGAAGACCTTCACCCCAAAATGGATACCCCCATTTGTCCCGTGTTCAGAAACATACCCATTGTGGCCCTAATCTACTTACAGGACACATGGCTAGGCCTATAATGGAGGGAATGCCTGCTGGATTTCAGGACAGAACTGAATAAATTCCAGGACCCATTGCCCACTTATACAGAAAAAAAAATGACTTCCTAAAAATAATCCCTCCCCCCTCCCCCGCCATCCCCATTTTTTTGGCATTCCCTAAATATTAGATAAAGGTAATAATATAAACTGCGTTTTATGTCCGAAGACAGGGGTAGGCTGGTTGGGTTGGGCACATGGGGCAAGAAAACCGTGTATCCCCCCCCCCCCCTCTCATGTATTTTGGGGGGTATTTCGTAACCTCAGCGGCGGGTATGGGGTGTAAAAAGTGGCGCTCTGTGAGGCTTTGTAATTTTGCTGCGGTGCGGCGGTCTCACAGAGAAGGCGCTCAACAAGCTGCTCCTGGAACTGCATGAAGGCAAACATTCCCGGGGCTTCTTGTAAACAGAATACAGGTAGTGGTCTGAATAACGCCGGGCTCACGTAGCCGTAGGCGGAATCTGCTTGCGGAAGCCTGCAGCGGATCCCATCTGTGAGCCCGGCTGTGACCCTGCGTACGGCCGCGTAATGTACTGCGCATAACAGCCTCCTCACACAGGCTTTTTTTGTTTATATTTCCTGTGCCATCACTTAGAGATGACCCGGGTACCCGCAGCCCGTACACAATGTGTTTGCATATGGGCTGCGGGTGTATCCGCGGTCATAGAGCACAATGGGCTCTAGGTCGCGGATATCCGCAGTAAAATGTAGCATGCCGTGTTCTGTTTCTGCGAGTGGATTACGTAATTCCGACACGCTAATTGGGGGGAATTGTGTAATCCATTGCATGAGATGGATTACCGCTGATCAAGCGCATGCAGAACCCGTAATTCCTCTCCGGTCATGTGTGACCGGCCTAATGTTAGTTCGCTACTTTATCACGTGACCTGGGACCGCTCAGCGAGGCCGCCGGTCACTGCTCCAAGCAATCAGTGGTCGCTGGGAGCAAGGAGATTTAAAATTTCCTGGGCTCCCCGGCTCATGCGAATGTGTCCGGCATTTTGCCGGCGGGCACATACCCAGTAGCTGGCAGGATCCATGGAGGATAATCGCATCTGGATTCAAATGAGGAAGCCTCCGAGAAGATGTTTCATCTCCCCTCACCGATGCGATCGGTGGGGGGAGATTAAACATCTTCTCGGAGGCTTCCTCATTTGAATCCAGATGCGGTGAGGGGAGATGAAACTGCCACTTTTTAAAGAACTTTTACGTGATCGCCATTATGCATTGGATAACGGCGATCACGTGACCAGTAACCGCATACCGCGGCTCCCCATGACATCGCCAGGCTCTTGGCTACCTTTGGTAGCCAGCAGCAGGGAGATTTTAAATTTCTTGGGCAATTTTTCACTTTTGCGCATGCGTCCGCCATCATGCTGATGGGCACATGCGCCGAAGCTGGGGTAAGGTCCACGGATCAACATCCCACCACGGAACAAATCCGGGACCTTGGGTACATAATTTCATCTCCCCTTACGGATACGATCCGTAAGGAGAGATGAAACTTTAACTTTTTAAACTTTTTTTAACTTTTAACTTTTTTTTTTTTTACTTTTTAACTTTATATGTTCACCGTTATCCGATGGCTAACGATGATCATATGACTGGAAACCGCATACAGCAGTCCCCAGTCATATCTCCCTGCACTCAGCTAACTGTGACAGCCGGGTGCAGGGAGATTTTGAATTTGCCGGGCTCGCGGCTTCTGCGCATGCGCGCCACATCAGCACATCGCAGAAGCCAGCGGGGGGTCCCGACACCGGCCGGAGAACATCGGCGGACCTGAGGTGAGTATTTTCACCTCCCCTCACGGATCCGATCCATGAGGGGAGGTGAAACTTTTCTTTTTTTACACTTTTTTGCTCTTTTCCGCGATCCATTGTATAACGGCGATCGCTGTACCGGGGACCGCTCACCGCGGTCCCCGCTGACATCTCCTGCCTCCCGGCTACCTACAGGAGCTGGGAGACAGGAGATTTTAAATTTCCCGCGCCGCCGGGCCTTCTGCGCATGCGGCTGACGTAATGCCGCCTGGCGCGCATGCGCAGAAGGACGGCTACGGGGCCTGAAGCATCGGGACAGCGGGGAGCCATGCCGCGGACCTCGGTGAGTAATTTCAGCTGCTCCGATGGATCCGATCCATCAGAGCAGCTGAATCTTTAACTTTTTTCAAACTTTTATTTACTTTTTTGCGATCGGCGCTTTCGATTAGATAGCGCCGATCGCAATGCCAAGGGGGGGGGGGGGGGGTGTCCGAGCAGCCCGGGATGACAGCTCCATGCTGTCAGCTACCTGTGGACACCGACAGCATGGAGCTGTCACGTCCACAGCCCGAGGGGCTTTATTCTCTGCAGGACACATGTTTTTACGTCCTCAGAGAATAAAGCCCACTTTGGGAGGACGTAAAAAGACTATGGGCTGGTCATTAACCCCTTAACGACGGCCCCATCGGGAAACTACGTCCTCAGAAAGTGGGCCTTAATCCTAGAGGACGTAGTTTTATGCATCCTCTTTGGATTGATGCCCACTGGCCTGAGGACGTGACAGCTCCATGCTGTCGGTGCCCGCAGGTAGCCGACAGCATGGAGCTGTCATCCCAGGATGCGGGCAGTCCCCCCCGGCTTTGCGATCGGCGCTATAAAATGAATAGCGCCGATCGCAAAAAAGTAAACAAAACAGTGTAAAAAAGTAGTAATTCAGCTGCTATGATGGATCGGATCCATCACGGCAGCTGAAAATACTCACACGGCTTGTCGGCGGTGTCCCCCGGAGATCTGGTCCTCCCGGACCCGCCGGCGGCCTTCTGCGCATGCGCGCCTGACGATGACGTCACGCGCACGCGCAGGAGCCCGGGTGTCCCCGGCAGATTTAAAATCTCCTGGCTCCCGGCTCCTGAAGGTAGCCGGGAACCAGGAGGTGTTACCGGGGACCACTGTGAGCGGTCCCCGGGCCCGCGATCACCGCTATCCATTGCGATAGCGGTGATCGCGAAAAAGTTTAAAAAGTAAAACAAAAGTAAAGTTTCACCTCCCCTCATGGATCGGATCCATGAGGGGAGGTGAAGATACTCACCCCCGGTCCTCTGCGATGTCCCGATGTCCCGGGACCCGAAATCCCCGTCTGCGCATGCGCGCCCGATGATTGACATCGGGCGCGTGCACAGAGGGGCTCGAGCCCCGGGAAATTCAAAATTGCTCTGCTCCTGGCTGCCATGTGTAGCCAAGAGCAGAGGGATGTCGCTGGGGACATGATCACTGTCATCCAATGGATGACAGTGATCATGTAAAGTAAAAAAAAAGTGCAAAAAGTAAAAAAAAAAAAAAAAAAGGGGTAAAAGGTAAAAAAAAAAAAGTGCAAAAAGTAAAAAAAAAGTTTTAAAAAGTTTAAAAAAGCTTGCGTTTCATCTCCCCCCACGGATCATATCCGTGAGGGAGGATGAAATGACGTACCTAAGGCCTGCGGATTTATCCGCGGACCTCAACCCAGCTTCTGCGCACGCGCCCGTCGCCAAAGTGGCAGGCGCATGCGCAAAAGCCGTGGTTTTTTAAAATCTCCCTGCTCCTGGCTACAAAACTTAGCCGAGAGCCTGGAGATTTCACGGAGAGCCGCGGTGAGCGGTTCCTGATCACGTGTTCGCCGTTATCCAAAGAATAATGGCGATCACGTAAAAGTTAAAAAAAGGTGAAGCTTCATCTCCCCTCACTGATGCGATCGGTGAGAGGAGATAAAATTTTTTACCGGAGGCCTCCATATTTGCACCCCGACGCGATCTTCTTCCGTGAACTTTCCCGTATTCTGCGCATGCGACCGCCGGCAAAACACCGGACACATGCGCAGGAGTCGGGGAGCCCAGGAAACTTAATATCTCCTTGCTCTCGGCGACCGTTGGTCGCCGAGAGCCTGGAGCAGTGACGGGTGGCCTCGTTGAGCGGTCCCCGGTCACGTGAAAAAATGGTAGCGATCTACCTTTGGCCGGTCTCACATGACCGGATAGGAATTACGGATTCCGCATGCGTTTGATTAGCGGTAATACGCAGATCAATCGCATTGGATTACACAATTCCGCTCACAGTAGCGGGTTGGAATTGCGTAATCCACTCGCAGAAAAGAGAACGCAGCAGGTTCTATTTTACCGCGGATATCCGCAACATAGAGCCCATTGTGCTCCATGGTCGTGGATATACCCGCTGCCCATACGCTACTACGTTGTATACGGGCTGCGGGTACCCGCGTCATCGCTAAGCGATGGTGCGGGAAATACAAACAAAAAAAAGGTGTACTGCGCATGACCGCCCGTGTAAGTACGCAGTTATGCGCAGTACATTACGCGGCCGTACGCAGGGTCACAGCCGGGCTCACAGCCGGGATCCACCTACGGCTGTGTGAGCCCGGCGTTATTCAGACCGCTACCTGTAATACGCAATTTACAAGAAGCCCCGGGAACATTCGCCTTCCTGGAGTTCCAGGAGCAGCTTGTTGAGCGCCTTCTGTGTGAGACCGCCGCACCTCATCAAGCTTACGGAGACTCACAGAGCGCCACTTTTTCCACCCCATCCCCGCCACTGAGGTCAAAAAATGACTCCCAAAAAGCATGAGAGGAGGGGGGATACCCGGTTTTATTGCCCCATGTGCCCATCCCAACCAGCCTCCATAATTACCCGTCTTTGGAAATACTACACAGTTCACATTATTACTTTTATCTAAGATTTGGGGAACGCCGAAAAGGGCGTGGAGGGGGGGGGGGGGATTTTAGGGAGTCAATTTTTATTCCGTACAAATGAGCAATGGGGCCTGGAATTTATTCAGTTATGCCCTGCAATCCAACGCGTGTTCCCTCCATTACAGGCCTTGCCATGTTTCCTGTAAGTAGATTAGGGCCACAATGGGTATGTTTGTGAACACGGGACAAACGGGGGTATCCATTTGGGGGTGAACGTCTTCATTCCTATGTAAACTGTACAAAAAAAAAAGTTTTTAAATTGACAAAATTGCCAAAAAAATGAAAATTGTAATTTTTTTCTTCTGCTTTGCTGAAATTTATTCAAATACTGTGTGGTCAAAATACGCAGTACACCCCTAGATGAATTCGTTAAGGGGTCTAGTTTTTAAAATGGGGATATTTGTGGGGGTCTTTATAGTTTTGGACGCTCAATGACTCTATAAGTGGGCAATGGGGCCTGGAATTTATTCCGTTGTACCCTAAAATCCAACCGGAGCTCCTTCCTTTATAGGCCTAGCCATGCGTCCTTTAAGTAGATTAGGGTCACAAGGGGTATGGTTCTGAACACGGGACAAACAGGGGTATCCATTTTGGGGTGAAAGTCTTCATCCCTATGTGTGCTGTACAAAAAAAACAGTTTTTAAATTGATACAACTGCCAAAAAAATGAAAATTGTAATTTTTTTCCTACTGCTTTGCTTAGATTTATTCAAACATTGTAGGGTAAAAATACACAGTACACCCCGAGATGAATTCGTTAGGGGGTCTAGTTTTCAAAATGGGATCATTTGTGGGGGTTCTATGTTGTTTTGGCCGCTCAAGGGCTCTACAAGTGGGCAATGGGGCCTAAATCACCTTCATGCTAAATTTCTGTTCTGAAAGCCACCGACTACTCCTTTCATTTTGGGCCCCGTTGTGCATCCAGACAAAAGATTAGGGCCACAATGGGTATGTCTCTGAACACGGGACAAACAGGGGTATCCACTTTGGGGTGCAAGTCTTTATTCATGTGTGTGCTGTACCAAAAAAGCAGTTTTTAAAACGGCAGAATTGCCAAAAAAACGAAAATCACAATTTTTTCCTTTTGCTTTGCTTCAATTCATTCAAAAACTGTGGGATCAAAATGGGCAGTACACCCCTAGATAAATTCATTAAGGGGTCTAGTTTTCAAAATGGGGTCACTTGTGGGGGTTCTCTTTGATTTTGGCCGCTCAAGAGCTCTACAAGTGTGCTATGGGCCTAAAACTCCTTCAAGCAAAATTTATGTTCTGAAAGACACCGACTACTCCTTTCATTTTGGCTCCCGTTATGCATCCAGACATAAGATTAGGGCCACAATGGGTATGTTTCTGAACACGGGAGAAACGGGGGTATCCATTTTGGTGTGTAAATCCTCATTTTCATGGGCTCTATAGGAAAAAAAAATGTCTTTAAAATGACATATTTGCAAAAATATGAAATTTTATTTTTTGTCCCCTAAATTGAACTAATTCCTGAAAAAAACTGGTGGGGTCAAAATACTCATGACACCCCTCAGTGAATACACTAAGGGGTGTAGTTTTTAAAATGGGGTCATTTGTGGGTGTATCTATTATTCTGACACTTATGAGCCTCTGCAAACTTGGCTTGGTGCAGGAAAACAAAGTGCTCCTCAAAATGCTAAAAAGTAATGTTAAATTTGTACGTCCTCTAAATGGTTAAAAAAAACACAAAAGTTTTTCAATTGTGCATTCAGAATAAAGTAAACAGATGGAAATACATATCTTATCAAAAATTTGTACAGTATGTTTGGACATATTTGAGATATTACGGTTGAAAATGTGAAAAAATGACAATTTTTTCAAAATTTTTCCAATATTGGTACTTTTAATAAATATACACAAATTATATCGGTCTCTTTTTACAATCTAAATGAAGTACAACATGTGGCGAAAAAACAATGTCAGAATCACTGGGATATGTAAAGCCTTTACGGAGTTATGCCACGTTGAACGACGCATGTCAGATTTCCAAAATTTGGCTCCGTCACTAAGGCGCAAACAGGCTTCGTCACTAAGGGGTTAAGGGGTTAAATCAGAATGACTGAGTCTAAATTTTACAGATAATTTTAAGTCAAAGGAGGTGGTATTTTTAGATCGGCTTCTTTTTCTGGAGAATATGAGGCCATGCACAGCAACAATCTTTAGGATGGTCAACTCTACTTGAAATTTAAGAGCTGTCATAACAAAAATCCCACTTAAAGGGGTTGTCCCGCGAAAGCAAGTGGGGGTATACACTTCTGTATGGCCATATTAATGCACTTTGTAATATACATCTTGCATTAAATATGAGGCAAACAGAAGTTATTTACTTACCTGCTCCGTTGCTAGCGTCCTCGTCTCCATGGTGCCGTCTAATTTCAGCGTCTAATCTTCCGATTAGACGCGCTTGCGCAGTCCGGTCTTCTCCCTTCTGAATGGGGCCGCTCGTGCCGGAGAGCTGCTCCTCGTAGCTCCGCCCCGTCACGTGTGCCGATTCCAGCCAATCAGGAGGCTGGAATCGGCAATGGAACGCACAGAGCCCACAGTGCACCATGGGAGAAGACCTGCGGTGCACCGTGGGTGAAGATCCCGGCGGCCATCTTAGCAAGGTAAGTAAGAAGTCGCCGCAGCACGGGGATTCGGGTAAGTACTATCCGTTTTTGTTTTTTTTACCCCTGCATCGGGTTTGTCTCGCGCCGAACGGGGGGCCTATTGAAAAAAAAAATAAACGTTTCGGCGCGGGACAACCCCTTTAAATGCGCATTACCTCATTAGAACAAATTCCAGTAGGGAAATGCCAGAGACTGATGATGAAAGAAATGTATTGAGTCGACCGCTTGAACACCCTTGCTCCACATGGTCTCAATGAAGCATGAAAAAATATCTTTTAAATTTCTTTGGTACTCTCTTCTCTTCCCTCCTATTTAATCATATTTCTATTATTTTTTACACTTCCTTTTTTTAAGTATTTCAATTATTTTTCTCATAATTTCTATTTTCAATTTTTATCTTTGAGTACATAAGCCTATGAAAGTTTTATCATATACTATGTTTTCATTGCCATTTTATACATTCATTATTTTTATTATTCACTTTATACCTAACATTCTATTGCTGTTGGTGTATGTAACTTTTTGGTTACTGTATTTTTTGGGGTTTTGAGTCCAATTGTTGGGATTATGAACTACTTTAAGATTGTGGTCAGGATTCTGTGATTGGGGGTTGGGGGATGTAGGTACTATATGCTTTCATTCGGTGGCTGGGACCTTTGTTATTTGGATAGAGACTTAAGAGTTTTTGTTTTTTTATATCCCAGGGTATTAAGATACTCTTACTATATGGAAGTTTTATCTCTGTTATGGTAGCCAAATGGATTCCCACTGACTTCACGGTACTGATCCAAATTGGTTACAATGAGAAGTGCATACATGCCAAGTAATGAGGCAGACAATGCTTGTCAGCTGGTGAGGCGACCCTGAGATCACCAAGACATTTCCTTGAAACCCAAAAAGCTCCTTGAATCAGGAATGGGTCTTGATTAGAGATGAGCGAACACCAAAATGTTCGGGTGTTCGTTATTCGAAACGAACTTCCCGCGATGTTCGAGGGTTCGTTTCGAATAACGAACCCCATTGAAGTCAATGGGCGACCAGAGCATTTTTGTATTTCGCCGATGCTCGCTAAGGTTTTCATGTGTGAAAATCTGGGCAATTCAACAAAGTGATGGGAACGACACAGCAACGGATAGGGCAGGCGAGGGGCTACGTGTTGGGCTGCATCTCAAGTTCACAGGTCCCACTATTAAGCCACAATAGCGGCAAGAGTGGGCCCCCCCCCTCCCAAAAACTTTTACTTCTGAAAAGCCCTCATTAGCATGGCATACCTTTGCTAAGCACCACACTAGCTACAACAAAGCACAATCACTGCCTGGATGACACTCCGCTGCCACTTCTCCTGGGTTACATGCTGACCAACCGCCCCCCCTCCCCCCCACAGCGCACACCAAAGTGTCCCTGCGCAGCCTTCAGCTGCCCTCATGCCACACCATGCTCATGTCTATTTAGAAGTGCGTCTGCCATGAGGAGGAACCGCAGGCACACACTGCAGAGGGTTGGCACGGCTAGGCAGCGACCCTCTTTAAAAGGGGCGGGGCGATAGCCCACAATGCTGTACAGAAGCAATGAGAAATAGAATCCTGTGCCACCGCCATCAGGAGCTGCACACGTGGGCATAGCAATGGGGAACCTATGTGCCACACACTATTCATTCTGTCAAGGTGTCTGCATGCCCCAGTCAGACTGGTAATATGTACCTTAACAGTAACCGCGTTGGTGGTAATGTGGTGGTGACTGCGGACCTAGTAGCGCGGTTTTATTTTGTTGGTTTTCGGAATGTGGCCAGGATTAAGTGGGCCGCGGCGGGGGGATGGTGGGGGGGCTCTCTTGTAGTGTCGGTAAAGGTGAAATTCTTGGACTGCCACCAGACGAACGAATGCAAAGGCATTTGCCAAGAATGTTTTCCCTGTTGGAGGAGGAGGGGGATGTTTTTGAGGCACTACGTGTCCTCTCCACGTGTCCGTGGTTATATGCACCTTAACAGTAACCGCGTTGGTGGGAAATGGCCTCGCCGCCATCATGTCTTTGGGAAGCCTCTGTTTCCACACCCCAGAGACATACCATTAGCAGCGGTATAGGCAGAGCCCAGAATTCGTAACATTTCAGCCGTAGCATTAGGACAGGCCCCACTAACATATCACTAGCAGCATTATAGGAGGAGCGCAGTCTTCGTTCCATGTCAGCAATAGTAGCACTCAAGACAGGCCCCAGTAACAATTCCGAAGCAGCAGTATAGCGGGAGCGCAGTCTTCGTTCCATGTCAGCAATAGTAGCACTCAAGACAGGCCCCAGTAACAATTCCGAAGCAGCAGTATAGCGGGAGCGCAGTCTTCGTTCCATGTCAGCAATAGTAGCACTCAAGACAGGCCCCAGTAACAATTCCGAAGCAGCAGTATAGCGGGAGCGCAGTCTTCGTTCCATGTCAGCAATAGTAGCACTCAAGACAGGCCCCAGTAACAATTCCGAAGCAGCAGTATAGTGGGAGCGCAGTCTTAGTTCCATTTCAGTAGCCTTAGTATAGCCAAGGCCCAAGTTACATTTATGTAGCTAAAGTGTAGGCCAACCCCACACACACTTCTGTACCATGAGTGCAGGCGAAGAACATACAAATTGCTATGATTACACTGTAGGTGAGGGCCCCAAAAAATTGGTGTACCAACAGTACTAATGTACCTCAGTAAACATTGGCCATGCCCAACCAAGATGGCAGGTGAAACCCATTAATCGCTTTGGTTAATGTGGCTTAAGTGGTAACTAGGCCTGGAGGCAGCCCAGTTTAACGAAAAATTGGTTCAAGTTAAAGTTTCAACGCTTTTAAGAGCATTGAAACATATAAAAATTGTTTCGAAAAATTAGATGAGTGAGCCTTGTGGCCCTAAGAAAAATTGCCCGTTCAGCGTGATTACGTGAGGTTTCAGGAGGAGGAGCAGGAGGAGGAGGAGGAATATTAGACACAGATTGATGAAGCAGAAATGTCCCCGTTTTGGATGGTGAGAGAGAACGTAGCTTCCATCCGCGGGTGCAGCCTACGTATTGCTTACGTATCGCTGCTGTCCGCTGGTGGAGAAGAGAAGTCTGGGGAAATCCAGGCTTTGTTCATCTTGATGAGTGTTAGCCTGTCGGCACTGTCGGTTGACAGGCGGGTACGCTTATCTGTGATGATTCCCCCAGCCGCACTAAACACCCTCTCCGACAAGACGCTAGCCGCAGGACAAGCAAGCACCTCCAGGGCATACAGCGCTAGTTCAGGCCACGTGTCCAGCTTCGACACCCAGTAGTTGTAGGTGGCAGAGGCGTCACGGAGGACGGTCGTGCGATCGGCTACGTACTCCCTCACCATCCTTTTACAGTGCTCCCGCCGACTCAGCCTTGACTGGGGAGCGGTGACACAGTCTTGGTGGGGAGCCATAAAGCTGCCCAGGCCCTTAAAGACTGTTGCACTGCCTGGGATGTACATGCTGCTCGATCTCCGCACCTCCCCTGCTACCTTGCCCTCGGTACTGCGCCTTCTGCCACTAGCGCTGTCGGCTGGGAATTTTACCATCAGCTTGTCCGCAAGGGTCCTGTGGTATAGCAACACTCTCGAACCCCTTTCCTCTTCGGGAATGAGAGTGGGCAGGTTCTCCTTATAGCGTGGGTCGAGCAGTGTGTACACCCAGTAATCCGTTGTGGCCAGAATGCGTGCAACGTGAGGGTCACGAGAAAGGCATCCTAACATGAAGTCAGCCATGTGTGCCAGGGTACCTGTACGCAACACATGGCTGTCTTCACTAGGAAGGCAATCAGCCGGTGTACCGTCAGCAGCGGGCCAAGCTGTCTCTTCCCCCTCCTCCTCATCCTCCTCATGCTCCTCCTCCTCCTCCTGTACGCGCTGAGAAATAGACAGGAGGGTGCCCTGACTATCCAGCGGCATACTGTCTTCCACCGCCCCCGTTTCCGAGCGCAAAGCAGCTGCCTTTATGGTTTGCAGGGAATTTCTCAAGATGCATAGCAGAGGAATGGTGACGCTAATGATTGTAGCATCGCCGCTCACCACCTGGGTAGACTCCTCAAAATTACCAAGGACATGGCAGATGTCTGCCAACCAGGCCCACTCTTCTGAAAGGAATTGAGGAGGCTGACTCCCACTGCGCCGCCCATGTTGGAGTTGGTATTCGACTATAGCTCTACGCTGTTCATAGAGCCTGGCCAACATGTGGAGCGTAGAGTTCCACCGTGTGGGCACGTCGCACAGCAGTCGGTGCACTGGCAGCTTAAAGTGATGTTGCAGGGTGCGCAGGGTGGCAGCGTCCGTGTGGGACTTGCGGAAATGTGCGCAGAGCCGGCGCGCCTTTACGAGCAGGTCTGACAAGCGTGGGTAGCTTTTCAGAAAGCGCTGAACTACCAAATTAAAGACGTGGGCCAGGCATGGCACGTGCGTGAGGCTGCCGAGCTGCAGAGCCGCCACCAGGTTACGGCCGTTGTCACACACGACCATGCCCGGTTGGAGGCTCAGCGGCGCAAGCCAGCGGTCGGTCTGCTGTGTCAGACCCTGCAGCAGTTCGTGGGCCGTGTGCCTCTTATTGCCTAAGCTGAGTAGTTTCAGCACGGCCTGCTGACGCTTGCCCACCGCTGTGCTGCCACACCGACTGCTGGCGACATGCTGCTGCTAACACATCTTGATTGCGAGACAGAGGAGGAGGAGGAGGAGGAGGGTGCTTTAGTGGAGGAAGCATACACCTCTGCAGATACCACCACCGAGCTGGGGCCCGCAATTCTGGGGGTGGGTAGGACGTGAGCGGTCCCAGGCTCTGACTCTGTCCCAGCCTCCACTAAATTCACCCAATGTGCCGTCAGGGAGATGTAGTGGCCCTGCCCGCCTGTGCTTGTCCACGTGTCCGTTGTTAAGTGGACCGTGGCAGTAACCGCGTTGGTGAGGGCGCGTACAATGTTGCGGGAGACGTGGTCGTGCAGGGCTGGGACGGCACATCAGGAAAAGTAGTGGCGACTGGGAACTGAGTAGCACGGGGCCGCCGCCTCCATGATACTTTTGAAGGACTCAGTTTCCACAACCCTATACGGCAGCATCTCAAGGCTGATGAATTTTGCTATGCGGACGGTTAACGTTTGAGCGTGCGGGTGCGTGGCGGCGTACTTGCGCTTGCGCTCCAACAGTTGCGCAAGCGACGGCTGGACGGTGCGCTGAACTACACTGCTGGATGGGGCCGAGGACAGCGGAGATGAGGGTGTGGGTGCAGGCCATGAGGCGGTAGTGCCTGTGTCCTGAGAGGGGGGTTGCATCTCAGTGGCAGGTTGGGGCACAGGGGGAGAGGCAGGGGTGCAAACCGGAGGCACTGAACGGCCTTCGTCCCACCTTGTGGGGTGCTTGGCCATCATATGTCTGCGCATGGTGGTGGTGGTGAGGCTGTTGGTGTTGGCTCCCCGGCTGAGCTTTGCGCGACAAAGGTTGCACACCACTGTTCGTCGGTCGTCAGGCGTCTCTGTGAAAAACTGCCAGACCTTAGAGCACCTCGGCCTCTGCAGGGTGGCATGGCGCGAGGGGGCGCTTTGGGAAACAGTTGGTGGATTATTCGGTCTGGCCCTGCCTCTACCCCTGGCCACCGCACTGCCTCTTGCAACCTGCCCTGCTGATGCCCTTGACTCCCCCTCTGAAGACCTGTCCTCCTGAGTAAGCGTTGCACACCAGGTGGGGTCAGTCACCTCATCGTCCTGCTGCTCTTCCTCCGAATCCTCTGTGCGCTGCTCCCTCGGACTTACTGCCCTTACTACTACCTCACTGCAAGACAACTGTGTCTGATCGTCATCGTTCTCCTCACCCACAGAAAGTTGTTGAGACAGTTGGCGGAAGTCCCCAGCCTCTTCCCCCGGACCCCGGGAACTTTCGAATGGTTGGGCATCGGTGACGATAAACTCCTCTGGTGGGAGAGGAACCGCTGCTGCCCAATCTAAGCAGGGGCCTGAGAACAGTTCCTGGGAGTGTTCCCGCTCCTGAGGAGGTGTCATTGTAGTGGAGTGAGGAGGCTGGGAGGAAGGAGGAGCAGCAGAGAGAGGATTCGGATTTGCAGCAGTGGACGGCGCAGAACTGCGGGTTGACGATAGGTTGCTCGAAGCACTTTCTGCCATCCAGGACAGGACCTGCTCACACTGCTCATTTTCTAATAACCGTCTCCCGCGTGGACCCATTAATTGGGCGATGAATGTGGGGACGCCAGAAACGTGCCTCTCTCCTAATCGCGCAGCAGTCGGCTGCGACACACCTGGATCAGGAGCTCGGCCTGTGCCCACACCCTGACTTGGCCCTCCGCGTCCTCGGCCGCGTCCACGTCCTCTAGGCCTACCCCTACCCCTCAGCATGCTGTATTACCAGTGATTTGATTTCACAGGCAGGAAATAAATTGGCGCAAGACTGCAGGCCAAATATAATTTTTTCCCTTTTTTGAAAACGAAAGGCCCCACTGCCTCTAGTGACTGAATAATCTAAGTTTAATAACTGTGATGTGGCCCTGCTAATGTGTCACAGAACGTGAGGGTAGCAGAGTTATTATAACTCTGGCAGAGCAGGTATTTTTTTCCCAATTAAGGAAAGCAAATGGCGAAGCCAGCAGTAAACCGTAGCTGGGTGCGTCTGATTTTTAAACGTTGCACACGCAGCCGACACGTACACACAGCCCTTAGGACGGACAGAGGCAGGACAAATAGATTTTTTTTCAGTTTTTTTCCACCAAAAGGCAGCACTGCGTATATTCAATGAACATGAGAAGTTTAATAACTGTGCTATGGCCCTGCTAATGTGTCACAGAACGTGAGGGTAGCAGAGTTATTATAACTCTGGCAGAGCAGGTATTTTTTTCCCAATTAAGGAAAGCAAATGGCGAAGCCAGCAGTAAAACGTAGCTGGGTGCGTCTGATTTTTAAACGTTGCACACGCAGCCGACACGTACACACAGCCCTTAGGACGGACAGAGGCAGGACAAATAGATTTTTTTTCAGTTTTTTTCCACCAAAAGGCAGCACTGCGTATATTCAATGAACATGAGAAGTTTAATAACTGTGCTGTGTCCCTGCTAATGTGTCACAGAACGTGAGGGTAGCAGAGTTATTATAACTGTGGCAGAGCAGGTATTTTTTTCCCAATTAAGGAAAGCAAATTGCGAAGCCAGCAGTAAACCGTAGCTGGGTGCGTCTGATTTTTTAACGTTGTACACGCAGCTCACACGTGTCCACACTCCACAGGACGGACAGAGGCAGGTCAAATAGAATTTTTTTCACTTGTTTTACAAGCAAAAGGCCGCACTGCGTATATTCAATGAATAATAACTGTGTTGTGGCCCTGCCTACACAATTCTTTCCCTGTAGTATCAATGGAGGGTGCAATGCTCTGCAGAGGCGATTTTGAGAAAAAAAAAAATATGCAGCACAGCTAACAGCAGCCAGCACAGTACTGCACACGGTTAAATATGGCCCTAGAAAGGACCGTTGAGGTTCTTGAAGGCTACACTCACTCCTAACACTCTCCCTGCCTATGCAACACTTCTGTCCCTAATGCCGGGTGCAACGCTCTGCAGAGCCGATTTTGAGAAGAAGAAAAAATTGCCACTGCTAACAGCAGCCAACACACAGCTATCAGTGGCCCTAATAAGGACCTTTGGGGGTCTTGAAGCCTACACTAACTACAAATTCTTTCCCTACAGCAGCTCCGGTACAAACAGCACTGTCCCTCATCTAACTCACAAGGCATCTGAGGCGAGCCGCGGGAGGGGCCGACTTTTATATTCGGCGGACACCTGATCTCGCCAGCCACTCACAGCAGGGGGGTGGTATAGGGCTGGAACAACACAGGAGGAAGTTGTAATGCCTTCCCTGTCTTTCAATTGGCCAGAAAAGCGCGCTAACGTCTCAGGGAAGGAAGTGAAAGTAACCCGAACACCGCATGGTGTTCGTTACGAATAACGAACATCCCGAACACCCTAATATCCGCACGGATATCAAGTTCGGACGAACACGTTCGCTCATCTCTAGTCTTGATCCTATTCTATTTCTGGCTTACCGATCGTACTCAAAGAGTGGTCATAAATGGCTGCACATCCAAGTGTAAGAATGTATCAAGGGGAGTACCACAAGGCTCTGTCCTATGCTCAGTGTTTAATATTTTTATAAATGATCTGGAGAAGGGAATTGATGGGAAACTGATCAAATTTGCTGACGACACAAAGCTAGGAGGGATAGCTAACACTAGGGAAGAGAGAGAGAGAGTATTCAAAAAGATCTAGAAAAGCTTGCACAGTGGGCAGCGACTAACAGAATGGTATTTAACAAGAAGAATTGCAAAGTCCTACATCTGGGCAAGAAAAATGAAAAAAAAAAGCACATACAGAATGAGAGGAATTGAGCTAAGCAGCAGCACATGTGAAAAAGACTTTGGTATACTAATAGATCATAGACTGAGCATGAGTCAACAATGTGATGCAGCAGCCAAAAAGGCAAACAATTCTGGGATGTAGTAAGAGAAACATAGAGTCTAAATCATGTGAAGTCATTATCCTCCTCTACTCTTCCTTAGTCAGTCATCAACTGAAATACTGTGTTCAGTTCTGGGCACCCCACTTTAAAAAAGATATGGACAAACTGGAGCAAGTTCAGAGAAGAGTTACCAAGATGGTAAGTAGTCTGCAAATCATGTCCTATGAAGAACGGTTAAAGGATCTGGGAATGTTTAGCTTGCAAAAAAGAAGGCTGAGAGGAGACTTAATAGCGGTCTACAAATATCTGAAGGGTTGTCACACTGCAGAGGGATCAGCCCTATTCTCATTTGCACAAGGAAAGACTAGAAGCAATGGGATGAAACTGAAAGGGAGGAGACACAAATTAGATATTAGAAAAATCTTTCTGACAGTGAGGGTGATCAATGAGGGGTACAGGTTGCCATGGGAGGTGGGGAGTTCTCCTTCAATGAAAGTGTTCAAACAAAGGCTGGATAAATATCTGTCTGAGATGATTTAGTAAATCCTGCACTGAGCAGGGGGTTGGACCTGATAACCCGGGAGGTGCCTTCCAACTCTACCATTCTATGATTCTATTGCCACAATGATGTAGAATATCAAGGACACAGTTGCTGATACAAGCCCTGTAATATATGTTTTAATCTTGGCTTATGTCCCCTTCAGATGAATCTAGGCATTAAACGGCGTATATTCATTAAATAGGGACTATTTAAGTTCACCAGCAGTGTCTGGCATAAATATAAAGCATTGGCAATATGTCAATTTTAATGGTGTTAACTTGATCAAACCACGACAGATATAGTGGGCTCCATCTCTCTAGGTCCCTCTCCAAACCTGACAGGAATGGTTTAAAATTAAGCGAAAACCTGGGCAGGGTCTGAAGGCGGGTGAATCCCTAGGTATTTTAAAGAGGATCCCTGCCAACAAAATGAGAACTCCTTCTCCAGGGAAGTCATTTCAGTCTGTGGCAAAGTGATGTTTAAGATTTCTGAGTTTGTTGGATACATTTTAAAGTTACTAACCCGTTCAAATTTCCTAAATTCTTGTTGTAGCATCAGAAGGCCCACCCTCGGGTACCGAGATGCGAGAAATAAGTTGTGGTGCGTCCTATCTTTGATCATCTCCTTGCATCATATCGACCATTGTTTTCAAATGGAGCCGGCGGCATCATCACACCACGACCTGGGTACACGGTGCGATGTGAGGTTTCCCGATTGAAAACAATGGGAGAAACTCTGTGATTGTGACTTCCCCAAAGTGATGCAAGGCAGTTTTGAGATAAAAACATCTTGCATCTGTGGGGACATCGCATGTTGGTGAGAGCAATATCGGGCCATGATTTATGGCTCGATATTGCATTGGCCCTTGTGAAGTTAGCCTTACTGGTATTCACGTGGTTTTGGGGGCTTATTTTTGCTTCTCCACTACAGAAGCCTATGAAAAACGATCAGAGCATGCTATATTTAAAAAAAAAAGGCCATAGAATTAAAACGCTCAGCAAAAGTGGGAAAAAGTTGAAAGAAAAGGTATTGTTTGCAGAGTATTTTAGATTTCACTATTGATTTACAACAACCATCTGGACTTGGCAATTTTTGCAACAGAAAAACACAATCCAAAAACAGCCAACGTTAAAACAGTCCAAAAAAGTATTTTTGCAAAAAAATGACTGTGACGCCAACAGGGTGTATTCACACTTTGCAGTTATATGACACAATTTTGCCTTCTTCCAGCAGTCCCTCTACATAAAAATACACCTTATGTGTTTGTTGATAGGAAATAGCCATTTGCAATGTGCAACAGGTGTGTTCTTCCAAGAGCATAGTTACAGAGTCAGTAAACAACGATGCTGCTCCAGAAGACTCATATTATACCTAAAGCAATGGCCTTGTACTAGAGCTATTACAGACAGTGTGCCCTGACTTGTTGTAACGACATACGGACTTGTTGCTGCAACAAAGCTCTTCTGATAGCCTTGCCTTAAAGGAATAACACTATTTATAGACAGGAGTACTTACTACTTACACTGGAAATATAGCACATGGTGCATTTCTTGCAGTGTTGGTGTACAATATATACTGGTATGGAATTTGCACACTTTCACTTCTGTCTTACATATTTCTAAACAAAGTGGACAGAAATTAATTTTAAATGATTGAAAAGTCTGCAACTGGTAAAATGGAACATTATCCTGCCAGCTACTGAATGGACCTCTGCAAAACTAAGCCTAAATAACTAGGAAATAAATGCTAGATTAGCATGTTACTAATGTACTTGATAAACTGTCTGCAGGGCAATACATGGATACTTTTCCATTGTTAATCTTTCCACAGCAGCTGTCATGAGTTGGCAGTTTTTACTCTGGGATAATATGATCCTCTCTGTAAATTATCAGTAAATGAAATATTGCAATGGAATCCATCAGACCTATAAACACTTTACTTGGTCAAGTACGTTCAAGGTCATATAAAAACTACAATGCCCTCTACGGAAAAATATCGCTCCCTAATAAGTACAATTGTCGTTTGTGAATTATAGAGTACAGATAATAAGATTTTAAGGGCTCATTTAAACTGATGTTATGGCATCACACAAGCATAATTTGTTGTGTGCGGCCCACATGTGACAGTTGAACGGCACCCAGCAAGTACACAATAACTTTGCGTATTTGCTGTGGGGAGTGTATGCTTGCGTAATTCGCACCAAGATAGAACATGCTGTGAACTTTATAGCATGCATATTTTGCGCAATATGTGTGATCAGCAGCATGGGAGCCTATGGTAGATCAGTATAGAGTATTCTGTGTGGAATACACTCACCACACGTTCTTGTAAAGTAGCCCTTAGGGCTTATTCACATGAGCGTATATCGGCCGCCGTTTTTATGGCGTGCCGATATATGCTAACATCTGAGCTGTCTTTCTCCTTCCCTCCCGCTCGCCGCCTCACCTCCTCTCTTCTTCCCTCCGGCTGTTTGCAATGGGAGGGGCGAGAGTGGGGCCAAGCTCCTGCCCCAACCTGCCCCTTGTCCGCAGCGAGCAATGGGAGAGGACGACCGATATATGCATGTGTGACTAAAACCTTAGTCTCAGTGGTACTGGTGTATCTTGACGCCACCGGAAGCTAGGGGCTGACCTGGGTTTCTTGCAGTTAACACCCCCTGTCGAGCCCCTAGCTTCCGATTGGCTGTGTGTGCTGTGCTTCAATGAAGCTGCCGTGAGTGAAGAGACCACTGCTGGTGTCCCTGGCTCCGCAGCTGTCCCTGGAGAGGCCACCGCTGGTGTCCCTGCCACCACTGCTGTCCCTGAAGAGACTGCCGCTGGTGTCCCTGGAGAGGCCGCCGCTGGTGTCCCTGGAGAGGCCGCAGCCAACGTGAAGAGGCCGTGGCAGCTGTAACTGAAGAGGCCACTGCTGTGGCTGATTTCGCCAGGTGTCTGCTGTGCTGTCTGCTCCCGCTGTGATGGCAAGCCATCATGGTGGCTGCTCTGCTCATAGTCGCAGCACAGCGGCAGCAGATCGCTGTGCTGGCAAGACACACCACCACCCCCACTAGCAGACAGCAGCAGCAGCTGCAGCCGACAGAGCGCCCGAGTGGTTAGTAAGACAGCTGGGGGAATGGGACAGCATAGCGACAATGCCCCAATGGGAAACTAGGGGTCACACCCCTAGCTTCCGGTGGCCTCAAGATACACCAGTACCAGTCTCAGTTAACCATATCTGTTTCTCTGTTCTATTTGAGGAGTATAGAAGCTGCATTAAAAATGGAATTAAAATCCACGGGAAACTCCCAAGCTGTCTTGGACACACTCACCACTTCACCGCTCCCCCTTCCCCACCTGTCCCCCCTACCCCTCCAACCCCTTCTACAAAACTAAGTTAGGCCTTTGCCAGGCCGATCATTTCGTAAACTGTTTTTCTTAACGAAAAGTTCAAAATTAAGACTGAGCTGGAACATCACGAGAAAGCGCCATGTTAAAGGCTCTTCGGAACGCATCCCCTCAGTCTACCCTATTTCTTTGTAGACTATGCCTATTGTATACCTGCATGACTGTACCATTACTCAGTAAAATGTCTACCATTGTGTTGTAAAATTTAAAAAATTCAAATAAAATACAAGTATAAAAAAAAAAAATGGAATTAAAATTTTCTATTTTATTCTGAATGGGTTAAATGAAAACTAATTTAATTATTTCCTTTTGTTTCCATTTAATTGAGTTTGTTTCATTGCCAATTCGCTAGTGTGGAAAGATTAACTATGGAAAAGTATATATGTATTGTCCTGCAGGCAGTTTATCAAGTGCATTAGTACATGTTAAGCTAGCATTTATTTCCTACTTAGGTCTTAAACATGACTGTATTTACGCAGGTATTTAGTCACGTAAAAAAAAAATTGTGACCATCCGATGCATTGGAATTCAATGTATTCAGAGGAACCATTTTTGGGCATGTAAAAAAAAACTCACCAGATAAAAGAACACATACGCGACCGTTTTCAGTCGTTGATTTTATACACCACCTTAAAAGATAGGTCTTGCCTTATCTTTTGCCGAGATAAGCAGGAAGCTCCCATAGACTTGAATGGAAGCTGGAAAAAAGGGAAGAGAAGGAAATTACCTGGCATACAACTATGGGAAAAGAACACAGCTGGCCCGATTTAAGCAATATTAGTCACTTCAAGCATTTTACAGCGATCAATGGTTTGCCGCGCTTCTGTGTATTTTTTTGCCAATACACAGCAGCAGCCCATGTGAATGGCTGGAAATACATGCCTGAAGTTTGGGGCTCGAACTTGGCAATTGTTCATTAATGTGATAATACAGTATGTACAGGCGAATATAAAAACGCATATGGTCATGTGAAGGATGCCTAAAGGCCCATCTTAGCGACTTTTGAGCAATAATCGCTGTGTCATTCACAGTGCAAGATGATCACTCAAGATGGTTGCCAGGTGGGGGGGGAGGGCTGTAGCTGCTAAAATCAGCCGCATATACGCAATGGTGCGGGTTTTGACGTGGTTTTTATACGGGAATGCTGCTGAATTTTCTGCTGTGGAAATTCCACAGCATTTCTGTTACATGTAAATGTACCCTTGCTCTGCTTTCCTGCTGCTGATGTAACAGTAATCTCATCAGGAAGGCAGTGTTAGGCCTCTTTTACATTAGCGTTATTTTGACGTTAAGTTAGCCATGCCAAAAAATCGTGACTATCTCTGCCAAAAATTGGCTGAATGATTCTTCACGATTTTCATGCCATTCGCATGGCTGGCTGCAGTGAAATAACGCTGCAGCCCTGAAATCCCTTGGCCGTCAGAACTACAATTTAATCCCTTTACTGGCTTATTCACACAGGAGTATTTTTCCTCAGTATTTTGTGAGCCCAAACAAGGAGTGGAATATAAAAAGATAAAGTATAATGGAAAGATTTGCATTTCTTCCATATTTTGGACCCGCTCCTGGTTTTGGCTCACAAAATACTGAGGAAAAATACGCCTATATAAATAAGCCCTAAGTGCCTCACTAGAGGCTCCTATCAGTGTTTAGAAGCACTAGCTTCTGCTTAACTCCATCCCCATACCTTTTTCTGATGGCTCCCATAGGAGTCTATGGAGCTTTGTGCAGAGGTCTGTCCAAAAATAGGACAAGACTAGAGATGAGCGAACACCAAGATGCTCGGGTGCTCGTTACTCGAGTTGAACTTTTCATAATGCTCGAGAGTTCGTTTCAAGTAACAAACCCCATTGAAGTCAATGTGAGACTCGAGCATTTTTCAAGGTGATCGATGCTCTGCATAGCAAAGGATGTGTGATGCATCTGAAAATATCAAAAAAAGTGATGGAAACACCACAGAAATGGATAGGGAACAGCAGGGGCAGCATACATGGATGCATCGGAGGCTCCCAGGTCGCACTATTAAGCCAAATTGTGGGCAAGAGCCTGGTGGTCACCCCCCTAACAATTTAGTTGGGCCAGACCATAATCAGCAAAGCACACGCCTTGGCACATCTTAGCTAAGCACCACACTAGGTGGAACAAAGGCCAATCACCGCCTGCGGGTGACACCACTGCCTCTTTCTCCTGTGTTACATGCTAGCATTGCTGTCCAATCCTCCCCGGACGCAGGCACGAGCCTGCGTCCACAGCATACTGAAATTTTTCCCAGCGCAGCGTTCAGCTGTCCCTATCCCAGACGGGGTAAGGTGCACCCCTTCGCCTACTCAGTAGTCCACAGCATACTGAAAGTTTTCCCAGCGCAGCGTACAGCTGTCTTCATGCCACACGGTCGCTTCATAGCCACACCACCCTCATCTCTATTTATAAGTGTGTATTGGATGAGAAGGAACAGGAGACACACAGCAGAGGGTTGGCAGGTCCTGGCAGCGTCCCCTTTTGAAATTGTCGGCAATAGCCCACAAGGCTGATGAGAATTACTGATAAATTAATGTATGATCATAATTCCAATCCCATGCCAACTCCGTCATGCAAATTTCATGAGCCACAAACATGGGCATAAAGGGGACACAGATGCCAGTACTTCTGCACATCTCCACAATTCAACAACCCATTCTAAAACAAAAAGTTTTTTTTACCCAGAGTGCAGGTGAACCCCTGAAAGATTTGTTTACCAAGAGTGCAGGTGAAAGCCTGAAAGATTTGTTTACTAAGAGTATAGGCGAACCCCTGAAAAATTTCTGTACCAAGAGTATAGGTGTACCCTTGAAAGATTTGTTTACCCAGACTGCGAGTGAACCCCTGAAATAACCAGTGCCCCAGGGAAAGACAGCATGTAATATGAAGAAATTAGAGTGGCCAAATCAGGCACTGCCCAGGACTTCGGCCTCTGCCCTGACCCTCATTCGGACACCCACGTCCACATCTTCGTCCTTGACACTTACCCCTAGTGTTGATTATGGTCTATAATGCACTGCAACAAAATGCTACGCAAACTGCGAGGTATTTTGCATACGCTTTAAGCCAAGAATAGGCAGTGTAAAATGTGTATAGTCCTGTTATATAGTGCAGATTGACAGGACACAGATTAAGGGTATTTTACATACGCTTTAAGCCAAAAATAGACAGTGTAAAATGTGTACAGTCTTCTTATATAGTGTAGATCAACAGGACACACACTTGGGCCTATAATGCAAATGCTTTCAGCCAAAAATAAATTAGTTTTGTTAGTTCCTATATAGTCTGTGTACACCAGTAGCAGTATACTGTATAGAACCGGTAACAGTATGCAGTATACAGCCGGGATGCTTGTGAATGCTTTGTGCGCACTACTGATCTCAGGCAGCCAAACTGATGATGCACAAAAGTGGAGTTTTAGTCCTAAAAAGGACTTTTGGGTTCCAATAATTCCAATCCCATGCCACCTCCGTCACAAAATTTCATGAGCCACAATCGTGGGCATAAAGGGGACTCAGATGCCAGTACTTCCACACATCTCCACAATTCAACAACCCATTGTAAAACAAGAGTTTTTTACCCAGAGAAAAGGTGTACCCCTGAAAGATTTGTTTACCCAGAGTGCAGGTGAACCCCTGAAATATTATTTTAACATAGAGCTCATACTTGCTTAATGGGATCCAGGGGGCGGTCCACCGACAGGCAAGCTACCGCCTGTCCCAGCCCCTGCCTCTCCCCGAGAAGAATGTCCTTCCCAGATTATTGTATACCCTTCAAGCCATACCCATTCATATCCCTAAATCTTTTTTAAAACACCTACCTTCCTTGCTCACAAATTTATATGGGCAGACAAGCCCACTCGCATAGCCTGAAGTATCCTGTCGAGGCCTACAGAGATGGTCCGTAGTGGCCTACCAAATTTCATGGCCTATCACCAAGCCTCTCATCTTGTGTGGGTAGTGGACTGGAATAGGCACACTGACTATAAGGAGTGGATCTCTATGGAACAGATGTTTTCTCCTATGCCCCTGTCTGCTCTACCTTGGGTACAGGGTGACCTACCGCCAGAGGCCAGTTCTCACCCCCCAATGGGTCCCACCCTCAGGGTCCTCTCCTGTGTTTTCCCCAAACCTGGCATCTCACCCATGCCCTTACCCTTATTTCCCATTTTGGGAAATCCAGCTTTCCCACCTAACCTTGACAGGTGGGGCTCTCCAATTATGGCTCCGCCATGGTAGGTTCAGAGCATTTCACTTCATATCAGAGGGACAGTGGGCATCTATAACAGGGCTGGCAAATATTACAGAATCTTTGCCACTGACTTACTAAAATCAGACATTTCCTCCATTCCTTCCACCTGCACTGGGATTCTCAAAAGGTAAGACTCTCCTGTATATGCAGTGTTCTAAGCCTGTCATATCCTTTCCTGTATATACAACATTCTAACCACCCATGCAGAGACTCCACCACTATCATATGTTCGCACTTGGGAAAGAGATTTGTCAATAGCTTTTACACCTGAACAGTTAAAAAGAGTCTTCACCTCAGGGGTTCTAACCACTAGCATTTTTTTAACGTTGTGATATCGCTGCGTTTTTTTCAATGGGACTTTCTAATGTTAAAAATCGCATAAAAATCACAAAAGCACAAACCTGCGACTTTTGTGCAATGCAATTTTAACATTAGAAAGTCCCATTGAAAAAAATGCAGTGATATCGCAGCATTAAAAAAATGCTAGTGGGTAGAAACCCTTACACATAAATCATCCATTTCAAGCAAGGTTCAGGAAACGGGATTAAAAATTGTCTATTACATAAAATGATATTAGCAGTTTCCACCATGTGTTGGAGGTGCGGTGCGGGCCAGGGAATCCTTCTACATTTTGGGGGGGATTGCCCCGTGTTGGCAAAGTTTTGGTCCAAGGTTTGATATATTTCCTCTAAATTTACAGATTTTATTCTACCAAAATCACCCGCATTCTTCCTCTTACATCTCAGCGGCATTCCCTTGTATTCTTATTGGTGCTCTGTGGTAAAATATCTGGTTGATGCAGCAAAGGTATGCATACAGAAACTATGGAGAGAAACATTACCTCCCTCTGTTTCAATGTGGTTGCAACAGATCCGCGAGACAATGGAGATTGAGAACATTACAGCCTCTATAAACGATTCTCAGGATAGGTTCTCAAAAATGTGGCACTATTGGTCGGAGTTTTTAAACTCGCAGGAATATAAGGATCTTTATGGCTCTTGAGACCTCTCGACCAAATGTGGGGTAAGGGGTGATGGGGGCGGGGAAAGTTTCTCCCCTCCCTTATTTTTTTCTCTCATGTGCTTCACATTCTCTTCTTCCCTTATACCTATCCTCATCCCCTCCTACCATCTGATGAGCCTAAGTTATATCCTGCGGGCTTCGGAGAGTTTACAGTTTTCAAACCGGTCCCAAGTTCTGTAACAAAGTGTTCTTGAACCTGTCCTAGTCTACGGTTGTAGATAGGGGCAAGCCTATGAAAATATGTACTTTGCATTTTGTAGTGGTGTCATGGGCTGGTAGAGACCAGAACTTGTAATGTCCTGCTAGAGGGATGCCAATACACTGGGCTCCAATCCTAGGGTATTACTTCTCTGTGTGGGTGTCAAAATCACATACTTTTGTGTGGTGATCCCATTGGCGGATGGCCACACAGGAAAAATAACTGGCGCAATGTGACCGGGTACCTGTTTAAGTAGCAATTTGGGTTTGGTGTACTCTTTCTCTCTCTCTGGATGGTGCTCACTCCTCTACATCCATACTTCATAAGCTACGGGATGTCGTTCTTTCTCTTCTATCTTCAACATGAAAGCTGATGGTGCTTCCATGCGGCTCTGTCTTAGCTCTGAGCAGCAGGTAAGATGGAACCCTGCTCCAACACAAAATCAAGAAGACCGAACCCCTTCCTGCTCTCAGACACTCACTTTTATCACCTCACGTGTACCACATGACACTAAGATAGATACATTCAGCATTTAGCAGAGCTGACAGACAATGATTTTTAGGGAGTTAACCCTTCAGCTGTGGAAGGGAATAGACATGACAGCTTAGCACAGTGCATCTACATAAGATAGACATGTATGACAATTATGGAGGGGTCCAGAATGTTATTCTGGGACATTACAGCTCCCCACTACTTAAAAATAAGCTTTCCCAGGCGCCTCTAAAACAGAGTGCACAAATCCGGAGCCGTACCATCTTAAGTGTATTACTTCACTATCACTGGAAAAGGTTCTGCGCAGTCGAGGAGTGTGCAAGACGAAACATGTAAACACAATTCCATCCTCTGGTTACCTATGTGCAAGGCTTAACCCACCCTCAGTGTAGTAGTGACTAAAGAAAGCGTCAATTTTGTGTAAGACTTTGGGTTTATGACAGTGTGTAAGAAAATTGACTTTCAAGTACTTTTGAAAAATCTACCAGGGTGGACAGAATCTAAAACCATAGGTATTGCTATGGAGCTTCATACATAACTCTTTGCTCCAAAGACTAGTGAAAAATGAGATCAGTAGAAATGCCATCACTGTCACTTTAAGAGAATGAAACACACTGTGTGACCCACAGCAAAAATTAGAATAGGTGACCGGCAGAGAAAGAACACAGGATGTACCTGGAAAAAGAAAAATCATCAGAACACTCAGTAGCTTCAGTCAATATCGCTGTCTGTGACTGAAAATACATACGACATATGATTCTTTTTGTGGGTGAGGGTTGTCCAACGCTTTATTCTATAACTCACATTTACCATTAAAGGCATATAAGCATTCTTAGAGTCAATGCAGTATGCCTCTGTAGTGACCTGAGGGTCCACTTGGGACATGAGGCCTCTTCCGGACCCCACTAGGATAGGGGTGGCCAATAAACATTTAACAGGTATAAGACGTCGGCGATAATAAGTAGAGTCCACACACTTAACTTTTTAGTACGTCAGTCCCTGGGATTGGTCAGGGCCTGAGAGAACGTTACTGTAATAAAAGGTACACTGATACACCAATGCAGGCAACACAGAGAAAGAGGATCAGGGAGGAACTTAGGATGATGCTGGTCCTACAATCCTCAGGACTTGTACGGAACCACTCCTGGAAAAAGGGAAGGGGTATACTCTCCACAGATATTCCCTGGATAAAGTACCCCTGCACGATAATCTGGGTCTTAGGTTACTCACGCTCTCTCTTTCATTCCACTCTTCAATGTTCCCTGGAATAGAACACCTCAGAGAATCGCTCCTCTTCCATTCTCTTCACCACGTGAGGGTTAAAGGTACCCCCATGTGGCTCACTCCAAACAACACCTTAATCACTCATATTTATAATCTCAGGCATATCACATGACATGAAATGGATACATTCACAGACATATTCCAGCTTCATGCAGACATTAACGCTAAACCCACTGCAGCTGTGCAATACACATAACAAATAACTAAACAGTTTTTGCACAGGGCATCTACACAAGACATTACATGTATGACATTTATGAAGGGGCCAGGAATATATGTTCTGGGCCACTACAGTTCTCCCCTGATTTCCCCGGCAGCGGAGTCCACGCGGATCCCTTAACTTCTGGATTCGCTGCGCATGTAGTTTTTTTTTTTAATCTCCTGCTTTCCCATGGATCAGCGGCACTTCCTCAGTGCCAGCTGCAAGTGTGCTGCGGATTGAACAGCTTCTATTGACTTCAATGAAAGCTGTCGGTGCAGGATCCACAGAAAAATGGAGCATGCTGTGATTTGTTTTCCGCAAATCAAATCTGCATGCTTTTAAGCCATTTGCAGATGCCCATGCTTCTCTATGGGCAGCTTAATTTGTGTATCTCCTGCGCGGATTCTGCAAATCAGATTTGCCCGTGGACATTGGACCTAAAACTAAAATCCTTATTTGAATTTTTGAACGATTTTCAATTTTAATTTCGACTTTTCTTTTCTTTTCTTTTTGCTGGAGACAATTATTTTGCAAAAATGAATTGCATACATGGTTATTTCATAATACATACTGATTTAGAATTTTCCCTTAACCCCTTAACGACCGGGCCATGGTGTTTTTACGTCCTGCTGTTGCAGGACGTGTATGGAGGGGGGTAGCACCGCTATCTCCCTCCATACAGCGCAGGCGTCAGCTGTTTATTACAGCTGACACCCGCGGGCAATAGCCGCGCTCGGCCGTTCGGCCGTACGCGGCTATTGTGGGGGTCAAACTCTGACCGTTGAGCGGATGCTGCCTGCTTCCAAATTAGTCTTTAGATATGGGTACCCATAGACGATACAAATGGACAACCACATGCAGGATGAGATTGCCAGAGTGAAGTGAAGTTTATTCAAAGAATTACAGATAATATAGAAAAGGTTTGCTGACGTATTGATTTGATTACTGCGCATGCCCAAGGTTACATAGCATCTGCAGATTTTAATTATCATTACACATCTTTTAGAGAAGTCTCCTACATAAACAATATATCAATGTCCGGTGACACCTGTAACAAAAACAAAACATTCCTGGACGCTTCTGCTAGAAAGGAGTGAACTTTCTCAAGGGAAAGAATGCATGAGAGAGAGAGAGAGCTGATAAGGATTCTAAGTCATTATTATCATTGGCTCTAACATTTTCTAGGTATAAGAGGTGAAATTAATACAGATACATGATTGAAGCAAAACAAGCAAAAAGATACAAAATGGAGTTGCTGTAAGAAGACGCAAATTATAAACACATAAGTATTCTGTGAAATACACTTATCAATTTAAAAGGCATAAACGTGAATTAACCCCTCACATTCCCCCGTTTTGGACATGGGGTCAAGACAAGTATGACTCCTAGTCCATAAACACGTGATTCATATCGGCGAAAAGAAAGCTTTTTTCAGTACATTTAGAAATACATGAAATTATAACCTTAATTGCTCTATAAATGCATAATAAAATCATCACAACTTGTAATATACTTTGTAGAATCCCTATAAACCAACCTCCTAAACCAAAAAACCAATTGGCAGTGTTCAAAGAACTAAATGTGTTACCCCACCAGCTATCTCTGGTTTCTGAGTTTTCATTTGTCCATGCAAACAGTTCTTTTGACGGAACAGGAACAGCCAGGAAAGGAAAACCAGTGGCACTAGGTGTGTGTACAAGTCCAACAGTACTTGGCGGTGCCTAACAAGGTGGTTTTGGGCATTGTCCCTTTGCACCCTCTCACAAGGGCGAAGCATGGAGTGAGGGGTCCAAAAGTCCATCAATAAAAAAAATGTCCTTCATTTTCCTTCTCATGGGGGGGACAAAGGTAGGGCGTGAAAAGTCCCATTAGTCTCAAGACAAGCAACAGTTCTTTCAACTTTACTAAAGTAGGTGTGGTCAGCAGGACTTGACAGGGCCCTTTGACTCTGGGCCCTAGGGATTTCCGGACACGTCTCTTTACGACCACCCAATCTCCAGGTAGTAGGGAATAAGATCCCTCTAGGTTGTCTGGGCCTGGAATGGGAGAAAAAGACTAGATTCTGGGTTACCATTAGTTGGTCACACAGGTGCTTTGCATATCTGGCTACTATGTCATAGCCCTGCTGTAGGGCCTGTGGATGATACAGCCCCAATTTTGGCATAAAGCCAAACAACACTTCTTTTAACTTAAGCGTACCACTTAGTCTTTTAACTTTGTCTAAACTCTGCAGGTGTGAAGTGTGTACCTTCGTTTGAGTCAATCACTTCCGGTACCTCGTATCTGCGGATTACCTCATTCATCAGCTCCTGTACGATCACCTGCTTATTTACTTTGGTAACAGGGTAGGTCTCCGACCTGGAAAGACATCAACAACAACAAGCACGTATTCATACTTCCCAACAAGTGGGAGCTGAGTGTAGTCAATTTGCAATCCCTGAAATGGGTAGAGGGATCTAGGCAAGTGTTATGTGGCAAATTTACTTCTGCCCTGTTGCTTACGGCAAAGGTCATGCAAAATTGGACAAGTGATGATGCAGCAACTACAGGAAACCCAGGAGCCACCCGTCCTTGTTCAAGCGTCGACATCATTGCTGCTTTGAACGGGGTGCTGGATGAAGCAAGCATCGCCACCATGCTGAAGGAGGTGCTAGAAGGCCTGGAGTACCTGCATAAGAACGGCCAGATGCTCAGGGATGTTAAGGCTGGAAACATCCTCCTAGGTGAAGACGGTTCTGTTCAGATCGCAGATTTCGGCGTCAGTGCGTTTCTAGCCACAGGAGGCAACATTATCAGGAATAAAGTCTGAAAGACCCTTGTGGGCACGTCATGCCGGACGGCACCGGAGGCGACGGAGCAGGCCAGAGGACACGACCTCAAGGCGGACTCCTGGACCCCCGGTAGGTGTGTCTTTCCGTGCATTCGCTGGGCCATCATGGGGCACAGGAATCTTGGTGGGCAAGTTCTGTTGACTGTTCGCCATTCACCGTCCCATTTCTGCTGCTCCTATATTTAGTCCATTTGTCTTTTTCTTCATTGCTGGCTTGTAACTGTAAAGTCTTTAGCATATCAAAGTCCAAAGTTTGTATCAAAGTAATTCAAAGTCCAAGGTTTATATCAAAGTCCAAAAATATTGTTAAATTCTTCTTTTCTTCTTTTCTTCCACGGCTTAAGGACCGCTGCCTTTGCTGTGTGATCTGTGATGGCGTTGCCTCTTGTTTCTCCGCTGTAGGAATTGGTGTGAGCTTTCCACTTTGTCACCGCTGCACCATTCTTAACAAGCTGTCTGGCCTTCCATGTTAGGCCGTAGTCATGAGCTATGCCAAATGCATACCGGGAGTCAGTGTAAATGTTTGCCGTCTTACCTTCTACCACTCTACACGCCTCAGTGAGGGCCTGTAATTCCGCTTCCTGTCCTGGGACATGCGGAGGCATTCTGCTTTTAGGACATCTTGTCGCGTGACCACTGCATATCCAGCGTGGAGTCGTCAATTACCCTGGTACCATCTACAAAAACAACTCAGAATATACATTATTAACAAGGGCTTTCAGTTAACATTTATTATGGACACCTGTTCTGGCAACATGATGGCTTCCATTAGTAAACTTACAGCTTTTCTATTCTTGATGGAGGAAACACAAAAGGCTTAGTGATACATTGAGGTAACTATTTGGGTCAGGAGTACATAAAAAAGTAAATCATCAACATATTACAAGAGGGTGGTGCCCTCGGGAATTGGCCAGGCGTCTAATATCAGCTTCATGCATCTGGTGAACTGGTTTTGGGCTATTCTGTGCCCCTTATGGCAGCACTGTCCAACAGTACTGCTTTCCTCTGAAAATAAATGCAAACAAATACTGACAGTCTGGCTGGCCCTTTTAAACTCTTTCCCTTTAACGGGGAACAAAAGGGGTATTGGCTGGGAAGACACATTTCTTAAGGGCTTTAAGTTAACATAAAGAAGAGACAATGTCTGCAATTGCATCTTCCTGGACATGTGCCAGGGGGTACTGACGGACCAAGGGGGCTAAGAGCTTGTTCCTCTGCGTACGTAAGAGTGAGGACGGGTAGAGGTGTCGCTTGGTCTGCTGCCATCCGACATAAGGTCGGGTGACTTTCAGACCCGGGGTGTATACGAGCCTCACCGGACAGGTGAAGTTTGATACAACCTCCCAAGGGTCCCATCACGCAATTCTCAATATGCTTTCAGGACCTTCCAGCATAAGGAAGCGAGTGAGGTATCGTGACCCTTTAAACATTACCTCAAGCGGTTCAGTTTCTGCCAGCTGAATTGGCACTTCTGAAGCCCCTTTCACAAATTACCGCTAAACAATCAGGCTAGTATTCTATTTCAAATAGATCATAACCTTGTTGTAAAAAGAAAAAGAAAAAAAAATTAAAAATAGCTTTAAAAATAGCTGACCTGCAATACCTAGATCACCTATATCTTCTCTCCCCCCCTTTTGAACTAGGGTACTTAATTGGAAGGGTAACCGAGTTCAAGGTAGTAGAAGAATGACAAGAGCACATTGTAGCTGGATTTGACGGGCCAGAAATAAGTGCTTGGGTTGCACTTGCGTGTATATGCTCCGGGTGTCATGGGGGGGGGGGGTGATGACCACTAGGGGGAGTTGGTTCAAGACCAACTCCGAAGATTTGTTAACCATTGCCTGTACCGCTGCCACCGCACAAACACATGAGGGAGCTCCTCGAACCACTGGATACAGCTTAGTAGCATCCAGGTGGCCGTGGTTGTCCCCTGTGCTTTTGTGTCAATACTGTCACCTGGCCAGAAAATTCAGTACAGAAAAGAATAACGGATGAAGTATAAAAGGGTGAGAGAAAAGAATGAGTAGTTGTATAAGAGCGAAAACAAAGTGGACCAATGGGGGCAGTATGAAAACAAGGCCCAGAAAGGTGCGGAGTTTGGCAGCAGGTGTAAGTACAGGTATGGCCGTCCGTACGTTTCTTCTATAGAGCATTCTCAGAAACAGTATAATTATGACTTGTTGGCAGGCTTCCAAATTATCAGCACACAGCGCCTACATCACACATTAACTCTCATCCATTCATACAGTCAAGTCTCATTCAAATATTAGTAAAAGTTCACACAGGACGTAACGCGTATGATGCAACTGTCCTCATCTTGCAAACAAATGCATTCATATACCAGATTCCACAACAACCACTTTGTAAAACTAATGAAAGGGACACACATTTAGCAATCATGCACACGTCCGACCAGTTACAGAACTGACATTTACACAAAGAACAGCAAAAACAGTAAGATTCACTGGATTCATTACGGGCTTCATTCTATTCAAGCAAGCAGAGTTAGTCGTCCAGTGTTCTCCGCTCTAATCTTTTTGGCCTTGAGAGGCACGCATTCCTTCTCTGTAAACTCTCAGCATACCCCCCCCCCTTTTTTGGAGACAAGGGGTGGGGGCGACTTGCAGCTGCGGCTTTCACAAGAAGCACACATTAACCCTCTATCTCTCTAGTACTCTTCCATTTCCAAAACCATACAATTCACACAATACATTCAACGTCTGTCTTTCTCCTCTGACTTTGAATTTTTCATATCTCTCTCTGGAACAGAACAATCTTATATTTTTGGCAAACAGCCAGAAATATCCAGGCTCCAAGCAACAAGAGAAACCTAATATTTCTCTGCACAGACTATCAAACCCAGACAGCAGAGGAATAGTTAAACACATAAAAAAAAGGACAAAAGACTAAACGTATAACAAAAATTAGATTACATAACATGAAGACACACAGACAATATTGGTTATTTGACACATAATTATTCACAGATTCTACATGAACTTGCTTTATGTCCCAAAGGAACACAAACTATAAAAGAATTCTCTTTCTCTGATAACTACCGTATCTACACGTACCTTACTCCATCTATTCTAACATACTTTCCCCAACTTTTGCTTATCTCTGAGTCTTTTTGAGACTTTGTGGGTCTCAGATTCCCAAAATTCTAACTTGCTTTGTCTGTCCTTTGTTATTTCTCTAACTTGCTTTTCCATATAGGCATACTCCTTGCCTTAAACATTTCTACTATATTTGATTATGGCCTCTACTCCTTTATCTAGACCGGCGTCTTTGATAGGTTTCGTGTGTTTTGTTCCGTACTGCCGCCAGAACTCATAGTTGAAAGTTCCTGCTCTTTTAAGCCCTATCAGCTTGTAAACTTTACGGGCTTGCTTATAACTGTATTATGGCCTCCCCCTCTCTCTCCCTGATTATCTCAATAGGGGCCAAGAAAGTCGTAGACTGTCTGGACCCCATACTAATAATTGGGCTTGCCATTTTTGATTTACCCAATCACAGAGTAGTGAGGATGCACAAAGCGTCCTCTGGGTAAATCTGGTTGTCACAAAGACCTTTAGTCCCTTCTGCCAAATTGCGACTGGCAGGACTATGTACTTGATGTCCGCTGTTTCTACCTCAGTCACGCACCATAAGGATGCACAGAGCTTCCTTCAGGTAGATCAGGACAGTCCCTTCTGTCAGGTACGTGGCTGACAGGGCACGTATGCTTCCTTATTAGTAGACTTTTTATGGAGAGAGAGGAGACCACGGCTCACCTCTATACGTGGATCTTATAACAAATTACAGCTAGGAAAATGAGTGCGGCAGTCAAAGTACAACAAAAAGCTATCAGTTCAATGCTTCCAGCAGACAGCATGGCAATATACACATGTGGGTTCTTCCGTCTAGCACGGTTACCAAGAACACCGTGAATAACACAGGCAGAAGTATCCTATAAACATACAGCAACAAACCTTTCTGTCGACACGTGGCTTTTGAAGACAGGGGGGCTCAGATCTTTGAGTGGTAAGTCAAATGGCTTACCTTACACCGGTATTTTGTAGATCTGAGGTCCCGTGTCCCCTAGTCCGGATGGTCGGCAGGCAGGGTTGTCAGATATCGGCTGCAGGTAAGGAGTTAAATTCTGCCCCACGTTGGGCGCCAAGTAATGTGGGGGGTCAAACTCTGACCGTTGAGCGGATGCTGCCTGCTTCCAAATTAGTCTTTAGATATGGGTACCCATAGACGACACAAATGGACAACCACATGCAGGATGAGATTGCCAGAGTGAAGTGAAGTTTATTCAAAGAATTACAGATAATATAGAAAAGGTTTGCTGACGTATTGATTTGATTACTGCGCATGCCCAAGGTTACATAGCATCTGCAGATTTTAATTAGCATTACACATCTTTTAGAGAAGTCTCCTACATAAACAATATATCAATGTCCGGTGACACCTGTAACAAAAATAAAACATTCCTGGACGCTTCTGCTAGAAAGGAGTGAACTTTCTCAAGGGAAAGAATGCATGAGAGAGAGAGAGCTGATAAGGATTCTAAGTCATTATTATAATTGGCTCTAACATTTTCTAGGTATAAGAGGTGAAATTAATACAGATACATGATTGAAGCAAAACAAGCAAAAAGATACAAAATGGAGTTGCTGTAAGAAGACGCAAATTATAAACACATAAGTATTCTGTGAAATACACTTATCAATTTAAAAGGCATAAACGTGAATTAACCCCTCACATTCCCCCGTTTTGGACATGGGGTCAAGACAAGTATGACTCCTAGTTCATAAACACGTGATTCATATCGGCGAAAAGAAAGCTTTTTTCAGTACATTTAGAAATACATGAAATTATAACCTTAATTGCTCTATAAATGCATAATAAAATCATCACAACTTGTAATATACTTTGTAGAATCCCCATAAACCAACCTCCTAAACCAGAAAACCAATTGGCAGGGTTCAAAGAACTAAATGTGTTACCCCACCAGCTATCTCTGGTTTCTGAGTTTTCATTTGTCCATGCAAACAGTTCTTTTGACGGAACAGGAACAGCCAGGAAAGGAAAACCAGTGGCACTAGGTGTGTGTACAAGTCCAACAGTACTTGGCGGTGCCTAACAAGGTGGTTTTGGGCATTGTCCCTTTGCACCCTCTCACAAGGGCGAAGCATGGAGTGAGGGGTCCAAAAGTCCATCAATAAACAAAATGTCCTTCATTTTCCTTCTCATGGGGGGGACAAAGGTAGGGCGTGAAAAGTCCCATTAGTCTCAAGACAAGCAACAGTTCTTTCAACTTTACTAAAGTAGGTGTGGTCAGCAGGACTTGACAGGGCCCTTTGACTCTGGGCCCTAGGGATTTCCGGACACGTCTCTTTACGACCACCCAATCTCCAGGTAGTAGGGAATAAGATCCCTCTAGGTTGTCTGGGCCTGGAATGGGAGAAAAAGACTAGATTCTGGGTTACCATTAGTTGGTCACACAGGTGCTTTGCATATCCGGCTACTATGTCATAGCCCTGCTGTAGGGCCTGTGGATGATACAGCCCCAATTTTGGCATAAAGCCAAACAACACTTCTTTTAACTTAAGCGTACCACTTAGTCTTTTAACTTTGTCTAAACTCTGCAGGTGTGAAGTGTGTACCTTCGTTTGAGTCAATCACTTCCGGTACCTCGTATCTGCGGATTACCTCATTCATCAGCTCCTGTACGATCACCTGCTTATTTACTTTGGTAACAGGGTAGGTCTCCGACCTGGAAAGACATCAACAACAACAAGCACGTATTCATACTTCCCAACAAGTGGGAGCTGAGTGTAGTCAATTTGCAATCCCTGAAATGGGTAGAGTGGTCTAGGCAAGTGTTATGTGGCAAATTTACTTCTGCCCTGTTGCTTACGGCAAAGGTCATGCAAAATTGGACAAGTGATGATGCAGCAACTACAGGAAACCCAGGAGCCACCCGTCCTTGTTCAAGCGTCGACATCATTGCTGCTTTGAACGGGGTGCTGGATGAGGCAAGCATTGCCACCATGCTGAAGGAGGTGCTAGAAAGCCTGAAGTACCTGCATAAGAACGGCCAGATCCTCAGGGATGTTAAGGCTGGAAACATCCTCCTAGGTGAAGACGGTTCTGTTCAGATCGCAGATTTCGGCGTCAGTGCGTTTCTAGCCACAGGAGGCAACATTATCAGGAATAAAGTCTGAAAGACCCTTGTGGGCACGTCATGCCGGACGGCACCGGAGGCGACGGAGCAGGCCAGAGGACACGACCTCAAGGCGGACTTCTGGACCCCCGGTAGGTGTGTCTTTCCGTGCATTCGCTGGGCCATCATGGGACACAGGGACCGTGGTGGGCAAGTTCTGTTGACTGTTCGCCATTCACCGTCCCATTTCTGCTGCTCCTATATTTAGTCCATTTGTCTTTTTCTTCATTGCTGGCTTGTAACTGTAAAGTCTTTAGCATATCAAAGTCCAAAGTTTGTATCAAAGTAATTCAAAGTCCAAGGTTTATATCAAAGTCCAAAAATATTGTTAAATTCTTCTTTTCTTCTTTTCTTCCACGGCTTAAGGACCGCTGCCTTTGCTGTGTGATCTGTGATGGCGTTGCCTCTTGTTTCTCTGCTGTAGGAATTGGTGTGAGCTTTCCACTTTGTCACCGCTGCACCATTCTTAACAAGCTGTCTGGCCTTCCATGTTAGGCCGTAGTCATGAGCTATGCCAAATGCATACCGGGAGTCAGTGTAAATGTTTGCCGTCTTACCTTCTACCACTCTACACGCCTCAGTGAGGGCCTGTAATTCCGCTTCCTGTCCTGGGACATGCGGAGGCATTCTGCTTTTAGGACATCTTGTCGCGTGACCACTGCATATCCAGCGTGGAGTCGTCAATTACCCTGGTACCATCTACAAAAACAACTCAGAATATACATTATTAACAAGGGCTTTCAGTTAACATTTATTATGGACACCTGTTCTGGCAACATGATGGCTTCCATTAGTAAACTTACAGCTTTTCTATTCTTGATGGAGGAAACACAAAAGGCTTAGTGATACATTGAGGTAACTATTTGGGTCAGGAGTACATAAAAAAGTAAATCATCAACATATTACAAGAGGGTGGTGCCCTCGGGAATTGGCCAGGCGTCTAATATCAGCTTCATGCATCTGGTGAACTGGTTTTGGGCTATTCTGTGCCCCTTATGGCAGCACTGTCCAACAGTACTGCTTTCCTCTGAAAATAAATGCAAACAAATACTGACAGTCTGGCTGGCCCTTTTAAACTCTTTCCCTTTAACGGGGAACAAAAGGGGTATTGGCTGGGAAGACACATTTCTTAAGGGCTTTAAGTTAACATAAAGAAGAGACAATGTCTGCAATTGCATCTTCCTGGACATGTGCCAGGGGGTACTGACGGACCAAGGGGGCTAAGAGCTTGTTCCTCTGCGTACGTAAGAGTGAGGACGGGTAGAGGTGTCGCTTGGTCTGCTGCCATCCGACATAAGGTCGGGTGACTTTCAGACCCGGGGTGTATACGAGCCTCACCGGACAGGTGAAGTTTGATACAACCTCCCAAGGGTCCCATCACGCAATTCTCAATATGCTTTCAGGACCTTCCAGCATAAGGAAGCGAGTGAGGTATCGTGACCCTTTAAACATTACCTCAAGCGGTTCAGTTTCTGCCAGCTGAATTGGCACTTCTGAAGCCCCTTTCACAAATTACCGCTAAACAATCAGGCTAGTATTCTATTTCAAATAGATCATAACCTTGTTGTAAAAAGAAAAAGAAAAAAAATTTAAAAATAGCTTTAAAAATAGCTGACCTGCAATACCTAGATCACCTATATCTTCTCTCTCCCCCTTTTGAACTAGGGTACTTAATTGGAAGGGTAACCGAGTTCAAGGTAGTAGAAGAATGACAAGAGCACATTGTAGCTGGATTTGACGGGCCAGAAATAAGTGCTTGGGTTGCACTTGCGTGTATATGCTCCGGGTGTCATGTGGGGGATGAGAACCACTAGGGGGAGTTGGTTCAAGACCAACTCCGAAGATTTGTTAACCATTGCCTGTACCGCTGCCACCGCACAAACACATGAGGGAGCTCCTCGAACCACTGGATACAGCTTAGTAGCATCCAGGTGGCCGTGGTTGTCCCCTGTGCTTTTGTGTCAATACTGTCACCTGGCCAGAAAATTCAGTACAGAAAAGAATAACGGATGAAGTATAAAAGGGTGAGAGAAAAGAATGAGTAGTTGTATAAGAGCGAAAACAAAGTGGACCAATGGGGGCAGTATGAAAACAAGGCCCAGAAAGGTGCGGAGTTTGGCAGCAGGTGTAAGTACAGGTATGGCCGTCCGTACGTTTCTTCTATAGAGCATTCTCAGAAACAGTATAATTATGACTTGTTGGCAGGCTTCCAAATTATCAGCACACAGCGCCTGCATCACACATTAACTCTCATGCATTCATACAGTCAAGTCTCATTCAAATATTAGTAAAAGTTCACACAGGACGTAACGCGTATGATGCAACTGTCCTCATCTTGCAAACAAATGCATTCATATACCAGATTCCACAACAACCACTTTGTAAAACTAATGAAAGGGACACACATTTAGCAATCATGCACACGTCCGACCAGTTACAGAACTGACATTTACACAAAGAACAGCAAAAACAGTAAGATTCACTGGATTCATTACGGGCTTCATTCTATTCAAGCAAGCAGAGTTAGTCGTCCAGTGTTCTCCGCTCTAATCTTTTTGGCCTTGAGAGGCACGCATTCCTTCTCTGTAAACTCTCAGCATACCCCCCCCCCTTTTTTGGAGACAAGGGGTGGGGGCGACTTGCAGCTGCGGCTTTCACAAGAAGCACACATTAACCCTCTATCTCTCTAGTACTCTTCCATTTCCAAAACCATACAATTCACACAATACATTCAACGTCTGTCTTTCTCCTCTGACTTTGAATTTTTCATCTCTCTCTCTGGAACAGAACAATCTTATATTTTTGGCAAACAGCCAGAAATATCCAGGCTCCAAGCAACAAGAGAAACCTAATATTTCTCTGCACAGACTATCAAACCCAGACAGCAGAGGAATAGTTAAACACATAAAAAAAAGGACAAAGGACTAAACGTATAACAAAAATTAGATTACATAACATGAAGACACACAGACAATATTGGTTATTTGACACATAATTATTCACAGATTCTACATGAACTTGCTTTATGTCCCAAAGGAACACAAACTATAAAAGAATTCTCTTTCTCTGATAACTACCGTATCTACACGTACCTTACTCCATCTATTCTAACATACTTTCCCCAACTTTTGCTTATCTCTGAGTCTTTTTGAGACTTTGTGGGTCTCAGATTCCCAAAATTCTAACTTGCTTTGTCTGTCCTTTGTTATTTCTCTAACTTGCTTTTCCATATAGGCATACTCCTTGCCTTAAACATTTCTACTATATTTGATTATGGCCTCTACTCCTTTATCTAGACCGGCGTCTTTGATAGGTTTCGTGTGTTTTGTTCCGTACTGCCGCCAGAACTCATAGTTGAAAGTTCCTGCTCTTTTAAGCCCTATCAGCTTGTAAACTTTACGGGCTTGCTTATAACTGTATTATGGCCTCCCCCTCTCTCTCCCTGATTATCTCAATAGGGGCCAAGAAAGTCGTAGACTGTCTGGACCCCATACTAATAATTGGGCTTGCCATTTTTGATTTACCCAATCACAGAGTAGTGAGGATGCACAAAGCGTCCTCTGGGTAAATCTGGTTGTCACAAAGACCTTTAGTCCCTTCTGCCAAATTGCGACTGGCAGGACTATGTACTTGATGTCCGCTGTTTCTACCTCAGTCACGCACCATAAGGATGCACAGAGCTTCCTTCAGGTAGATCAGGACAGTCCCTTCTGTCAGGTACGTGGCTGACAGGGCACGTATGCTTCCTTATTAGTAGACTTTTTATGGAGAGAGAGGAGACCACGGCTCACCTCTATACGTGGATCTTATAACAAATTACAGCTAGGAAAATGAGTGCGGCAGTCAAAGTACAACAAAAAGCTATCAGTTCAATGCTTCCAGCAGACAGCATGGCAATATACACATGTGGGTTCTTCCGTCTAGCACGGTTACCAAGAACACCGTGAATAACACAGGCAGAAGTATCCTATAAACATACAGCAACAAACCTTTCTGTCGACACGTGGCTTTTGAAGACAGGGGGGCTCAGATCTTTGAGTGGTAAGTCAAATGGCTTACCTTACACCGGTATTTTGTAGATCTGAGGTCCCGTGTCCCCTAGTCCGGATGGTCGGCAGGCAGGGTTGTCAGATATCGGCTGCAGGTAAGGAGTTAAATTCTGCCCCACGTTGGGCGCCAAGTAATGTGGGGGGTCAAACTCTGACCGTTGAGCGGATGCTGCCTGCTTCCAAATTAGTCTTTAGATATGGGTACCCATAGACGACACAAATGGACAACCACATGCAGGATGAGATTGCCAGAGTGAAGTGAAGTTTATTCAAAGAATTACAGATAATATAGAAAAGGTTTGCTGACGTATTGATTTGATTACTGCGCATGCCCAAGGTTACATAGCATCTGCAGATTTTAATTAGCATTACACATCTTTTAGAGAAGTCTCCTACATAAACAATATATCAATGTCCGGTGACACCTGTAACAAAAATAAAACATTCCTGGACGCTTCTGCTAGAAAGGAGTGAACTTTCTCAAGGGAAAGAATGCATGAGAGAGAGAGAGCTGATAAGGATTCTAAGTCATTATTATAATTGGCTCTAACATTTTCTAGGTATAAGAGGTGAAATTAATACAGATACATGATTGAAGCAAAACAAGCAAAAAGATACAAAATGGAGTTGCTGTAAGAAGACGCAAATTATAAACACATAAGTATTCTGTGAAATACACTTATCAATTTAAAAGGCATAAATGTGAATTAACCCCTCACACTATTAACCCTTTAAATGCCGCTGTCAATTCTGACAGCGGCATTTAAAACCCCCGAACGCTGTTCGGGGGTCCCGCACGCCCCCCCCCCCGCGGTGAGACCGGGGGAGCCGTGCAGGTGTCATGGCAGCCGGGGCCTAATGAATGGCCCCAGGGCTGCCTTGGCAGACTGCCTATCAAGCCATCCACACAGGGTGGCTTGAAAGACTGCCTGTAAAAAAGCAGTATGACGTAATGCTATAGCATTACGTCATACTGCAGGCATGATCAAAGCATCGCATGTTAAAGTCCCCCAGGGGGACTTCAAAGTAAAGTAAAAAAAAAGATCAATAAAGTTTTTTAAATTGTAAAAAAATAAAAAGTTATGAAAGTTTAAATCACCCCCCTTTTGCCATATCCATTATTAAAAAATCTAAATCATAAAATAAAAATATGCATTTGATATTGCCGCGTCCGTAAAAGTCCGATCTATCAAAGTAGTGCATTATTTTTTCTGCACAGTGAACGTCGTCCGAAAAAAAAAATAAAGAACGCCAGAAATGAATTTTTTTAGTTACCCTGTCTCCCAGAAAAAACGCAATAAAAAGCGATCAAAATGTCGTATGTATTCCGAATTAGTACTAACGGAAACTACAGGACATCCCGCAAAAAATGAGCCCTTGCTCAACTACGTCGACGGAAAAATAAAAAAGTTATCGCGCGCACAAAATGACCGCAGAAAATAATTGAAAAAAATTTAATATCTTAAAAAAAAAATACAAGTACTACAGCAAAAACAATACTATGTAAGTTTGGTATGGTAGTAATCGTACTGACCCATAGAATAAAAATATCAGGTTGTTTTTGTTGCAGTTTGTGCGTCGTAGAAACAGGATGCACCGAAAGATGGTGGAATGTCGTTTTTTTTTCCATTTCTCTCCGCTAAGAATTTTTAAAAAGTTTTTCAGTACATTATATGGTACAATAAATAGTGCCATTGAAAAATACAACTCGTCCCGCAAAAAACAAGCCCTCATACAGTGACGTCGGTGGATAAAGGAGCTACGATTTTTTAAAAGGGAGTAGGAAAAAACAAAAATGGAAAAAAGCAAAAAAGCCTGGTCACTAAGGGGTTAAGTTAAATTTGTGATTACCTTTACTTTTAAAAAGGGCTAATTCTGATAGTCAGCATGTACCTACAGTAATATACAGTATTATGGAACGGTTATGCATGTAATTGCCTTTTGTTAAAGAATGAGGCCCATTCTGACATAAATTTACAAGAGATATTTCTTTGTTGTAGAATGCCCCACCCCACTTATCAGATGGCAAGGAGGTCTTGTATGGTCAGTGTGCTTCTGGGTTAAAAAAAATCCAGTTTCAAGGCAGAATTCTTCCCCAACAAAAGCAATATAGTTTAACAAAATACAAGAGTCCATGATAATGACAAAATTCTAAAATCTAGGTATTACTAGGCTGGGTTTCAACACTTCTCTGAATACTGGGCCATACTTATTCAATGAAAGACTCATGACTGAATATTAGTTGGGAGGTGCGTCCCCACCCCCATCTGTGTTCTCTCTCTCCTGCTTTCCTTCCTTTCCTTGTTCAACCTTTTTCTTCTTGTTCCCCTCCCGACAATCTACCCTTAACCTCTTAGTGACGGCCCCATTGCCTTTCTACGTCCTGTCCAAGTGGGCTTTAATCCTAGAGGACATAAAATCATGCATCCCATGAGGATTAAAGCCACGTGGGATGTGGACGTGACAGCGGAGAGCCCCCCGGGCAATGCGATCAGCGCTATCCAATGAAAGCCTCACAGAGCACCACTTTTTACACCCCATCCCTGCCGCTGAGGTCAAGAAATATCTCTCAAAAAAGCACGAGAGGAGGAGGGATACCCGGTTTAATTGCCCCATATACCCATCCCAACCAGGCCCCTGCAATTACCCCTGTCTTCGGACACACCACACAAATTACATTACTTTTATCTAAGATTTAGGGGATGCCAAAAAGGGTGTAGAGGAGGGGGGATTATTTTTAGGGAGTCATTTTTTTTCCACACAAGTGAGTAATGGGGCCTGGAATTTATTCAGTTGTGCCCTGAAATCCAACGGGTGTTCCATCAATTATAGGCCTAGCCGTGTGTCCTATAAATAGATTAGGGCCACAACAGGTATGTTTCTGAACACAAAACAAACAGGGAAATCCATTTTGGGATGAAAGTATTAATTCATGTGTGTGCTGTACAAAAAAACCCTATTTTTAAATTGACACAATTGCCAAAAAAATGAAAATCGTAATTTTTTTTACTACTGCTTTGCTTGGATTAATTCAAATACTGTGCGGTCAAATTATGCAGTACACCCCTAGATTAATTTTTTAAGGAGTCTATTTTTCAAAATGGCATTACTTGTGGGGATTCTCCATTGTTTTGCAGGCTCAAGGGCTCTAGAAGCGGGGAAGAGGGCCTAAAACGTGTTCAAGCAAAATGTCTCTTCTGAAAGCCACCAGCTGCTCCTGTCAG
This sequence comes from Eleutherodactylus coqui, assembly GCF_035609145.1. Taxonomy (NCBI): domain Eukaryota; kingdom Metazoa; phylum Chordata; class Amphibia; order Anura; family Eleutherodactylidae; genus Eleutherodactylus; species Eleutherodactylus coqui. The sequence continues at coordinate 276,996,758 of NC_089837.1, read as the reverse complement.
TTTAGGCCCTCTTGTGAACAGACATAAGATTAGGGCCAGAATGGGTATGTTTCTGAACACAGGGCAAACAGGGGGATCCATTTTCGGGTTAGTCTTCATTCCTATGTATGCTATACAAAAAAAACAACTGTTTTTAAAATGACACAATTGCCAAAAATGAAAATCGTAATTTTGGCCTTCTGTTTTGCTTAGATTCATTCAAAAACGGTGGGGTCAAAATATGCAGTACACACAAACATTAATTCGTTAAGGGGTCTGGTTTTTAAACTGGGGTTATTTGTGGGGGTTCTCCATCGTTTTGGCTACTCAAGGGCTCTATTAGTGTACTATGGGACCTAAAATGCCTTCAAGCAAAATTTCTGTTCTGAAAGCCACAGGCTGCTCCTTCCATTTTGGGCCCCATTGTGCATACAGACATAATACTAGGGCCATAATGGGCATGTTACTGAGCACAGGACAAACAGGGGTATCCATTTTGGGGTGTACATCCTTTTCATGTGTACTATGGAAAAAAACTGCCTTTAAAAAGACGTATTTGCAAAAAATATGTAATTTTATTTTTTTTCTAAATTGTATTAATTCCTGAAAAAAAAACAGGGTAAAAATACTCAAGACACCCCTCAGTGAATACATTAAAGGGGTTGTCTCGCGACAGCAAGTGGGGTTATACACTTCTGTATGGCCATATTAATGCACTTTGTAATGTACATCGTGCATTAAATATGAGCCATACAGAAGTTATTCACTTACCTGCTCCGTTGCTAGCGTCCCCGTCTCCATGGCTCCGTCTAATTCTGATGTCGTCTGGCGTTTTTAGACGCGCTTGCGCAGTCCGTGCTTCTGCCTGGTGAATGGGGCCGCTCGTGCCGGAGAGCTGGTCACTGCGTCGTCATCGTAGCTCCGCCCTGTCACGTGTGCCGATTCAAGGCAATCAGGAGGCTGGAATCGGCAATGGACCGCACAGAGCCCATGGTGCACCATGGGAGAAGACCCGCGGTGCACCATGGGAGAAAACCGCACTGCATCCCTGGGAAAGGACCGGCGGCCATCTTAGGGAGAAGATTTTTAAAACTTCATATTTCGTCAGATCGGTGAGTAGCAAGAGGTTTAAAAAGCGCTTTAAATTGCTATTTTATGCCAAGGGGGTGACAGGGGGAATGGGCTAATGTAAAATTTTGATGTTTGCCGCGAGACAACCCCTATAAGTGGTGTAGTTTTTAAAATGGGGTCATTTGTGGCGGTATCTATCATTCTGACACCTATCAGCCTTTGCAATCTTGGCTTGGTGTAGGGAAACAAAGTGTTCATCAAAATGTTGATAATCAATGTTAAATTTGTACGTCCCCTAAATAGTTTAAAAAAAAAAAGTTTTTCAAATGTGCATCCAGAATAGAGTAAACAGGTGGAAATATATATCTTATCAAAAATGTGTACAGTATTTTTGCACATATTTGAGATATTGCAATTAAAAATGTGAAAAAAATAGTTTTTTCAAAATTTTCCCAATTTTGGCGTTTTTAATAAATATGCATAAATTTCATCAGTCTATTTTTATCACCTAAATGAAGTACAATATGTGGTGAAAAAAACATTGTCAAAATCACTTAGATATGCAACATTTTTTACGGAGTTATTCTATGTCAAAGTGACACGTCAGATTTCCAAAATATGGCTCTATCACTAATGCGCAAACAGGCTTCATCACTAAGGGGTTAAACCTGGGGCACTAAAATGGCAATTGATTAAATTAATTTGATTAATTGCCCAGCCCTACACTATGGTATAATATAGATTATAAAAGTTATAAAACATTTATTCAGCAGTATAAAACTAATTCAGAAACTCAGATGAGTAATGAAGTCCTTAACCAGCAATGTTATGATTTGTGCTGTGCTGGTGTCAGAATTTGGAGAAGCCTAATATTCTAAAGGACATCTCCTGTCTCCAGTTAGGCTTATCTCAGGAATGAGGCTTATCTGCACAGCAGTCACTGACTTTTCATGGCCTAATAGGGAAATGACAGGGCACATTGAGATCCATGTAAATGTCACATCCTGAATGTGAGTTAATATAAAGCAATAATCATTATTATTAATTATATTAGTTATGTAATTAATTATAGTTAATGTTGTGTTTATATAAAGTGTGTTTTATGTATTCAGTCCTCTTAGTGAATCAGTGAACAGTAGGGGTGGCAGAGTAGTGATGCAAGTCTCTATAAGCACACTTACATATGAGATGAAAGTATGCTCATAGAGACTTGCATCACTACTCTAAGACCTCTACTATTCACTGATTCATTGAAGGGACTGAATAGCTGAAATACAGTTTAGATAAAGACACCATTAACTATAATTACATTGCTAATATTTATATTTGAAAACACACAACACGCGGCACATGTACATACACTGCTTGAACACTTTATAAGAGACACTTCTTTAACCTTCAGATCTGTGATGTCTGTCCATAGATATCAAAGGAGCCGGGGTTTGCCAAAATTCCCATACCATTACTCCACCACCACCAGCATTCATGTTCATTGCTCCAAATTCTGACTTTCTTTCCAGCATGGTGCAACAGAAATCTGTATTTATTTGACCAGACAAAATTTTTCCTCTGCTCAGTGATCCAATTTTTGTGATCTTTTAAACACTGAAGTCTGCACTTTAAGTTTCGTAGACAGCAGTGGCATTTGAACTGGTCATCTGCTGTTATAATCCATCCATGCTGACATTAGTTATTTGCTTAACTATGCACTGCCTGTTCAGCAGAACCATTCTTGACATCCTCCTCTGACCCCCTTTCGCCAGGGGATTGTTTAGGTAAACAGGATCCTCTTTCACTGGATCTTTTTCCTCAATCAGACCATTCTTAGTGTACTGTCGAAACCACTGCACAAGAAAACCCCACAAGATTGGCAGTTTTAGAAATATTTAGGAAAGAATAGTCAATGCTTTGTTTTGTGTGGATTTTCTGCAGCCGAAAATTCTGCACCATATACTGTGGATTTTGGCACAGATCTGCAACAGCCTTCTTCCTCTTCAATTGAAGGTGTGAAATCTGCTGCAGTTCCATGCCAAAATCTGCACCAAACAGTGTGCATTTTGGAGTGGATAATTTCAGCTGTGAAAAATCCACACTGAATCCACTATGGGTGAATGCATCCTTATGACCTATTCAAAAGAGCATATTTCCCATGTGTGTGTTGTCCATTTATTTCATGGACAGTACAGTGTGTGTGTTCTCAGTAAGAAAAAACAAGTATTCTTGTACACAGACCCATTATAGCCCATTTGGCTATTCACACAGGATTTTTTTGTTTGTTTTTTCATGAAAAAAAATTGCAGCATCTCCTATTCTCATCTGTGGCTTTGACGCAAATCAAACATGCAATGCCTGCTGCCCTTGTGGATCAGACACCACATGGACGGAGTGTCCATGCACTCTCTGATACAAGTTGCGCCTGAGAATCTCAGATGCAACTCGCATATACCCATGTGAATGGGTCCCTAATGTGAATTTATATGGTCGTTCAAGAGTACATGCTGCTGTATGAAATGTAAGCGTGTTGCGCATTTGGAAGCCCAGATCTTGCATCTAAATGAGCAGCTTGCAACATTGAGATCCATTGGCACCATGGAAAGAAGTTTGCTGCGCACTGAGCAGGCACTCACTCCAGTAGATGTGGGGGTGGATGTTAGTATGGGAGTGTAGGTTGATCAGGAGGGGTAGAGGGAAGAGATCCAGATGTCAAGTCATGAACTGGCATACTTCAACAAGTTTGCAAAGTTGGCAGATGAGGGGGATTTCATTATAGGATTATCACATGACGTCTGACTGCCAGGGGGATGTCTGCTGCAGTAAAAAGGGGGATAGGAGTGTAGGCCATTCTAGGCAGATTCTGGTAGTGGGAGACTCAATTATAAGGGGGATAGACTGGGAAATCTGCCACAAAGACCAGGATCGTCAAACAGTGTGTTATCTTCTTGGCGCTCGAATTCGTCACATTGCTGATTGGTTTAACAGATTACTACGAGGAACTGGTGAGGATCCAGCTGTCATGATACATTTTGGTACTAATGACGAAGTTAGAGGTAGGTGGAAGATCCTTAAAAATAATTTCAGGGACCTAGAATGTAAGCTTTGGGCAAGGACCTCCAAAGTAATATTTTCTAAAATACTACCTGTACCATGTGCCACACCAGAAAGGTAGAACAAGAATAGAGAGGTAAAAAAGTGGCTCCACAGTTGGTGTAGGAAGGAGGGGTTTGGGTTCCTGGAGAATTTGGTCAACTTTGCTGTTGGATACAGGTTCTATTGTATCTGTATTGTAGACTGCATCTCAATGGGGAGGGTGCAGCTGTGTTAGGGAAGAAGATGGCTAAAAGTTTAAAGGAGTGTTTAAACTAGGGACAGGGGTGGAGGGCAAGCAGAGAGATGGAGAAGATAGTGTAGACAGTGACCTGGGACTAAGTAATGGAAATGGGTGTGGAGCAGTTGAAAGGGTTAGTACTAGAGATGAGCGAGCACACTCGTCCGAGCTTGATGCTCGTTTGAGTATTAGGGTACTCGGGATGCTCATTACTCGAGACGAACGCCACGCAGTACTCGAGTCAATTGCATTTCCCTTCCTCGCATGTTTAACGCCATTTTCTAGGCAATAAACATGCGGGGAAGGCACTTCCTGCTGTGATGTGCCAACCCTCTGCCCGCCAACAGCAGTGAGTGGCTGGCAGGATCAGGTGACCGCCGGGTACTTAAAATGGTCCCGCCTGCGGCTCGCCTCAGACGCATGCTGGCAGAGCTTAGGGAAAGTGCTGCTGCTGATATAGGGAAAGTGTTAGAGTAGGATCCTGTCTTCAAGAACCCCAACGGTCCTTCTTAGGGCAACTCCTCATAGTGTACATTACTGTTGTGGCTGGCTAGGAGCAGTAGTGCACCTTTTTTTTTAAGCATCTAGGGCTGTGCAGGCCATTTCAGCTATACTGTTTTGTGTGTGCAGTGCATTAGGCAGAGTTTAGGAACAGAGCTGCTTCTCAGCCTGCAGTACATTACACCGAGGTCTCACCATGAAAAAGCACTCTAATATTTCCTAGGCTACTGCAAAGTATTTCAGTTATACCATTCCCAGTCTGCAGTGCATTAGACAGAGGTCTCACCGCTAAACAGTACTGTAATACTTCCTGGGCCACTGCAAACTATTTCAGCACTGCGACTGTGCAAAGCGTCTCACAATACCCTTTCCTTGGGGGGGGGGGGGGTTGAGATAGCCACAGTTACCAGCACTATCCACTGGCTTAAGAGTCTTCTCCCACTCCATACAGCCTCTAATATCTACAAGTCTCTGTGAGCGGTAAATTACCTCTAGGTATCAGCGCAAGACAGTGGGTTAATCTTTTCAAGTCACAGCATACAGCCTCCGCTATCTACAAGTCTCTGTGTGCAGTGAATTAGCCCCAGTTGTCAGCGCTGTACAGTGGGGTATTTTATTTGGGCCCTTCTCTATTCTTAATCCGCCATGATGAGGAGTAGGGGTAAGGGTAGAGGACGTGGACGCGGGCGTCCAAGTGAGGGTGTGGGCACAGGCCGAGTTCCTGGGCGGGGTGAATCACAGCCAGCTGCTGAGGGATTAGGAGAGAGGCAAGTTTCTGGGCTCCCCAGATTCATATCACAATTTGCGGGTCTGCGTGGTAGACCTTTATTACAAACAGAGCAGTGCGAGCAGGTCCTGTCGTGGATAGCAGAAAATGCATCCAGCAATGTATCGACCACCCAGTCTTCTATGCAGTACACTACTCCTGGCCTAGGGACTGCAACTCTGAATCCTCTGGCTGCTCCTCCTTTCTCCCAGCCTCCTCACTCCATACAAATGACATATTCTGAGCAGGCAGACTCCCAGGAACTGTTCTCAGGTCCCTGCCCTGAGTGGAAAAAAACGGTTCCTCTCTCACTTGAGGAGTTTGTCGTGACTGATGCCCATTCTTTGGAAAGTTCCCGGAATTCGGGTGATGAGGCTGGGGACTTCCGGCAACTGTCTCAAGAGCTTTTTGTGGATAAAGATGATGAGAGACAGTTGTCTGTCAGTAAGGTAGTAGTAAGGGCAGTAAGTCAGAGGGAGGAGCACACAGAGGATTCAGAGGAAGAGCTGCTGGACGATGAGGTGACTGACCCCACCTGGCTTGCTAAGCCTACTGAGGACAGGGCTTCAGAGGAGGAGGCAAGTGCAGCAGCAGGACAGGTTGGAAGAGGCAGTGGAGTGGCCAGGGGTAGAGGCAGGGCCAGAGCGAAGAATCCCCGAACTGTTTCCCAAAGCACCCTCTCGCGGCAAGCCTCCGTGCAGAAGGCTAGGTGTTCAAAGGTGTAGGTTTTTTAGTGAGAGCGCGGACGACCGACGAACTGTGGTGTGCAACCTGTGTCGCACCAAGATCAGCCGGGGAGCAACCACTACCAGCCTGACTACCACCAGCATATGATGGCCAAGCACCCCACAACATTGGATAAAGGCCATTCACCGCCTCCGGGTCACACCACTGCTTCTTCCCCTGTGCCACAACCTGCCACACAAATTCAATCCCCCTCCCAGGCCGCAGGCATGAGCGCTGCCGGCCTGCACCCACACCCTCACCTCCACCGTCCTCCACTCCATCCAGCAATGTCTCTCAGCGCAGCGTTTAGCTGTCTAACACAAGTGTTGGAGCAAAAGCGGAAATACACCACCACCCACCCGCATGCACAAGCTTTAAACGTGCACATTGCCAAATTAATCAGCCTTTAGATGCTGCCGTACAGGCTTGTGGAAATGGAGGCTTTCAATAACATGATGGCGGCAGCGGTCCCGCGCTACTCGGTCCCCAGTCGCCACTATGTTTCCCGGCGTGCCGTCCCCGCCCTACACCAACACATCTCCCACAACATAAATCGTGCCCTCACCAATGCGGTTACTGGGAAGGTCCACTTAACCACGGACACGTGGACAAGTACTGGGGGGCAGGGACACTATATCTCCCTGACAGGCTCTGTTACAAATTAAGCAACAGCGAGCTGTATCTTAAAAAAATGTTTATGGGTTTCACCTGCCCTCGTGGTTGAGCAATTTCAGGCCCTTGCATATACTGTTATCTAACTAATTTTTCCGTCTTTCGCCTACACTCTTGGTGACCAAACATTTTCAGGTGTTCGCCCATACTCTTGGCACACCAATGATTCAGAGGTTCGCCTACACTCTTGCTACAGAAATGTTACTGGGGTCCACCTATACACTTGTTACTGAAAGGTTTGAGGGGTTCACCTATACTCTTGTTACAGAAATGTTACAGGGGTCCGCCTATACTCTTTCTACAGAAATGTTACTGGGGTCCGCCTATACTCTTGCTACTTAAAGGTTTGAGGGGTTCGCCTATACCCTTGCAACAGAAAAGTTTTAGTGGTCCGCCTATACTGTGGGTGCACAAAGGTGTCCCATAGAGGTGTTCAGCTGCCTGACACATACACAGAATGAAATGTGTGGGGACACATGGATTTCCCATAACTATTTAACTCATGGCATCTTGGGTCACACAAGGTGGAGGCTGGGACCAAGCCTGACCCTGGGCCCGCTCACATACTTCCCACACAGAGTATTGCGGGTCCTACCTCGGTCATGGTTTCTCGGCCTTATTTTGCCACCTCCTCCTCCTGTTTCGGGTCTGGGGATCAGCGCTGGGCAACATGTATTTACCACAGTTATCTGAGACAGTGGTTTGGGCCAAACAAAAGGAGCATTACTGCATTAATGAGACGTTCACAGCTGCACTAGCATCTGAGTCCGCTTGAGGCCCACGATTACTCAGGGTGTGAGCAGAGGCCGAGGTCCAGGGGGGGGGAAGAATTAACTGCACCAGGTTTGGCCTGTGGAACGTCTTTGTGGTTCATCCAGTCTTTGGAGCGATAAAAGCAACCGTAGCTGATTTAATGAGACGTTCACAGCTGCACTTGCATCCAAGTTCGCTTGAGACCCACGATTACTGAGGGTGTGAGCCGAGGCCGAGGTCCTTGGTGGGGTGAAACTGCCTTGTTTGGGTGCTCTGATTTCTTAATGTGTAATACCGTCTTTGAGTTTTATGTGCTTGCCTATGCTGTGGGTGCACAAAGACTTCCCATTGTGTTGGTTTACCTGTCTGGCACAAATACACTAACTGACTTGGCTAGCGTGCAGACGGCTTTCCCATTGCTGTGTTTTACCTATCTGGCACAAATACACTGAATGACTGGGTCAGAAGTTTGGGCCGAGGTCCTGGGCTGGGTGAAACTCTGCCATGTTTGGGCACTCTCTTTTCTTCATGTTAAATACTGTCTTTGAGTTTCATGGGCTAGCCTATGCTGTGGGTGCACAAAGGCTTTCCCATTGCATTGTTCAGCTGACATATACAAAGAATGCATTGGGCAGAAATGTGGACCGAAGCTGAGGTCCTTGGTGGGGTGAAACTCTACCATGCTTGAGCACTCCTTTCTTCCTGTTTATATTCACTGTATGTATCCCCTAAAACATAACTTTTATTAAACAATATTTAAAAACGTTTTGGTGCCTCACTGACACGACATCACATACAGGAACAAAACACAAAGACTAAACACAGGCTCAATGTCAAGCCAGGGATTGAAGTTATATGAACAAAAGCCCTATGATCAGTTGTAACCAGTCAGGGAGTCGGTAACGCAGTGTATCTGTGGTCCCCACCACTGTCCAGTGACCATATGCTGAATATTAGATGTCACTTAGTCTAGGTATGGCCAGGTAGACTAGTACCGATAGAGGCCCTACTGGACGTGCTTTGGGGCTAATGACCAGATGATGGTCAGTGACTCATAAACTTCCAAGCACATAAAGATTTTTTACCCTGGGTAAAAACCCTGATTAGAAACAGATGGATGACTGGAAAAAATGTTGTACAGGAAACCCGGACAACGATTAGGATAGGTTCTCAAATATAAATTGGTTCAACGTGTTTCTGTCAGGTGTTGACTCATCAGGAACCCAATGATAGCGGTCATGTAAAGGATGGGTATCATGACCCATAGATACTAATAATGTATAATGTGGCTGCCGTATGTTTGAGTTGAGAATATTTAACAGTCCAAAATAATGGCCAGCTCGCTAGGGCTCGGTAGCCCTTAGACTGTGAACCCTCGCCTACTCTTTCCCTAGTACTAGAGAACCCTTGAAACAGAAGAAATATTCTGTAGAAAGATTATAGTACAGAACAAGCTACTGACCAGCTAAATCCTATATTGACTATTTAGCTGGTAACTAAGATAAATAATAGACCCTAATGAATTGATGTCTGATCTATAGAGTATTTGGTCTAGACTATTCTAATCCCCTGTCCAATAGGGGTTACTAGGCTAGTATTAGGGGATGAGCCCCAATCCTATTAAAGCAGAGTGGAAAGAGAGAGAGATGTGGCAGCACCTCTAGTCTGGATGGTAGACTGGAGATCAATGAAGTCTGAGTGACAACTGTGTCTTCTTATATGGGGCAGAAAGGTTACCACCCCTGATGGGGGTTTGTCCCTATTAGCCAATACAAATGCACGGACTCTACAATGTACGCCCTATTGGAGGAACAATCTCTACTCTCAATGTAAATTGCTAGGCAGAGCTTGTGAAATTGCCTAAATAAGGGCCGGTATAGTTGTACTAAATAGTAGCGGGCTAGAAATGAGATCGCATAACTTATATTGATGCCCAATCACCAGCACTGCAGGGCAGCAGAGCGGATGACAGCAAATGACTGCGTCATCATGCTCGTGCGTGACGACGTAACGATGCGATGACGCATAGGGGAGGAGTTTTGCCCGGAGGTGCGCCTAGCTAGAAGGAGCATCTCATCGGATTGCCATGAAACCGTGATGCTAAAGGGGAGGAGTCTAGCCCGGAGGAACGCCTTGCTGGAAAGAGCATCTCGTCGGCTTGCAGATCCGAACGCCATGGCAACAGTGACGCTAGACGGTCCGTGTATACATGTCAGATAGTTTGTTTGACGTAGGCCTACAAAGTATTGTTTATGATGGGGTACATATACCAAAGAATTGATGGTGGTATTGCTCGATCCCCAAAGCATAACGGGATGGGTGACAAGGTAAGGCCACCCAGAGCTAAGAAATGACCATACATGGGCTGACTCTGATACCAAATAGCATGGTGTTATTAATATTGATGATGAAAATTTATATTGATAGAGATGTGAGGGAGTGACCATGACCATTGTGAATATAATGGGGCCTGTAGTCCCTATGGGCATAGGTGGAATATATATATACACCCATATTAAAGGGGTTGTCCCGCAAAAGCAAGTGGGGTTATACACTTCTGTATGGCCATATTAATGCACTTTGTAATGTACATCGTGCATTAAATATGAGCCATACAGAAGTTATTCACATACCTGTTCCGTTGCTAGCGTCCTCGTCTCCATGGTGCCGTCTAATTTCAGCGTCTAATCGCCCGATTAGACGCGCTTGCGCAGTCCGGTCTTCTCCCTGGTGAATGGGGCCGCTCGTGCCGGAGAGCTGGTCCTCGTAGCTCCGCCCCGTCACGTGTGCCGATTCCAGCCAATCAGGAGGCTGGAATCGGCAATGGACCGCACAGAGCCCACGGTGCACCATGGGAGAAGACCCGCGGTGCATCGTGGGTGAAGATCCCGGCGGCCATCTTGGTAAGGTAAGTAAGAAGTCGCCGCAGCGCGGGGATTCGGGTGAGTACTAAACGTTTTTTTTTTTTAACCCATGCATTGGGTTTGTCTCGCGCCGAACGGGGGGCCTATTGAATAAAAAAAAACCCGTTTCAGCGCGGGACAACCCCTTTAAGGTTAGGATGAACACAATTTTGAAAGAACGCATTAAGAGGACCACAGGATGAAAGAAACAAGTGTCTGGATGCCCATAATGGGTTACTTGGAAACGGCCTATATAATATTGTTTATGGTAGGGTGTACCCACAAACATTTGATGGTAATCATACTATCTCCCCAATGCATGGCAGGGTTGATAAAAGAATACCCACCCATGGCTAAAATCAGACTATATGTGGGCAGTCTGTGATATACAATAGCCTGGTATGGTAAATGGTGAATGGTTTAGTTTATTGATATTAGTGGGAATATCCCAAAGAAAATTACCATGCACATTATGAACGATGTGACCTGTAGTCCAAATGGGTATGAGTGAGATGAATACAGACCCATATTATGGTATAGTTGGCAATATTAAATCGAATAAAGATAACCACTGGATGACAGGGAGAAATATATAAAAACTCATAATAACGATGTAAATGTTGTTGAGGTTTCTACCCCTTCTGAACGTGAAAAGCGGGACATCAGGAATGATATCCTTAATGTCTGGATCCTCTTTCAGTATATACCAGTATTTTTGCAGCAAACTCTGCATAAATGGAACTCCGTCATCAAAGGTACCAATTACCTGTAGTGTGTTGTCCGACATTTTGGCTCGTTGTTTGAGAAGGCTCGTCCGATCTTGTTTTTTAGCGAAGTCAAAGGCTTGTTCAATTATCTTAGAGGGATAGCCTCTGTGGAGAAATATCTCCTTTAATTTGATGCCTTCTCTCAGGAATGATGTTTCCGACGAACAATTTCTTTTTAGCCTCAAGAACTGGCCCTTTGGAATCCCCCGACATAGGGAGAAGGGATGAAAACTCTGCCAGGATAACAGGCTATTAGTAGCCGTCTTTTTCCTGTATAGAGTAGTAGATAGGTAACCCTGAGGGGTTTTTGGAGACGCAGATGTCCAAAAAGGCCATGAACTGTTCCTGTATTTCTGATGTGACTTTTAGGTTGATGTCATTGCAGTTCAGATGTTGAACGAAGACCTGAAAATCATCTTTCGTTCCAGACCAGAAGAGGAAGACATCGTCAATATAACGATGACATACCAGTATGTTATCGGTCCAGATGCTGTTACTCTCAGAAAATACAAGATGTTCCTCCCACCAGCCCAGGAACAAATTTGCGTAGGATGGGGCAGCTGTGCTCCCCATCGCGGTGCCCCTGAGCTGGTGGAAGATCTTGCCGTCAAACAAAAAATAGTTGTGGGTAAGTATGAAGCTAAGGAGGTCCAGAATAAACTGGTTATGCCTGGTGTATTCACAGCCTCTTTGTTTTAGAAAATGGTGTACCACCTTCAGGCCTATGTCATGCAGAATAGAACTGTACAATGATTCAATATCCAGGGAAGCTAAGAGGACCCCCTCATCCACCTGTATACCCTCGATGTGCCGTAGCACATCAGGTGTGTCCTGGACAAAGGAAATGAGAGACTGGACAAAAGGAAGTAGTATCTTGTCCAGGTAGATGCCACTATTTTGTGAAAGATTGTCCACCTCTGAGACGATAGGCCTTCCCTTAAGGGGGTGGAGACCCTTATGCACCTTGGGTAGTGAATAGAAGGTGGCTACTTGCGGACGAGAGGGAAGGAGAAAATCATATTCGGTTTGATCAATGCAGTAATTGTGGAAGGCTTGGTCCAAGAGTATTTTTGGAGAGCTACTGAATATATCCGTGGGATATATTTTCTTCCTGTTTAATACTGTCGCTGGGTTCCAGGGGTTCGCCTATACTGTGGGTGCACAAAGGCTTCCCCATTGCCTTGTTCAGCTATCTGACACATACAAAGAATGAATTGGGCAGAAATGTGGGCCGAGGCGGAGGTCCATGGCGGGGTAAAACTCTGCTATGTTTGGGCACTCTGATTTCTTCATGTGTAATACTGTCTTTGAGTTTCATGGGCTCGCCTCTGCTGTGGGTGCACAAAGATTTCCCATTGCAGTGTTTTACCTATCCATCACAAATACACTGACTGATTTGGGTAGGGCACAGAAGGCTTTCCCATTGCGATGTTCAGCTATATGACACCTACACAGAATGAATTGTGTGGGGACACATAGATTTCCCATTGCTATGTAACTCGTGGCACCTTGGGTCACACAAGGTGGAGGCTGGGACCAAGCCTGACCCTGGGACCGCTGACGTACTTCCCACACAGAGTATTGCGGGTCCTACCTCGGTCATGGTTTCTCAGCCTTATTATGTCACCTCCTCCTCCTGCTTGAGGTCTGGGGATCAGCGTAACCATAGTTATCTGAGATACTGGATTGGAGTATTCACAAGAAGCGTTAGTGATTTCACGAGACTTTCACAGGCTCACTGTATACCTGTGGTGGCTACTTTTGCGACACCTCCTGCTTCAAACCAATCTTTGGTGGTTGTATGTGCTGCTGCATTGTGGAGATGTGTAGAATGATGATCGTACATCAATTCATTATCAATTGTCATCAGCATTGTAGGTTATCGCCCACAATTTCAAAGAAGGTTGTTGCCTGCCCTTGCCAACTCTCTGCAGTGTGTGTCTCTGGCTCCTCCTCATCGCAGACGCACTTATAAATCGACATGAGGGTTGTGTGGCTATGAAGCGAGCGTGTGGCATGAGGCTAGCTGAACACTGCGCAGGGAAAATTTTGGATGCGCTATGGACGCAGGGTCATGCGGAGGGTTGGACAGCAATGTCAGCATGTTACCCGGGAGAAGAGGCAGCGGTGTCACCCGCAGGAGGTGATTGTCCTTGGTTGAAGCTAGTGTGGTGTTTAGCTAAGATGTGCCAGCACGTGTGCCTTGCTAATGATGGTCTGTCCCAAGTAAATAGTTAGGGGGGTGACCGCCAGGCTCTTGCCCCCATTTTGGCTTAATAGTGGGACCTGGAAGCCTCAGATGCAGAAATGCATGCTGCACCTGCCGTTCCCTATCCGTTTCTGTGGTGTTTCCATGACTTTGATGTTTTCAGGTGTTTCACAAATCATCCCCTATGCGAAGCATCGGTCCCATACAAAAATGCTCGAGTCCACCATTGACTTCAATGGGGTTCGTTACTCGAAACGAGCTCTCAAGCATTACGAAAAGTTCAACTCGAATACCGAGCACTCTAGCATTTTGGTGCTCGCTCATCTCTAGTTAGTACAGTTAGAACTGACAGAATAGTTAATAGGGATACACTTTAAATAAAAAATAACCAAAACCTTCTAAACTATATGGTGACTAATGCTAGAGGTCGGACCAATAAAGTTGATGAACTGGAAATAATAATGACTTTAAAAACTATGACAGAGCGGGAATAACGGAGACCAGGTTGGATGTGAACTTACAATTATAAGGGTCATTTACATGAGACAATTATCGTGAAAATGTGTGATAGTCATTAGATCTAAATGCAAAACATTGTTCACTATTCCTTTACTTTTTGTTTGTTGCTCACTTTCAACCAGCATCAAAATCAATGCTGGATTGTTGACTTCTCTCTGTGAATGAAGCGCTGAGCGAGAAGCCAGTGAGAAGTCAGCGATAGTCAGTGGTGAGCTGTCTGTCTAAACGCTCTGCAGGAACGCTAATAACTTAACGGTGACATCAGCACTCGTGCAGTCATTTGGCTGACAGTCATCCCCTGTGCAGGGGCGTAGTCAGGGGCCTGGGTGCAAAAGTCAGTTCGGGGCCGCCTCTCCCCCAGGCTCATCGGCCCCTGTACCCATACCAAGAACATGCTGCATACAGCTGCAAAACAAATTATCATACATGATCTAGCCTCATGGCATAGTCTTTCCAAACATGACTCCTTTCCTGCTCTACACAAATTTGCTTCTAGCCGCTTAGGCCACACTCACACACACACACAAACCACTTTTTACCACTATTAAAGCGGCATCCCAAGCGCTGTACTAACCACAGTACAATGCTTCAATGGATTTTAATGGGGTAACTCAAACCTGCGCTCGAACGCAATGCTCCTAACGCCACGATTTTCAAGAGCTGTCTGTTCTATTTTTGCGTTTTCATGTTTTTTTTAACACGCCTCCTCATCCATTACAATAATGGGGTGTATTAAAAAGTGCTGTACCATGCGTTCAAAAACGCAGCTCGAAATTGCGGTAAAAATGTCACAATTTCAAGCTGCGTTTTCTGAACGCAAGTGTGAGAGTGGGCATGCTCATGTTTTTGTTGTACTATTGAACCACAAATAAGAAAACACATTTTAAAAACATGCGGTAAACCACATACATTATTAAGAAACTGCATACACTTTTAAAAACCATATGTGTTTTTGTTGCGTTTTTTAATTGCGTATAAAGTGTGCAATTATATACAGTATATACAGGGAGATTTATGACTTATACCAGCTATAGATAGATCGATATGAGAAAGATATTGTGATAATGCAGTGGCCAGAGTGGCCTGTAGGGGGCCTCTGAGCGCAGTTACAGAGTTCGGTTTAGTTAACCTGCACCTGTAAGGGTGCAGCTACACATGTTAAATTTCCCCTCCCTCACAAGCTCCGTGTCCTTTGAAGCCTATGGAGCTTAGGTCCATTGACGCCTGTGGGGCCCTGAGGTCTTTATAGACCTGGTGCTGGTTTGTGAGGGACCTGGAAGCACGGAGTAGACAGGGGGTAGTCGACCCCTCGCTTATCACCTGTTGAGGCGAAGTCACATTCCTTAAGGTACGCTGAAAGAAGCGGTATGCATTGCTGTGTGCACTGCGTCCTACAACAGTGCGAAGTTGCATTGAATATGCTGGACTGTATGTATACTGAATATGTTGCTATGCTGAAATAAACGCTGGAGGAACCAGCATTTGTACTTTACCCTGTGTTTCTGGATGTCATTGCGGTGCTGCCACCCCAGGGCAGGGGAAAGTAAGCGACAGATCCCGGGCATGTAACCCCCACTTGCTGCAGATATATAGATAGATATGAAATATAAACACACACACACACACATACGCACACACATGCACATGTATACACATACATACATATGCACAAACACATACCCCAAGGTCTGGACCACTTCTCCGTGTGAGCAGAGCAGCAGGATAAGTAGATGCAGCTGCTGTACAGCAAGAGGTAGGGACAGCATAATGATGATATCATTGTACTCCACTCCTTGCCGGGCCATGTAGCTGCCTCCCTACTCCTCTGCACTGTGTCGGCTTCCTCTCCTGCTGGTTGCAAGGTTGGCTGCGTGACCACTGCAGTGATGCCGTCAGCGTGACCAGACGGTAATGCACTGAATGTGCATATGTTTATGGTGGAGGGCAGCCTCTGGGCCCCCTCACGCAGGGGCCGGGTCGCCATTACGACCATGGGTAGTACGCCTATGGTCCCGTGTAAATGAAGCCTTACAATCTGTTCAAAAGGGATCGTAAAAGCCAAAAAGGCGGTGGGGTTTGTCTTTATGTAAAATCCAGTTTAAAGCCCAAACTTCAAAAAGATATATGGGAGGGAGATGAAAATTTTGAGCCTCTATGGATAAAAATACATTGAGGTAAAAACAATAAGGGGTTTTCTGTAGGCCACCAAATATAACAAAAGCTACTCAAAATCTATTACTGAAGCAATTAGAAGAAGCAGCAATTCACAATGAGATAATTATTATGGTGGATTTCAACTTTCTGGATATAAACTAGGAAGCTGAAACTTGTGGCTCTAATAAAGATAACAACTTTCTGTTGATTACTAAGGATAACTACCTTACCCCGCGTGCAGGACCCAACTAGAGGGATGTCCATTTTGGACATAATCCAATAGATTGATAGAATAATAGGGGAGCAGGTCGGAGGGCACCTGGGAAATAGTGACCATCTATATGTAAAAAAAAAAAGAAATATCCTGACTGACTGACCAAACCTGAAATTTGGACATTACTTTCTTTGTATAACGTAGAGATCCACTAAGAAAGGATTTCTTTAAATTCAACCCCTAAGGGTGTGGAAAGGGGGGTCAAAGTTAGTAAGGACAAACAAGTAATGCACCTATGAACTTGAAACTTGGCAAAAAAAATCTTTTGAACAAATAATTAGGCATGTAGTTTACCGATTGCTGAAAACACTGACCTAAATATTTACCCTGCTACTACTAATTTGCACAAACCACAATGAGTGTGAGGTCACAACATATCAGCAAAATAGTCAGCAGAACTTATAATTATTCCCATAACTATCATAAGATAAAATGGCAAATTGCAGTAATTCATCACGTGCTCCAATATCTCCTCCTGTTAAATGTTATCTATTACTTCCTGTTATCAGCCACTTCAGAATCATAGAATGGTAGAATTGGAAGGGACTTTCAGGGTCAATCGGGTCCAAACCCTGCTCAGTGCAGGATTTACTAAATCATCCCAGACAGATATTTGTCCAGCCTTTGTTTGAGCACTTCCATTGAAGGAGAACTCACCACCTCCCGTGGTAACCTGTTCCACTCTTGATCACCCTCACTGTCAGAAACTTTTTTCTAATATCTAATTTGCGTCTCCTCCCTTTCAGTTTCATCCCATTGCTTTTAGTCCTTCCTAGTGCAAATGAGAATAGGGCTGATCCTCTGCACTGTGACAGCCCTTAAGATATTTGTAGACAGCTATTAAAGGGGTTGTCCCGTGAAAGCAAGTGGGGTAAAGCACTTCTGTATGGCCATATTAATGCACTTTGTAATATACATCGTGCATTAAATATTGGCCATACAAAAGTTATACACTTACCCCCTCCGATGCTGGCATCCCCGTCTCCATGGCGATGACCGAAGCCTTCTTCTCCTTCCATTAGACGATGTAGGACTTTGTATTTCTCCTTGTTAAATACCATTCTGTTAGTTACAGCCCACTGTTCAAGTCAGTCTCTCTCTCTCTTTCTCTCTCTTTCTCTCTCTTTCTCTCTCTTTCTCTCTCTTTCTCTCTCTTTCTCTCTCTTTCTCTCTGTCTCTCTCTCTCTCTGAAGTCAATGGGGGACTCAAGCATTTTTCCAGCTGACCGATGCTCCGCATAGGGGAGGTTGTGTGAAACACCTGAAAACATCAGAAAGTCATGTAAACACCACAGAAACGGATAGGGAACGGCTGGGCCAGCATGCATGGGTGCATCTGAGGCTCGCAGGTCCCACAATTAAGCCAAATTGGGGGCAAGAGCCTGGCAGTCACCCCCCTAACAATTTACTTGGGACAGACCATAAGCAGCAAGGCACATGCGCTGGCACATCTTAGCTAAGCACCACACTAGGTGCAACCAAGGACAATCACCGCCTGCAGGTGACATCACTGCCTCTTCTCCTGTGTTACATGCTGGCATTGTTGTCCAATCCCCCGCACAAGCCTGCATCCACACCACACACTAAATTTTCCCTGTGCAGCGTTCAGCCCTCATGCCACATGCTCGCCTGATAATCACACCACCCGCATGTCTATTTATAAGTGCGTCTTGGATGAGGAAGAAATGGAGACACACACTGCAGAGGGTTGGCAGGGCCAGGCAGCGTCCCTCTTTGAAATTGTGGGTGATAGCCCACAATGCTGATGAGAATTGCTGATAAATTAACGTCCGATCATAATTCCAATCCCGTGCCACCTCCGTCACAAAACCATCAGGAGCCGCAAATGTGGGCATAAAGGGGACCCAGATGTCAGTACTTTTGCACATCTCCACAATGCAGCAGTGCATACTAACACCAAAGATTGGTTTGAAGCAGGAGGTGTCGCAAAAGTAGCCACCACAGGTATACAGTGACCCTGTGAAAGTCTCATTAAATCAGTTGCGCTTCCTGTGAATGCTCCAATCCAGTATCTTGAATAACTGTGGCAAGTTGTAACATGAGAGATAATACATGCCGACCAGCGATGACCCCCAGGGATGCTTGTGTTTATCACACCTAAACCTTCCCGGCTGTTTACCATTCAGGGTATTATACGTCAGCGAACACCCAAAAACAGGCAGTGTACAATGAGTTGACCTGTTATACAGCGGGATGCTTGTGAAAGCCTAGTGCGCACTACTAGGCACAACAAATGTGGGCAGAAAGCGGACTCGGATGCTAGTACTGCTGTGAACATCTCATTAATTCAGTTATGCTTCTTTGGATTGGTCCAAACCAGTTTCTCAGATAACTGTGGTAACATGAAAGCAAATACATGTCAACCAACGCTGATCCCCAGACCCCAAGAAGGAGGAGGAGGTGGTATAATAAGCCCGAGAAACTGTGACCGAGGTAGGACCCGCAATCCTCTGTGTGGGAAGCACGTGAACAGTCCCAGGGTTAGACTCGGTCCCAGCCTCCACCTGGTTGACCCAAAGACTGGATGAGCCACGAAGAAATTCCACTGCCGAAAGCTGGCACTGCTGCACCCCGGCCAGGACCTTGTTCTCTGCCCACACCCTCAACAATCGTGGGCATAAAGCGGACTCGGGTGCTAGTACTGCTGTGAACATCTCATTAATCGTTCCCAGCCTCCACCTTGTGTGACCCAATGTGCCACCAGTTACATCACTATGGAAAACCCTTGTGCACCCACACAATTCATTTAGTGTATGTGTCAGATTGCTGAACACCGCAATGGGAAACCCTTCTGTACATCTCACAATTCATTCTGTGTATGTATCACATAGCTGAACACCGCAATGGGAAACCCTTTTGTATGTCTCACAATTCATTCTGTGTATGTGTCACATAGCTGAACACTGCAATGGGAAACCCTTGTGTACCCACACAATTTATTCTGTGCATGCGTCAGATAGCTAAACACAGCAATGGCAAACCCTTGTGTACCCACAGTATAGGCGAACCCCGTAATAACCTTTCGGTAGCAAGAGTATAGGGGAACCCCTGAAACCTTTCTGCAGAAAATCCACACAGTTCCACACAGATGCACAGTTGCATCCCCCCCAGGACCTCGGCCTCTGCCCACACCTTCAACAACCATGGGCATAAAGCGGACTCAGATGCCAGTACTGCTGTTAACGTCTCATTAAATCATTTCCGCTTCTTTTGATTGGTCCAAACCAGTGTCTCAGATAACTGTGGTAACATGAGAGGAAATACATGTCAACCAGCGCTGATCCCCAGACCCCAGGCCGGAGGAGGAGGTGGCATAATAAGCCTGAGAGCCCGTGACTGAGGTAGGACCCACAATCCTCTGTGTAGAAAGCACGTGAGTGGGCCCAGGGTCAGACTCGGTCCCAGTCTCCACCTTGTGTGACCCAATGTGTCGTCAGTTACATATCTATGGAAATCCCATGTGTACCTGCACAATTCATTCTGTGTATGTGTCAGATAGCTGAACACCACAATGGGAAACCCTTCTGTACCCTACCGAAGTCATTCAGTGTATTTGTGCCAGATAGCTGAAGACCGCGCTGGGAAACCTTTGTGCACCCACAGTATAGGCAAATCAAGATCATAAGTGAGCAGATTTACTACCCGCGTAATGACAAAGGGACCCACGTAACGTGGTGCCAGTTTCAATGACGGAACCTTCAATTTGAGATTTCTAGAAGACAAATATACCTTCTGTCCCACCCTGTATGGTTCAAATACTGACAGACTCCCCCTACTACGCAACTGCACACGAGCCCCCGTTGCTTCCAGATTCTTCTGTACTTCTTTCCATACTTCCTGCAGTGCATCTGTGGCGACATCAGCTGCAGGACAGGCAGACGGAGTAGAAATAGCTGTAAGGAAGCGAGGATGCTGACCATATATGCAACGGAAAGGAGACACCCGAGTGGAGGAACAAGTACGGTTGCTTAGCACCAACTCTGCCAGCGGCAGGAATTCTGCCCACTGATGAGCCTTTTCGCTAGCAAACAACTGTAAATATTGCACCAAATCCTGGTTCTTCCACTCAGTCTAACCATTATTTTGCGGGTGGAATGCTGACGAGAAGGAAAGCGACATTCCCAGGTTTCCGACAGAAGGCTTGCCAGAATTGCACAACAAACTGAACCCCACGATCAGATATAATGTTCTTGGAAACCCCATGTAGACGAATGATTTCTTTTACAAAAATCTTGGCAAACTCTATAGCAAAACGTAGCTTCTTTAGCGCCACGAAATGTGCCATTTTTGAGAAACGGTCCACAACAACCAGGATCGTGGTGAATTTCTGAGATTCAGGCAGATTGGTGAGAAAATCTACCGATAAATGCGACCACGGACGAGACGGCACCGGTAACGGTCTCAGGGGCCCCTCCGGCCGTCGCCGCCAACTTTTACTGCGTGCACAGACAGAGCATCTCCCGAGACATGCCTGGCCACCAGTAGTGTCTAGAACAAAGATCCAGAGTCGCCTGAACCTCCGGATGACCTGTGAGAACAGATGAGTGAGACTCTTCAATGACCCTGAGACACAAGGTCTCTGGCACAAACCATCTGCCCTCCAGCACCCCCGAGGGAGCGTCCTGCTGACAACTCCATAGACGAGGAACGAGATGAGATTCTACAGCTGCCACCGCCACCCTAGGTGCCAAGATATTCTCTGGAGCCACTGTCTCACTTTCCCGCGAATCGAAACTTCGTGAGATGGTGTCCGCTTTCACGTTCTTCTCCCTTGGAATATATGTAACGACGAAGTTAAACCTGGCAAAAAACAACGCCCATCTGGCTTGACAAGCTGTGAGTCTCTTAGCATTGGCGAGATATACCAAGTTTTTATGATCAGTGTACACGGTAATGGTGATGCCACTCTTCTAGAGCCCACTTAATCGCCAATAACTCACGATTACCCATGTCGTAGTTACGTTCCGCCAAACTGAACTTTCACGAGAAGAACACACATGGGCTATACCCAGATCTCCCGCTGATTTCCTGAGACAGTACAGCCCCCGCCCCTACCTCAGACGCATTGACCTCAATGAAGAACGGTCACCACGCGTCAGGCTGTACTAGTACTGGGGCAGCAGTAAACGCCCTGTTGAGACGACTAAAAGTCTCTGGGACCTCTAGCGACCATCTTACCAAGTCGACCCCCTTCTTGGTCAGATCGGTCAGAGGCTGCGCAACAACAGAATAATTCTTAATGAATTTACGGTAAAAATTTGCGAAACCTAAAAACGTCTGGAGAGCTTTCAGGTTATCTGGTCTGACCCATTGGGAGATTGCTGCCACTTTATCCAACTCCATCTGAATCTCCGTGGGTGAAATCACATAACCTAGGAAAGACACTTGTTTAGTGTCAAAATTGCATTTCTCCAACTTGACAAAAAGTTGGTACTCACGCAAACGGGTCAGAACCAGCCTCAGGTGCCGCACATGAGAATCCCAGCCTGGGGAGTACACCAAAATGTCATCGAGCTATATGACCAAAAATACCCCCAGGAAGTTGTGGAAGACCGCATTCATAAATCCCTGAAACACAGCGGGGCATTACAAAGTCCGAAGGGCATGACTAGACATTCAAAATGTCCTAACAGGGTGTTGAACATGGTCTTCCACTCATCTCCCTCTCGGATGCAAATTAAATTGTAAGCCCCTCTTAAGTCCAATTTAGAAAACCAGTGGGCCCTACCACCTGATTCAATAAGTCAGGAATCAGAGGCAAGGAGCACTGGTTCTTCACTGTAATTTTATTCAAAGCTCGATAATCCACACAAGGCCTCAAAGTCCCATCCTTCTTCTCTACAAAGAAAAGACCGGCCCCAGCAGGGGACCTGGGCAGCCTGATATGCTGTTTGGCCAGAGACTCTGAGATATAGGACTTAAGGGCTTCGTACTCATGCCCCGACAAATTGAAAATGGCTCCCTTAGGGATGGGACTGTCGGGGATCAAATCAATGCCACAATCCCACTCCCTATGGGGAGGCAAAGTCTCAGACACTTTCTTGGAAAATACATCATGAAAATCAGACAAATACTCCGGAATAAGTATGGTATCTGCTGAACACATAGGTATAGTAGTCAAGTGACTATGACAGGACAACCCCCAATGTGTCAATTCCCGAGTGGACCAAGGAAATCGGGGATTGTGCAGTGCCAACCAGGGCATACCAAGCACTACATCAACAGACATCCTTTCCATTACAAGGAACGACAGATTCTCTGAATGGAGAACACCCACAGTGAACTATAAAATGGGAGTCCTCCATTGTACAACACCTGCAGACAGAGGGGTAGAATCAATACTAGTGAAGCATATGGGGATCTTTAACGCAGAGAATTCAGTTATCAGAGGTCTGACAAAATTTAAATTAATTAAATTGGCGGCAGCACCCGTATCAATAAGAGCCTGACCGGACCAAGTAAAATTCCGGAAGCCAATCTGACAAGGCACCAACAACTTAGGGAGTACCCTCCTGACAGTCACCTAGGATCTGAAGTTCTTCCGTCGGTTCAGGCTGATGTTGCATCCGCTTCTGAGGACTGGTCGCTACCCGATGTCCGGCTTTCCCACAAAAGAGACAGAGATGCTAAGCCATCCGGAACCATTTCTGTTCCTTGGGACTTAGCTGGTCCACTTCCATAGGCTCGGCACCAGAAGGTTGTATGGGAGAAGTGGGAGCAGGTCTGCTGCATTCCTTAGTTTTGCGGGCCTGATGTTCCTCTTTTCTAGATCTCAGCCTCCTGTCAGCTTCGACTGCCAATTCCATTGCATCATTGAGTGTTACGGGTGCGTGATGGGAAATGAGCAGATCCTTGACAGCATCAAACAGCCCCAACAAAAACATGTCTCTAAGGCCGCCATTGTTCCAAAAGGTTTCACCTGCATACTGTCTAAATTTAGAGCAATAGTCCTCTACCCACTGCTGCCCCTGACGTAGAAACATGAGATAAGAGACCGCCAACCCCGCACGGTCCGGCTCATCAAAAATATCTCCACGTTTCCGAAAAAATAAATCAACTGACTGCAGGCAAACCGAACTCTCGGGTAAGGAGTAGGTCCATGTCTAGGGAGAACCCCGAAGTAAGGACATACAATCTACATGCATGCTGGAAAACAAAAAACTTGCTCCTCTCCCCTGAAAACATCTCAGGAAGAGGACACTTGGGCTCAGAAATAGAAGGGTCGGCAAAAACATGCACAAACTCCCACTGCTCCTGGGCCACCATACGACCAAAGAGGTCTTGGATCATGCCCACTAAATCCTGCAACTGACTTGCAAGGGTACTCATGGCCTCCATTGGAGGACAAAAACAAAACCCTGCAGGGCAATTTTAAGGGCCAGTTATTATTATATACGGTATACTGCCCTTGATACGCCAGCCCGGGTTGCCCTGTCCCTGCCTACTTGCCTCCACTCCTGGCTAACCCCAGGTGGGCAACCAGGCGGCGGTCCCTACTCTCGCTAGGGACCGAGAAGGGACCCTGGCGTACCTGATGGAAAGGGCAGAATAACAACAGAAAAGGCAGATGTAATAAACAAACATGAACATACAAGCAGACCTGAGGCAGATGAAATAACCTGGCAGAAATAGCAAACAAGCTGACAAGAGCAGGAGACCGACAGAGGCAGGCTGGCTAGCTCACTGAGGGAAACCAATAACTGGCAGAGATTGCAAGTCTCTGCCAGACTTATAAACAAAATCCTCCGCCCAGGGGCGGAGAGAGGGAGAAGCCAACTCCCGACATACAATACAAAAAGGAAGCTAGTGTACGACAGCTGCACTCACCGGGCGCGTGCGCACGGCGCCACAAGCAACCAGCACACCACCGGCCAGGCCACAAGCCGGGGGAGACACGCCCCGACCGCAGAACCCAGCACCCCGCCGCCCCAGGAGGAGCCGCAACCGCTGCATCGTAACACCCATTTACAGTATGAAGTATGAAGAAATAAGAGTGCCCAAACAAGGCAGAGTTTCACCCAGCCCAGGACCTCCACCTCTGCCCACACTACTGCGCAATTCATTCTAGGTATGTGTCAGATAGCTGAACACTGCAATGGGAAACCTTGGTACACCCACAGCATAGGCGAACCCCTGAAACATTTTTTTTAGCAAGAGTATAGGCGAACCCCTCAAACCTTTCTGTAGCAAGGGTATAGGCGAGCCCCTCAAACCTTTCTGTAGCAAGCGTATAGGCAAACCCCTCAAACATTTCTGTATCAAGAGTATAGGCGAACCCCTCAAACATTTCTGTAGCAAGTGTATCGGCGAACCCCTCAAACATTTCTGTAGCAAGTGTATAGGTGAACCCCTCAAACCTTTATGCAGCAAGTGTATAGGCGAACCCCTCAAACATTTTTGTAGCAAGAGTATAGGCGAACCCCTCAAGCATTTCTGTAGCAAATGTATCGGTGAATCCCTGAAACATTTCTGTACCCACCAGTATAAGTGAACCCCTCAAACCTTTATGTAGCACGCATATAGGCAAACCCCTCAAACATTTTTGTAGCAAGCGTACTGGCGAACCCCTCAAACATTTCTGTAGCAAGTGTATAGGCAAAACCCTGAAACCTTTCTGTAGCAATAGTATAGGCGAACCCCTGAAACATTTCTGTACCCACAGTATAGGCGAACCCCTCAAACCTTTATGTAGCAAGCGTATAGGCGAACCCCTTAAACATTTCTATAGCAAGCATATAGGCAGACCCCTCAAACATTTCTGTAGCAAGAGTATAGGCGAAACCCTGAAACCTTTCTATAGCAATAGTATAGACGAACACCAGAAACATTTCAGTAGCAATAGTATAGGCGAACCCCTCAAACATTTCTGTAGCATCCGTATAGGCGAACCCCTGAAAAATTTCTGTAGCAAGAGTATAGGCGAACTTCTGAAATCTTTCTCTAGCAATAGTGTAGGCGAACCCCTGAAGCATTTCTGTAGCAAGCGTATAGGCATACCCCTCAAACCTTTCTGTAGCAAATGTATAGGCGAACCCCTAAAACATTTCTGTAGCAAGAGTATAGGCAAACCCGTCAAATATTTCTGTAGCAAGTGTATCGGCAAACCCCTGAAACATTTCTGTACCCACAGTATAGGCGAACCCCTCAAACTTTTATGTAGCAAGCATATAGGTGAACCCCTGAAACATTTGTGCACCAAGAGTATAGGCGAACCCCTGAAACATTGGTGTACCAAGAGTATAGGCAAACCACTGAAAAATTGGTGTATCAAGAGTACAAGTGTACCCCTGAAAAATTGGTGTACCCTGAGGGCAGGTGAAACCCATAAACATTTTTTAAAGATAGAGCTCATTGTTGCTTAATTTGTAACAGATCCTGGAGGCAGCCCTCCGAAAAAATTGATTTTAACAGAGCCCGGAGAAAAATTGGCAGTCCAGCATGATGACATGCTGTTTTAGGAGGAGGAGTAAGATCTGAGAGGGATAGACCAAGCTACTTCTCCCCTTTTTGGGGGTGAGAGAGGATGCATATTTCTCATTTTGCAGCTAAAAGAATCTTTATGATCCGCTGCTTTCCATCGGTGGAGAAGAGTAGTCTGGGGAAATCCAGCATTTGTTAATCTTAATGAGTGTAAGCCTGTCGGCGCTGTCAGTTGACAGGCGGGTACGCTTATCCATGATGATCCCCCCAGTAGCACTAAATGCTCAACCTGATAACACGCTAGCGATCGGGTGGGCCAGCACCACCAAGTCGTACAGTGCAAGTTAGTGCCACATGTCCAGCTTGTGACACCCAATAGTTGTATGAAGCAGAGGGATCACGAAGGACAGTGGTACAATCGGCTATGTACTCCCTCACCATCTTTTTACATTGCTCCCTCCGACTCAGCCTTGAGTGGTGGTAAGTGGTGGGGAGTGGTGACACAGTCTGGCTGGGGAGCCTTAAAACTGGCAAAGGCCTTGGAGAGTGTTCCCCTGCTGCACTGGACATGCTGCCTGATCCCTGCTCCTCCCCTGCTACTTGGCCCTGCTTGAACTACATCTTCTACCGCTGGCGCTGTCAGATGGGAACTTTAGCATCACTTTTTCCACCAGGGCCCTGTGGTATTGCATTACTCTCGTACTCTTTTCCTCTTCGGGAATGAGAGTGGAAAGGTTCTACTTATACCGTGCGTCGAGAAGGGTGCACACCCAGTAATGCATGTTGGCCAGAATGCATCTAACCCAATGGTCATGGGAAAGGCAGCCTAACATGAAGTCAGCCATGTGTGCCAGAGTCCCAGTACGCAACACATGGCTATCCTCACTTTCATGATCCTCCTTCTCCTCCCCTTCAGTCCATACATGCTGAACAGATGAGAGAGAAGCAGCATGGGTACCCTCTGCAGTGTGGGCAGCAGTCTATTACCCCTCCTCCTCCTCCAGCAAAATGCGCTGAGATACAGATGTGAGGGTGGTCTGGCTATCAAGCAACATACTGTCATCCCCCATCTCCTGTTCTAACCGCAAAGTGTCGGCCTTTATGCTTAGCAGCAAACTTCTCAGCAGGCAAAGCAGCGGGATGGTAATGCTAATAATGGCCGCATCGCCGCTCACCATTTGTGTAGACTCCTCAAAGTTTCCGAGGACCTGACAGATGTCTGCCATCCATGCCCACTCCTTTGTGAAAAACTGCGCAAGCTGACTACCACTCCGCCAGCCATGTTGCAGCTGGTATTCTACAATTGCTCTACGCTGCTCATAAAGCCTGGCCAACATGTGCAGCATAGAATTCCAGCACGTGGGCACATCACACAGCAGTTGGTGCTCTGGCAGCTGGGAGCGATGTTTCAGTGTCCTGAGGGTGGCGGCATCCATGGTGGACTTGCAGAAATGTGCGCACACGCGGCGCACCTTGCCGAGCAGGTCAGACAAGTGAGGGTAGTTTTTCCGAAAGCGCTAAACCACCAGATTGAACACGTAGGCCAGGCATGGCACGTGTGTGGGGCTGCCAAGCTGCACAGCTGCCACCAGGTTACGGCCATTGTCACACACGACCATGCCTGGTTGGAGGCTCAGCGGCAAAAGCCAGAGTTCGGTCTGCTCCATCAAACCTTGTAACAGCTCTGGGGCAGTGTGCCTTTTGTCACCTAAGCGGATTAGTTTCAGCACAGCTTGCTGACGCTTCCCCACCGCTGTGCTGCCACGTGCTATTGACTGCTGGCGACGTGCTCACACTTCTTAATTGAGAGGTGAAGGTGGTGGAGGAGGGGTTTGGAGGAGGTGGCATAATACGCTGGTGAAACTATCCCCGAGGTGGGACCCGCTATCCTCGGTGTGGGTAGCACGTGAGCGGTCCCAGGCTCTGACTCAGTCCCAGCCTCCACCAAGTCCACCCAATGTGCCGTCAGGGAGATGTAGTGTAGTGGACCTTCCCAGCAACCGTGTTGGTGAGGGCACTATTTATGTTGCGGGAGACATGCTGGTGTAGGGCGGGGACGGCGCACAGGGAAAAATAGTGGCGACTCAGGACCGAGTACCGAGAGACCGCCCCCGCCATTATGTTTTGGAAAGCCTCAGTTTCAACTAGCCTGTATGGCAGCATCTCCAGACTGATTAATTTGGCAATATGCATGTTTAAAGATTGTGCATGCGGGTGGGTGGCCGTGTATTTCCACTTTCGCTCCAACGCTTGTGTTAGCGACAGCTGAACGCTGCGCTGGGAGACATTGCTGGAGGCAGTGGAGGACCGTGGAGGTGAGGGAGTGGGTGCAGGCCGG
Organism: Eleutherodactylus coqui; assembly: GCF_035609145.1. Taxonomy (NCBI): domain Eukaryota; kingdom Metazoa; phylum Chordata; class Amphibia; order Anura; family Eleutherodactylidae; genus Eleutherodactylus; species Eleutherodactylus coqui. Next base: position 276,968,361 of record NC_089837.1, on the reverse strand, counting down.
GAGGCGCTCATGCCTGCGTCCGGAGAGGGGGATTGGATCTGTGTGGCAGGTTGTGGCATGGGGAAAGAGGCAGTGGTGTGACCGGGAGGCGGTGAATGGCCTTTGTTCCACCTCGTGGGGAGCTTGGCCATCATATGCCTGTGCGTGCTGGTGGTAGTCAGGCTGGTAGTGGTGGCTCCCTGGCTGATCTTGTTGCAGCACAGGTTGCACACCACTGTTCGTCGTTCGTCCGAGCTCTCACTAAAAAACATCCACACCTTTGAACACCTAGCCCTCTGTACGGACGCTTGCCGTGAGGGGGTGCTGTGGGGAACAGTTGGGGATTATTTGCTCTGGCCCTGCCTCTACCCCTGGCCACCCCATTGCCTCTTCAAACCTGTTCTGCAGCTCTTCCTCTGAATCCTCTGTCTGCTCCTCCCTCGGACTTACTGCCCTTACAACAACCTCACTGACAGACAACTGTCTCTCATCATCTTTATCCACAAACAGCTCTTGAGACAGTTGCCAGAAGTCCCCAGCCTCATCACCTGGAATCTGGAAAATTTCCAAATATTGGGCATCGGTCACGACAAACTCCTCAGGTGGGTGAGGAACCATTTTTTCCGACTGAGGGCAGGGACCCAAGAACAGTTCCAGGGAGTCTGCCTGTTCAGAATCTCTCCTTTTCCTGGAGTGACCAGGCTGGGAGGAAGGAGGAGCAGCCTGAGGATACAGAGGTGCAGTCCCTAGCCCGGTAGGAGTAGACGGCGTGGAAGACTGGGTGTTGGATAAATTGTTGGACTCGTTATCCGCGATCCACAACAGGACCTGATCAAACTGTTGTGCTTGTAATAAAGGTCAGCAGCTGGCTCTGATTCAACCCGCCCAGGACCTTAGCCTCTGCCCACGCCCTCACGTGGACGCCAGCGTCCACGTCCTCGACTCTTCCCCCTACTCTTCATCATGTCGGATAAAGGATAGAGCAGGGTCCAAATAAATTAACCCACTGTATAGCGCTGAGAACTGGGGCTAATTCACCGCACACAGAGACTTGTAGATACCAGAGGCTCTATGCTGTGACAGAAAAAATTAAACCGCTGTTTTGCGCTGATACGTATGGGTAATTAACTGCTCACAGAGATTTGTAAATAAGAATTAACCCACTGTATAGTGCTAAGAACTGGGGCTAATTCACCGCACACAGAGAATGGTAGATGTGAGATACTCTGCACTGGGCCACGAAAAATTAACCCACTGTATAGTGCTAAGAACTGGGGCTAATTCACCGCACACAGCAAATGGGAGATGTGAGATGCTCTGCATAGGGGCACAAATAATTAACCCAGTGGATAGTGCTGATAACTGCGGCTCATTCACACCACACAGAGAATGGTAGATGTGAGATGCTCTGCACAGGGGCACAAATAACTAACCCAGTGGATAGTGCTGGAAAATTGCGGCTACTTCACCGCACACAAAGAATGGTAGATGTAAGATGCTCTGCACAGGGGCACAAATAATTAACCCGGTGGATAGTGCTCATAACTGCGGCTAATTCACACCACACAGAGAATGGTAGATGTGAGATACTCTGCACAGGGGCAGAAAAAATTTACCCGGTGGATAGTGCTGATAACTGCGGCTACTTCACCCCACACAGTGAATGGGAGATGTGAGATGCTCTGCACAGCCCCAGGAAAAATTAACCCACTGTTTAGCGATGATAATTACGGCTAGTTCATCGCACACAGCGAATGGGAGATGTGAGATGTCCTGCACAGCCCCAGGAAAAATTAACTGACTGTTTAGTGATCAGAAATACGGCAGATTCACCGCACACAGCGAATGGGAGATGTGAGATGCTCTGCACAGCCCTAGCCAAAAATTAACCCACTGTTTAGCAATGAGAATTACAGCTAATTCACCGCACACAGCAAATGGGAGATGTGAGATGCTCTGCACAGCCCCAGGAAAAATTAACTGTTTAGTGATCAGAACTACGGCAGATTTACCGCACACAGCGAATAGGAGATGTGAGATGCTCTGCACAGGGGCACAAATAATTAACCCAGTGGATAATGCTGGGAAATTGCGTCTACTTCACCCCACACAGAGAATGGTAGATGTGAGATGCTCTGCACAAGGGCACAAATAATTAACCTGCTGGATAGTGCTGATAACTACGGCTAATTCACACCACACAGAGAATGGTAGATGTGAGATGCTCTGCACATGGGCACAAATAATTACCCTGGTGGATAGTGCTTATAACTGCATCTAATTCACCCCACACAGCGAATGGGAGATGTGAGATGCTCTGCACAGCCCCCCCCCCCCAAAAAAAATTAACCCACTGCTTAGCGATAAGAACTATCGCTAGCTCATCGCACACAGCGAATAGAATGTGTGAGATGCTCTGCACAGCCCCAGGAAAAATTAACTGACTGTTTAGTGATCAGAACTATGGCAAATTCACTGCACACAGCGAATGGGAGATGTGAGATGCTCTGCACAGCCCCAGGCAACAATTAAACCACTGTTTAGCGATAAGAATCACAGCTAGTTCATCGCACACAGCGAATAGGAGATGTGAGATGCTCTGCAGAGCCCCAGGAAAAAATAACTGAATGTTTAGTGATCAGAACTACAGCAAATTCACCGCACACAGCGAATAGGAGCTGTGAGATGCTCTGCACAGCCCCAGCCAAAAATTAACCCACTTTTCAGCGATGACCTGTCACAGAAAAGACGAACGTAAAAGGAATAAATGTTATTGAAGTTTCATTAAAATCTACACTCAGGGCACAACATATAACACACACAATTGGTGTCGCCAAGACAGTAGGAAGTGGCGCACCTACTACATTTGGACAAACATTCACACATACAGTCTGAGCCCCACCGGCTAGGGTTCTTAATGATGTATCGGATGAACTAAGTGTCCGACAATAGGCTGCGGAGAGGCCTAGTGGTGAATTAGAAAGGATGCCAATTCAAGCTCTGGTAACAGCTCGTTTATGGCCTCCACGCTTTAAGTCTTTCACTCAGACTAAAGACCCTTTATGAAGTTCATGCAGTAGAAATTGATAGGGTCTTGTTTAAAGAGTGCCTGGGCTGGTGGGGCTTCGGATGGAAGTGTTTTAATTTCTAAAAAGACTGAATCTACAGTCTTATTTTCAAAGAAGATGCTACAGAGAGTGTGTCTCCAGGTACCCCAATGGTGTGTAAAGGTAAGTATATTATCCCTGGGTAATGGATTTCAATGGAGAACGTCTTTTGAAAAGACTTGCTGCCTCTCTGTGAAAGTGTTTCCTTGCACCTAATGGCAGGCTTTCTATCGCAGAATATTAGTACCGCTGATTGGATATCAGAGGCCAATACTGTTTTTTCAGAGGAAGGATATACGTCAAATCCTAATAATCTCTCCATTCGGACAACATTTAAAGAACTAACACGCGTGTACAGGGATTATGTGCGCTGCTGGTGGGAGATTCAGGGGTTAACGAAATATGAAGAATTTAAGATAAGACCAAGGGGACTGAGAAATACAATACTCCCCCCGGTCCGTTGCAGAAACCCTGAATTTATTAAGAAATGGGAAACTGAGGTAACAGATTCCTCACTGAGATTAATCAAACTTCTCATAGAGGAAGAAAAAAGCACTCTATTGAAAGATCAGAAACTGTTGGATGAACTGATAGATAAATCTAAAAAATTCTCAGCGGACCCAGAATACCCCACTCTGGAAAAAAACCTCCAGGATAACATCGCCAAATATACACAAAACATAAAAGACAGAAAGCACTCCCTGTTCACGAGAGATTTAACAGATTTTCGCGAGAATAGAGCCTACCTTGGCGTAAATAGATATTCCGGCACGGAACCTAGTTCTTCGGAGACGGAACAATCCGACAACGAAGGACCAGGCATCTCACGTACATTAGGATACTCTAGACACAATCGAGGACGTGGTAAAACGCGCGGACGGGGACGGACTAGGTCGAAGTATCGGAGTAACCAGGACCCTCCGATCTCGCAATATTTTTTGAGGGGGCGCAGGGATCTAGCAGCCAATCACTGACCATACCTACCTTGCCCGGGCTGGCACAAACAACCGAAGGCACTTTGAAAACAGACGATAAAATGCGAGTCATTAACTTATCTACGCATATGTTAACAAACTGTGAAACAAAAGTGCTGGAGAGGGGGCTGTCCTTTGTCCCGACGACCCGCTATCAGCCGTTCGTCTGGGCAAAGGACATCTCCCTCTTCATCAGAAAACTGCGGTGGAAAAAATATTTTGCTATTCAGGACCGCAAGTTAGCAAGCGAATTAGGATTATCTATTAATGACATTCCCGCAGTGAGAGATCTCCAGAGTTTGGAGGATGAGACATCAGAGCCCGTCGCATGCACTGACTGTAAACTAGTCAATAAGTCCAACCCACCTGCTATCAACTGTCCAGAATTGGACTTATTTGAGAAACTCGTCCTGAGAGACCTAAAGAAAATCAAACCCAAACACAATAAACATCCGAATATGACACGCCAAGAGATGATGGCATTAAAAACACTTGAAAACAATGAAAATCTAATCATCAAACCGTCCGACAAGGGGGCGAATGTGGTCCTATTAGACAAAGAACTATACATCCAAATGTGTTTGGATCTACTAAATGATAGGACCACATATGCTGTACTAACGGAAGATCCAACAACTATCTTCCAGTCAGCACTCAACCGAATCCTTAAAGGGGTTGTCTCGCGAAAGCAAGTGGGGTTAAGCACTTCTGTATGGCCATATTAATGCACTTTGTAATATACATCGTGCATTAAATATGAGCCATACAGAAGTTATTCACTTACCTGCTCCGTTGCTGGAGTCCCCGTTGCCATGGCTCCGTCTAACTTCGGTGTCTTCTTGCTTTTTTAGACGCGCTTGCGCAGATCTATCTTCTCCATTCGGCTCGTCTCGGCATCACCGGCATTTTGGCTCCGCCCCCTTGTACGCGTCATCGCGAAGCTCCGCCCCCGTCACATGTGCCGATTCCAGCCAATCAGAGGCTGGAATCGGCACATGTGACGGGGCGGAGCTTCGCGATGACGCGTACAATGGGGCGGAGCCAAAATGCCGGTGATGCCGAGACGAGCCGAATGGAGAAGATAGATCTGCGCAAGCGCGTCTAAAAAAGCAAGAAGACACCGAAGTTAGACGGAGCCATGGCAACGGGGACGCCAGCAACGGAGCAGGTAAGTGAATAACTTCTGTATGGCTCATATTTAATGCACGATGTATATTACAAAGTGCATTAATATGGCCATACAGAAGTGCTTAACCCCACTTGCTTTCGCGAGACAACCCCTTTAACGCTGCGAGGGATTCTAAGTGCATTAGTGATTCTGAACTTAAATTTATGACTCCAACCACCCCACGTGTGGCAACATTTTATGCCCTACCCAAGATACATAAAGGGACAAGTCCCTTGAAGGGACACCCTATTGTATCTGGCATAAACAACCTGACACAAAACACCAGTGTCTATCTGGACAAGGTTCTAAGGCCCTTTGTTTCGGCCTTCCCCTCTTTTGCACAGGACACTATGGGTGTTCTCCGGCAAATAGAGGGGATCTCTATAAGCCCTGACACCTGGCTTGCAAGCCTTGACGTAGAAGCCCTCTACAGTTCGATACCCCATGACATCGGGCTACGAGCTGTCTCATATTTCCTGTCGCAAAGAGGTATACGCTACCAGAGGCATAATGAATACATCTTGCAGCTTCTGGATTTCATATTGTCACACAACTACTTCCTCTTTGACAGGAAATTTTTCCACCAGCTCAGGGGCACTGCGATAGGGACGCCATGCGCCCCTACTTACGCAAATTTGCTCCTGGGCTGGTGGGAAGAGAAGTGCGTGTTTTCCACTGAGAATTCGGACCGGTCCCAATACATCCTGACCTGGATCCGTTATATAGATGATATTCTAATACTCTGGACCGGCACAAAGCCACAATTTGAGGAATTCGTCAGTTGGCTGAATAATAACGATCTAAATTTCAAGTTCACAGCAGAAATCGATAAGGTGAACATGACATTCTTGGATGTGACCATCAAAATCCAATCAGATGGAAGAGTTACTACGAACCTCCATCGCAAAAAACAGCAACAAATAGCTTGCTATTATGGGACAGTCATCACCCTTACCCCCTCAGAAGAGGCATCCCTAAGGGACAATTCTTGAGGGTGAGACGCAATTGCTCGGAGGAAGCCTCTTTCAACATAGAATGTCAAAAACTCAGAGAACGATTTCAACAGCGTAATTACCCAACTGAAATTCTCGACCAGGCCGAACTACACGCACGCACATGCGACAGACATAAACTTCTAATACCCCAACAACGGGATAAGACATCGGAACTTCGCATAGTGGGCACGTACGATACAGGGCAGAAGGAGATCTTGGATATCCTGAAGTCTTACTGGGATATCCTTCAAAATGATAGGGACATACAGTCGCACATCCCTATCTATCCTAAAGTCACCTATCAACAAGGTCGTAACATAAGGGATTATCTTGTCAAAAGCCACATGAAACCCGTAAAACCGCAAAACGATTGGCTTTCTAGATCTATACCCACAGGCACCTTTCCCTGCTCCAACTGTGTAGCCTGTAAATACATCCAAAAGGGCAACTCGTTCAAATCCACAGTAACCGGTGAGCAATATCTTATACGGGATTTTATTAATTGCCTTTCTATGAATGTTGTTTACCTGATAACATGCGCTTGCGGGAAACAATACATAGGAAAAAACAGACAACAACTAAGGCGCAGATTACTTGCGCATATCGGGAACGTTAAAAGGAACGAAGTGACTTCCGTGGCTACACATGTCTGGGAACAACATGGCGGTGACCCAGACTGTTTGAGGTTTCAGGGTATGGAGAAAATAAGAACGGACGGGAGGAGAGGTAACATTGATACCCTACTCCTGCAAAAAGAAGCCAGCTGGATTTATCGATGTGAGACCATCCAGCCAGTAGGTTTGAATGAACAGTTAGCCTTTAACTGTTTCCTTTGAATAATTCAGGTTAGCCTCTTCATGGTAAACAAGAATCATTCACACTGTAAATTATGGTACAACATAGTTATGAATACTTGTGCATAATATTCGCAACCAAACTAGTGTTGAGACCGAGGCCAAGATAATTTTTGGTTTCTGGAATACAATATACTACAATATGCCGATATATCGTAACATTATTAATAAATCATTTATGGTGAATATATGCGCTCTCTACATATCTTCAATTGAGCTACCTACTACGTCTACAATAGCATATTTTACTGAATTACCCTTTAATAATGATACAATAAACATCTTCAGATATCAGGGATACCTCCTATTACAATCGCTGCCGGAATCCATCATTTTAGACAGAGGACCATCTCCGTGGCACCCAATCAGCTATCAGGTGCGATATTGCGCTGGGACGTAATGACGTCACGCGCTGTGTTGAAACGCTCCCTGTGAAAAGCAGTGACACGCAGAGGTTGCGTGAAGCGTGCTTACGTCTGAGACGGCTGTGAACGCCGTCATCCCATTAGGGAAATCCTTCCCCTCCCTCCCCAATGACGCACGTACACCACGCCCCGCTAGCTGACGTCACGTAGATGCGGAGGATTTTGACAGCCCACCCCTCTGCCTTTATGAGCCCCGTTTTACGATCGGGATCTGCTTTTCCACATTCGGATAGCACATTAATAATGGCTACACCAGCACTAATCAGAGCGACCTTACAACAAAGGTATCATTTCAATGCCTGATCCTGTTTACAACACATGCTCTGGTTGTTTATAAGGAATGCATACACGATTGGACAGCGACTTTTGACCACTCCCGAATAGGTGGAGTTGAGGACTATATAAGGAGGTCAATTCCATGAGTCTGGTCATTCCCTGGCCTACCATCAAGGCTGTGGGAGCTACCATTTTTTTTTATTTTACCTTCTCTCCTTAAGCTACTTATATCTAATGGGGATACTTTCTCTAGCTCCAATGGTCTAGATTTCTCGACCTAGCACTGAGCTTCAGACAGCGGCTGTACTCTTTATTGAAAGGGTTTTAGGACAGGAGGTGAATTTCCTCCTTCAGGTCCATGCTATCTATACACAGCCTGACTATCTGAACACTGTCAGAAATCCATAAGCTGAGGTACCCAAGCGTAGGACTTTAGGTCATGAGCACTAACTTTGTCTCATACCATTAACAGTCCTTTCTTACCCAGCTTTATATACTGACAGGTTTCAACATTAAAAGAACTCAGTCTAGCTCTGAGAATAGCTCCAATAATTGAGCTATTCTCGTTTGTTCTCCCTACTCTCTGATTTTTTCAATCCTCAGAGATAGAGATTGCATATTGGATTTGGAGATCAGATGGGTTCTGTATTAGCTAGAACCAATCAGTGAACTAGATAGGGTTAGGACATTATCCGCACCCCAGCTAGTACCTAAATTTATCCCCATACAGCTTTGAGAGAATCTTGATAGTATATGCTCAACGTTGGACTAACATCGCTTTGATTTTGATTCTACCTTGTTCTAAGCTTTATTAGATTAAAACTCCTCTTCAGCTGCTCTATATATCTAAAAGACAAATCCTCCTGAAGAGCCACACACATGGAGTGGCGAAACGCGTAGTGTCTAAACCGTCTATAGTTGAAGTTAAACGAGCAGAATTGTATATTAGAGAGTTGAACCACATAGCATACACAATCTGTACGAAGTTTTTAATGAGCTTGTTACCTACAGAAGACGTTCTCCATTGAAATCCATTACCCAGGGATAACATACTTACCTTTACACACCATTGGGGTACCTGGAGACACACTCTCTGTAGCATCTTCTTTGAAAATAAGACTGTAGATTCAGTCTTTTTAGAAATTAAAACACTTCCATCCGAAGCCCCACCAGCCCAGGCACTCTTTAAACAAGACCCTATCAATTTCTACTGCATGAACTTCATAAAGGGTCTTTAGTCTGAGTGAAAGACTTAAAGCGTGGAGGCTCAGACTGTATGTGTGAATGTTTGTCCAAATGTAGTAGGTGCGCCACTTCCTACTGTCTTGGCGACACCAATTGTGTGTGTTTTATGTTGTGCCCTGAGTGTAGATTTTAATGAAACGTCAATAAAACTTATTCCTTTTACGTTCGTCTTTTCTGTGACAGGGCTTCTATAATTTTGAAAAGACTTGCTGCCTCTCTGTGAAAGACTTTTCAGCGATGAGAATTACAGCTAGTTCACCACACACAGCGAATGGGAGATGTGAGATGCTCTGCACAGGGGCACAAATAATTAACCTGGTGGATAGTGCTGATAACTACGGCTAATTCACACCACACAGAGAATGGTAGATGTGAGATGCTCTGCACAGGGGCACAAATAATTACCCTGGTGAATAGTGCTTATAACTGTGTCTAATTCACCCCACACCGAATGGTAGATGTGAGATGCTCTGCACAGCCCCCCCCCCCCCAAAAAAAAAATTAACCCACTGTTTAGCGATGAGAATTATAGCTAGTTCATCGCACACAGCGAATAGAATGTGTGAGATGCTCTGCACAGCCCCAGGAAAAATTAACTGACTGTTTAGTGATCAGAACTGTGGCAAATTCACCACACACAGCGAATGGGAGATGTGAGATGCTCTGCACAGCCCCAGGCAACAATTAAACCACTGTTTAGCGATGAGAATTACAGCTAGTTCATCGCACACAGCGAATAGGAGGTGTGAAATGCTCTGCACAGCTTTAGGAAAAACTAACTGACTGTTTAGCGATCAGAACTACGGCAAAATCACCGCACATAGTGAATGGGAGATGTGAGATGCTCTGCAGAGCCCCAGCCAAAAATTAACTGAATGTTTATTGATCAGAACTACAGCAAATTCACCGCACACAGCGAATAGGAGCTGTGAGATGCTCTGCACAGCCCCAGCCAAAAATTAACCACTTTTTAGTGATGAGAATTACAGCTAGTTCACCACACACAGCGAATGGGAGATGTGAGATGCTCTGCACAGCCCCAGGCAACAATTAACTTACTGTTTGGCGATGATAATTATGGCTAGTTCACCACACACAGTGAATGGGAGATGTGAGATGCTCTGCACAGCACCAGGAAAAGTTAACTGACTGTTTAGTGATCAGAACTACAGCAAATTCACCGCACACAGCGAATGGGAGATGTGAGATGCTCTGCACAGGCCTAGATGCTTGAAAAAAAAAATGGTGCACTACTGCTCCCAGCCAGCCAAAAAAGTAATGCACACAATGAGGAGTAGCCTTAAGAAGGACCCTTGGGTTCTTGAAGACAGGATCCCTACTCTAACACTTTCCCTATCTCAGCAGCAGCTCTTTCCCTAACCTCTGCCTGCATGTGTCTGAGGCGAGCCGCGGGCGGCACCAGTTTAAAGACTCGGCGGTCACCTGATCCCGCCAGCCACTCACTGCTGTATACGTGAACAAGGCTGTCACGTCACAGCAGGAAGTGGTAATGTCTTCCCTGCATGTTTAGTGGCTAAAAAATGGCGCTAAATATGCGGGGAGGGGAAATGAAATTTACATGAGTACCCCGTGGTGCTCGACTCGAGTAGCGAGCATCTCGAGTAGCCTAATACTCGATCAAGCATCAAGCTCGGATGAGTGTGCTTGCTCATCTCTATGAGATACTTTGCCAAATGCTTTACTAAGGTCAAGATAAACTATATCCACCGCATTTCCTGATCAACCCAGTTGGTGATTCTGTCATAGAAGGAAATTAGATTTTTCTGGCATGACTTGTTTGTTACAAAGTCCTATCCAGAAATGGCAGCAGAAACATTCAGGTGCAATAAAACAGGTATTTTCTTTCTTTATTCCATCCTTAGTAAGCACGCAACGTTTCGGCCGTTACAAACAGCCTTTGTCAAGCATGCTTGACAAAGGCTGTTTGTAACGGCCGAAATGTTGCGTGCTTACTAAGGATGGAATAAAGAAAGAAAATACCTGTTTTATTGCACCTGAATGTTTCTGCTGCCATTTCTAGATAGGACTTTGGGAACTAAGTGGAAGATTTGGATCCATCTTCTGAATAGTGGCTGTGCAGGGAGAGCCTCCCCTTGGATAAGGGTTTGCTGTGGTGCTGCGGGCGCTTGAGTGTGTTTTGTTTGTTACAAACCTATGCTGGCTCTGCTTAATTACTGCATTTTCATCCAAGTACTTGCATACATGCTGTTTAATAATTTGTTCAAAGATCTTTCCCAGTATAGAAGTCAGGCTCACAGGCCTGCAGTTTCCTAGACCCACCTTCGTTTTTTTTGAAGATAGGGACAACATTTGCCATTTTCCAATCTTCTGGGACTTCTCCTGTTCTCCAGGAATTTTCAAAGATTATGCTGAGTGGTTCGGCAATTACCTCCGCTGCTTCCTTTAGTATCCTAGGATGTAATTCATCTGGACCTTGAGACTTAAATTCATTTAAGTTAGCTAAGTGTTCCCTCACCATCTCTCTGCTTATAGATAGCCTGCATTCTTTTATTTAACCCAAAAGCAAGGGGAAGATCAGTTGATGTTCAATCTACTTTCTGAGAGAAAACAGATACAAAATAGGACTTTAAAAGCTTGGGTTTCTCAACATCATTCTTAACCAATTCACAATTTTCATCTTGTAAGCATCCAGTAGCATCTTTGATGTTTCTTTTGCTTTTGACATACCCTTAAAATCTTTTGGCCTCTGTTGCAAGCCTCAATTCATTATTAGCTTTAGCTTTTTTGACACTTGCCCTACAGACTGCATTATATTCTTCTTTAGATATTTGCCCCTGTTTCCATTTAATAAACCCATTTTTGTTCATTTTTAACAGATGTGCAAGTTCTATGTTCATCCATCCTGGTTTCTTTAAATGCTATGAGGAATGGTTAAAGGATCTAGGAATGTTTAACTTGCAAAAAAGATGGCAGAGAGTAGACTTAACAGCTGTCTACAAATATCTTAAGGGCTGTCACAGTGCAGAGGGAATAGCCCTATTCTCATTTGCACAAGGAAAGACAATGGGATGAGGAGACACAAATTAGATATTAGAAAAAAGTTTCTGACAGTGAGGGTGATCAATGAGTGGAACAGGTTACTATGGGAGGTGGGGAGTTCTTCTTCAATGGAAGTGTTCAAACACCTGCTGGACAAATATCTGTCTGGGATGATTTAGTGAATTCTGCACTGAGCAGGGGGTTGGACCAGATGACTCTGGAGGTCCCTTCCAACTCCACCATTCTATGATTTCAGTGATGGTAAGCAGAGGGTAGCTATAAATGGTACATACTCTGATTGGGTCACCGTTACTAATGGAGCACCACAGGGGTCGGTACTGGACCCTATTCTTTTTAATATATATTTTTTTTAAAGGAACGTTTATTGGGCATTTTGTATAGCATAATACAAAACAAAAAATAGAGAAGCAACAGTAATATTTCACAATATTTGGCCATCAGAGCTTTTTTAATCCTTTACTGTTTACTCTTTTTTTTAAAAAATACCCATGAACTAAGACTCCCAACCTGGGAAATCACAACAAAGTAAAGTAAAACATTACCCACAGCATGATCATCAATATAGCGAACACCCAGCTTCAATGCAAATAGGAAAATATAGAAGAGAACTTCAGATTTACCTAAGAAAAGGAATGTCACATAAATTTAGCACAGTATTAGGGCAATCGACCCCATATCTTGGTACATTTGGCAAGGCAACCTTAAGCCATATATGTCAATTTATATAGAGGGATAACACCATTTATCTCATGCAGCCAAGCAGTTCTAGTAGGTCTTTTAGGATGCTTCCAGTTAAGCAGTATTACTTTTTTATCATAAAAAAGCAACAGATTACATAGAGCACGTTTTGTCGCGTCAACCGGAATGTTTTCCAGAAGGCCAAAGAGACAAATGTTAGGATGTGGAATACATGAGGCTCCTAAGTGCGTTTCCATACACTCAAGGATATCTCACCAATATGTCTGTAAAACATGACAGTCCCAAATGTGCATGATTGTGCCAGCACCCATCAAACATCTTGGACAGTTTGTACTAGGGGATAATCCCATAGCATATAACTGAGTAGGAGTGTAATAGGTTCTATGAAGAAATTTAACTTATATTAGTCTGTCCTTAGCAGTGATTAAGGGAGGCCCAGAGCTGCCCAAAAGGCCAATCCGGTCGTCTGAGTCTAGTATATCTGAGCCCAATTTCTTAAGAGTCCCATCCATCAATGAAGCAAGGCTCTGATGTCTATAGAAGCAAGAAAGTAGCTATAAAATTGTCCATCTGTGTCAATTCTCCTAGCAGGGTCAAAGCGAGGGGAATGTTCAGGCCACCAAATTGAACTTTAAGGGCATGACAGATCTGGAAGTACCTAAAGAGAGAACCGTTAGGGAGGTTAAAATGTATCTGTAGTTGAATAAAGGTACAGAGATCACTACCCTCTACGACATCTGAGAGGGTGGTGGTTGCATGATGCCTCCAGAAGACAGTGTCCAGCCTGTGTTGCAAGTGCGGAAGATTGGGATTATGTTTTAGGGGTGTGTGAGGAAACCACTGTCCCCTGGGTCTTTCCCTAGCTTGGGAATTAAGACTGTCAAATCATTGTGCATAGTTACTGGTAGAATACTCCCCCCCCCCCCAAGGAGAATACTATTGTAAAACACAAGAAGTTTTGGGGCCATAAATTCTGCATTCCTTTTGTACCATTCCATAGTAAGCCCATCAGGGCCTGGAGATTTCCTATAAGAAGGATTGGTTAGCTTCTACAATCTCCTCCGCTTCAAGTCTCCATCTAACATAGTGTCGGCAAGGTAAAGGCATCAAGGTAGGCATTTAGCGTTTCCTCAGGGCAAGTGAGTTGAGAGGTATGCAGAGTTGTGTAGAAGGTGGCAAATACATTGATGAGCTCAGGGTCAGTAACCATGGCTTCAGATATGTCCCAGATTGCCACAATTTGGGGTATAGTGCTGTCCTCACTAGCAAGATAAGCCAACAGGTGGCCGCTCATATTTCCTTGATCAAAAACTCGATGTTGAGAGTTCAAAAACTTTTCTGTAATGTAATCAAGTAACACTAATCTATATTCTCTACACAAACTATTATTAACAGAGTGATTGGCTTCAATGGGATTTGTAATGTAGCAGACTTCTGCTTTGGAGAGACAACATTCCAGGTCAAGTTTATCTTGTTGTAGGGGCTTTCTATAAGCAGATATAGCTACAGTAAGGAAGCCTCTACTGAACACCTTAAAGGCCTCCCAGACCATAGACTTGGACACCGAAGTAGCATTAACTCTCCAACAGACCTTCGCCTCCTGGTCAGCATAGGTGCAGACCTCCTGCCGATCAAGCCGTAGAGGATTAAAGGCCCTTTTATACACAACGATTATCGCTCAAAATTCGCTCAAAAGCCATCTTTTGAGTGATAATCGTTGTGTGTAAATGTATGCCCATCTGGCCCTTTCCGTGCACCTTTCATCCATCGCTGACTTCAGATCAGCCCGAAATCCTCATCCCTGATAAGAGGGACCACACACTTAGTTCTCCCCGAGCAGCACTGATAACATTCTTTAACAACTGTTAACAGCTGCTGTCCCGCTGGAGAACAATAGTGATATATTTAGAGAACAGACCACCCGCTGTTCTCTAAATACATACAAATAAAGTACTAAAGGGCTGATTAGCCTATTAGTACCTATGCAAAATGATCGCTCAAAACTGTCAGTTGAGCGATCATCTGTAAATGCACCTTTAGTCTCCACAGAGAGCAAGTCCCTTCCCCTTCTCAGATTAAGAACCAGCTGAATTTGCAAGTGGTTGGAGATACCCCAAGGAAGATAAAAAATGTCACACACCAAGGGGAGACATCCCGGGGACCCAAAACACAGATTCATTCTAGAAAAAGAACCATGAGACACTCAGTGACATGAGAAGGTAGTATCATATGGGTGCTTTAATTGCGACATCTCCTCCAGCAGATAAGCTGAGGCAATTGTGATGCTACAGGGTTCATCTGCCAAAAGTGGTCACGTAGTAATTGAACCACTTTTAAGGTGGTTGAAATCCCCCATCAATATCATGGAAGCTGTATCCAGGAATGGCCATAATGTCATGCAGTACCTGAGTATCAGCTGGTGGTGATATATACACATTGACTATAGTTAAAATTTGCCCATTGAAAAACCTTGTAGATATAAGAAAACAGCCATTAGGATCAATAAGCAGTCATTTAAAAGTGAATGGAATGGAGTTAGCCTCTAGTATTCTCACACCTCTAGCATAGTTATAGAGGTGGCATGGTAGGTCAAGCCAATAAACG
Organism: Eleutherodactylus coqui; assembly: GCF_035609145.1. Classification (NCBI taxonomy): domain Eukaryota; kingdom Metazoa; phylum Chordata; class Amphibia; order Anura; family Eleutherodactylidae; genus Eleutherodactylus; species Eleutherodactylus coqui. The sequence continues at coordinate 276,952,993 of NC_089837.1, read as the reverse complement.
CTTGTTTAAGTGCCATCTAGAGATGAGCGAGCACCAAAATGCTCAGGTGCTCGTTGCTCGAGTCGAACTTTCCGCGATGCTCGAGGGTTCGTTTCGAGTAACGAACCCCATTGAAGTCAATGGGCGACTCAAGCATTTTTGTATATCGCCGATGCTCTCTAAGGTTTTCATTGGTGAAAATCTGCAAAACCCAAGAAAGTGATGGAAACGACACAGAAACGGATAGGGCAGGCAAGGGGCAACATGCTGGGCTGCATTTCAGGTTCCCAGGTCCCACTATTAAGCCACAATAGCGGCAAGAGTGCCCCCCCCCCACCCTAACAATTTTTACTTTGGACAAACCCTCATTAGTAAGCCACACCTTAGCTAAGCACCACACTACCTCCAACTAAGCACAAGCACTGCCTGCGGGACACACCGCTACCTCTTCTCCTGGGTTACATGCTGCCCAACCCCCCCGCACGACCCTGCATCCACAGCGCACACCAAAGTGTCCCTGCGCAGCCTTTACCTGCCCTCATGCCACACGCTGGCCACATAGCCACACCACCCTCATGTCTATTTATAAGTGCGTCTGCCATGAGGAGGAACCGGAGGCACACACTGCAGGGGGTTGGCACGGCTAGGCAGCGACCCTCTTTAAAAGGGGCGGGGTGATAGCCCACAATGCTGTACAGAAGCAATGAGAAATCCAATCCTATGCCACATCCGTCAGGAGCTGCAAACGTGGGCATAGCAATGGGGAATCCATGTGCCACACAATATTCATTCTGTCAAGGTGTCGCATAGCTCAATCCACACTGCAAGGGGAAAGCCGTCTGCGCTCTGCCCCCTACCCAAGTCAGTCAGTGTCTTTGTGCCAGACAGGTCAAACACCGCGATGGGAACTAAGTTTGCACCAACAGGTGGGTCCTAGGAAACCCAAGACATGAACAAAAAATTGATCTGAGCGGCCAAACATAACAGACTTGCACCGCGCCCACGACATAGGCCTCGGCCCACAGCTTCAGCAATCCTAGGCTGGAAGCGGACTGTCACTGCACCCAGGGCATAGGCCTCTGCACAAACCCTCAGCAATCGCGGGACTCCTATGCTAGCGTAGCTGTGCACGTCTCATTAGCGCTGTATTGCTCCTGTAGTTTGTCCCAATGCAGTGCCCCGGATAGTAGAGCTAACGTCAGATTAAATACAGGTGAGCTTCAGCCCACACTGCATGCCCCAGTCTGACCGGGATTTTTTATAAATAGTCACAGGCAGGTACAACTCCGCAATGGGAATTCCGTATGCACCCACAGCATGGGTGCCTCCCTGGAACCCACCGGCGGTACATAAATATATCCCATTGCAGTGCTCTGGACAGCAGAGCCAACGTCAGATTAAATGTAGGTGGGCTTCGGCCCACACTGCATGCCCCAGTCAGACTGTTTTTTTGTTATAAGTATACACAGGCAGGTCCAACTCCCTAATGTGAAGTCTGTGTGGACTGACAGCATGGGTGGGTCCCAGGAAGCCACCGGCGGTACATAAATAAATCCCATTGCAGTGCCCTGGACAGCAGAGCTAACGGCAGATTAAATACAGGTGGGCTTCGGCCAAGTATGTTTTCATTGTTGGAGGAGGAGGATGGGGAAGTTTTTGAGGCATTACGTGTCCTGTCCCCGTGTCCGTGGTTATATGCACCTTCCCAGTGACCGCGTCACTGAAAAGTTGTCGAGCCTGTGGAACCTAGTAGCGCGGCCTCGCCACCATCATGTCTTTGGGAAGCCTCCGTTTCCACTACCCTGTAACATTGCAGTAGCAGCGGTATAAGCGGAGCCGAGAATTAGTAACATTTCAGCGGTAAGAGTATGCACAAACCCCTGTAACATTTCATTGGCAGCAGTGACGACAGACCCCACTAACATTTCATTTGCAGCAGTATACACAGACCCCAGTAACATTTCAGTAGTATCAGTGCAGACAGACCCCAGTAACACTTACGTAGAAGCAATATGGGCAAAGCAGCAGATAAACATTTCCCTGGCAGCAGTGTACGGAGAGCATAGTATTGGTAAGATTTCAGTAGTAGCAGTATAGACAGGCCCCAGTAAGATTTATGTCGAAGCAGTATGGGCAAAGCAGCAGATTCACATTTCCCTGGCAGCAGTGTAGGGAGAGCACAGCATTTGTAACATTTCAGTAGTAGCAGTATAGTCAGACAACAGTAACGTAGAAGCAGTATGGGCAGAGCCCACTATTAGTTACATTTCTGTTATAGCAGTATAGACCTGCCCCAGTAACATTTCCGTTGAAGCATTATGGGCAGAGCCCAGTATTAGTAAAATTACAGTAGTAACAGTATACACAAACCAAGGTAACATTTCAGGAGCAGAAGTATTGGCGGACCGAAGTAACATTTCTGTTGCTGAAGTATAGTCAGACCCCTGTAGCATTACTGTGGCAGAAGTATAGGTAGGCAGAACAGAGTTACATTTCTGTAGCAAAAGTGTAGGCCAACCCCACACACAGTGGTATACCATGAGTGCAGGCGAAGCCCATAAAAATTACTTGGATTACATTGTAGGCGAGGGCCCGAAAAATTGGTGTACCGACAGTACAAATGTACCCCAGAAAAATTGCCCATGCTCAACCCAGAGGGCAGGTGAAACCCATTAATCGCTTAGCGTACTGTGGCTTAATTTTTAACTAGGCCTGGAGGCAGCCCAGTCTAAAAAACAATTGGTTCAGGTGGAAGTTTCAATGCTTTAATGAGAATTGAAACAGATAAATATTATTTAGAAAAGTTATATGAGCCTTTAGGCCCACAGAAAAATTGCCCGTTCGCAGTGATTACGTGAGGTTTCAGGAGGAGGAGCCGGAGGAGGACGACGAATATCATACACAGATTGACAAAGGTCTTTAGGTAGCGCTGCTGTCCGCTGGTGGAGAAGAGAAGTCTGGGGAAATCCAGGCTTTGTTCATCTTCATGAGTGCAAGCCTGTCGGCGCTGTCAGTTGACAGGCGGGTACGCTTGTCCGTGATGATTCCCCCAGCTGCACTAAGCACCCTCTCTGACAAGACGCTAGCCGCAGGGCACGCCAATACCTCCAGGGCATACAGCGCGAGTTCGGGCCACATGTCCAGCTTTGACACCCAGTAGTTGTACGGAGCAGAGGCGTCACGGAGGACGGTGGTACGATTGGCGGCGTACTCCCTCACGATCTTCTTACAGTGCTCCCTCCGACTCAGCCTGGACTGGGGAAGTGTGAGACAGTCTTGCTGGGGAGCCATAAAGCTGTCAAAGGCCTTGGAGAGTGTTCCCCTGCCTGCGATGAACATGCTGCCTGATCTCCGCACCTCCCCTTCTACTTGGCCCTCGGAACTGCGCCTTCTGCCACTAGCGCTGTCAGATGGGAAGTTTACCATCAGTTTGTCCACCAGGGCCCTGTGGTATTGCATCACTCTCAAACCTCTTTCCTCTTCGGAATGAGAGTGGAAAGGTTCTCCTTATACTGTGGGTCAAGCATTGTGTACACCCAGTAATCCGTAGTGGCCAGAATGCGTCTAACACTAGGGTCACGAGAAAGGCATGCTAACATAAAGTCACCCATGTGTGCCTGGGTACCTGTACGCAACATATGGCTGTCCTCACTAGGAAGATCACTTTGAGTATCCTCCTCCTCCTCCTCCTCAGGCAATACACGCTGAATGGATGAGAGGCAAGCAGCATGGGTACCCTCTGCAGTGGGCCCAGCTCTCTCTTCCCCCTCAGGCTCCCCCCCCCCTCCTCCTCCTCCTCCTCCTCCTCCACGCGCTAAGATATAGACATGAGGGTGCTCTGACTATCCAGCGACATACTGTCTTCCCCTGCCTTCGTTTCCGCCCTCAAAGCATCAGCCTTTATGCTTTGCAGGGAACTTCTCAACAGGCATAGCAGGGGAATGGTGACACTAATGATTGCAGCATCGCCGCTCACCATCAGGGTGGACTCCTCAAAGTTTCCAAGGACCTGGCAGATATCTGCCATCCAGGCCCACTCCTCTGTAAAGAATTGAGGAGGCTGACTCCCACTACGCCGCCCATGTTGGAGTTGGTATTCCACTATAGCTCTACGCTGCTCATACAGCCGGAACAACATGTAAAGCATAGAGTTCCACCGTGTGGGCACGTCGCAAAGCAGTCGGTGCACTGGCAGATTAAACCGATGTTGCAGGGTGCGCAGGGTGGCCGCGTCCGTGTTGGACTTGCGGAAATGTGCACTAACCCGGCGCACCTTGCCGAGGAGGTCTGACAAGTGTGGGTAGCCTTTCAGAAACCGCTGAACCACCAAATTAAAGATGTGGGCCAGGCATGGCACGTGCGTGAGGCTGCCGAGCTGCAGAGCCGCCACCAGGTTATGGCCGTTGTCACACACGACCATGTCCGGTTGGAGGCTCAGTGGCGAAAACCAGCGGTTGGTCTGCTCTGTCAGACCGTGCAACAGTTCGTGGGCCGTGTGCCTCTTCTCTCCTAAGCTGAGTAGTTTCAGCACGGCCTGCTGACGCTTGCCCACCGCTGTGCTGCCGCGCCGCGCGACACCGACTGCTGGCCACGTGTTGCTGCTGACAAGTCTTGATTGCGAGGTAGAGGTTGCGTTGGAGGAAGAGGAGGAGGAGGAAGGTTTAGTGGAGGTGGCATACACCGCCGCAGATACCAGCACCGATCTGGGGCCCGCAATTCTGGGGGTGGGTAGTACATGAGCGGTCCCAGGCTCTGACTCGGTCCCAGCCTCCACTAAAATCACCCAATGTGCCGTCAGGGAGATATAGTGGCCCTGCCTGCCTGTGCTTGTCCACGTGTCCGTTGTTAAGTGGACCTTGCCAGTAACCGAGTTGGTGAGGGCGCGTACGATGTTGCGTAACATGTGGTCGTGCAGGGCTGGGACGGCACACCGTGAAAAATAGTGGCGACTGGGGACAGAGTAGCGCGGGGCCGCCGCAGCCATCATGTTTTTGAACGCCTCAGTTTCCACAAGCCTGTAGGGGAGCATCTCCAGGCTGATCAATTTGGCTATGTGGACATTTAAAGCTTGAGCGTGCGGGTGCATGGCGGCGTATTTGCACTTTCGCTCCAACGATTCTCTTAGCGAAAGCTGGACGCTGCGCTGAGAGACATTGCTGGATGGGGCCGAGGACAGCGGAGGTAAGGGTGTGGGTGCCGGCCAGGAGACGGTCGTGCCTGTGTCGTGAGAGGTAGGTTGGATCTCAGTGGCAGGTTGGGGCCCTGGGGGAGAGGCAGTGGTGCAAGCTGGAGGCGGTGAACGGCCTTCGTCCCACCTTGTGGGGTGCTTGGCCATCATATGCCTATGCATACTGTTGGTGGTGAGGCTGCTGGTGGTGGCTCCCCGGCTGATCTTGGCGCGACAAAGGTTGCACATCACTGTTCGTCGGTCGTCCGCCGTCTCAGTGAAAAACTGCCACACCTTAGAGCACCTTGGCCTCTGCACGGTGGCTTGGCGCGAGGGGTTGCTTTGGGAAACAGCTGGTGGATTATTCACTCTTGCCCTGCCTCTACCCCTGGATACCCCACTGCCTCTTCCAACCTGCCCTGCGGCTGCAATTGCCTCCCCCTCTGAAGACCTGTCCTCAGTTGGCTTATCGCACCAGGTGTGGTCAGTCACCTCATCGTCCAGCGGTCCTGCCTCTGAAGCCTCTGTGCGCTCCTCCCTCAGACTTACTGCCCTCACTACTACCTCACTGATAGACCACTATGTCTCATCGTCATCATCCTCCTCACCCACTGAAAGCTCTTGAGACAGTTGCCGGAAGTCCCCAGCCTCATCCCCCGGGAACTTTCCAAAGGTTGGGCATCGGTCACGACAAACTCCTCCAGTGGGAGAGGATCCATTGCTGCCCATTCTGGGCAGGGACCCGAGAACAGTTCCTGGGAGTCTGCCTGATCCTCAGAATGTGTCATTTTCATGGAGTGAGGAGGCTGGGAGGAAGGAGGAGTAGCAGCCAGAGGATTCAGAGTTGCAGCAGTGGACGGCGTAGAAGACTGGGTGGTCGATAGTCTGGGACAGCACACGTATAACAGAGCGTTGTAGAAAATGTGTGGTTTCTTGGCGTACACTTAGAGGCAGACTGCAGTGAGGCTACGCGAAGTGTGGACAGAAAAATATTTATAAATGAAGGCTGCACGCAGGCCTCGCTGTGCAATGCAGAGGTACTACAACTCCCAGCAACCACGGAGTTAAATGCACACGGTCGCAGGTTGCCCTAAGAAGAACCGTTGGGGTACTTGTAGACAGGATTCTACACTACCACTGTCCCTGCCTGAGCATGGTAGCGTATACTAGCTCTGATTGGACAGAGTTACGTGATGCAGCTGAAAGGGAGGTGTGGCATAGCGACGATCCTACATCGAAGATTATAATGCATCCAAAAAATCAATATATTGAGATTATATAGACAATAATGATGTTAATATTCTCAAATTGTGTTAGCATAAACATATCAGAATCTATTCAATTCTGTTTTATACCTATGAGATTGATTCTTCTCATTAGGGGTTTATGCATGATGGTAATATATGTTTACTATATGATATGCAAATATATAGTGTCAATACATTAATAAAGATAAAGATGGATAGAGGTAAGTTGTGTTCACTATAAGGTCTATCCTTTGAGGGATTATTAGTGTTCATTATATTGTTCGAATATATGTACAGAACAACTACATGAGTTTTTTAGTAGTCGTTAGTATAATATTGAAAGGACAAGTTGTATGTACAATTTTTGTTGGATTATAAATCCCTATTCCCATTCACAGTTATGGCCATATATATTTCAGCTGGAGCTTACATATTATGTCGTCATATTCGCTCTGTTGTTCTTTCATACTTCTCAAATAAAGCAATTAAAGATGAGTTGTTCATTGAGCCCCTTTGGTTGTACTGTCTCCATCCTATATATCCATCTCGCTTCTTTTTGGAGGAGTAGTGTTTCAAGATCTCCTCCTCTTATGTCTTTCCTTATCAGTTCGATCCCTTGGAATTTCAGGCAATATTCATTGCCTTCAAGTAGATCCCAAACATGGTTTGATACTGGAGTCTTCTCTTTCCTCCTAACATTCCCGATGTGTCCAAGTATCCTTCTTCTGAATTCCTGTCTGGTTTTGCCAATGTATTGTTTTTTACACTCACAGGTTATAAGATACACCATATTTCGAGTGATGCAATTGAAGACGTTTTTTGTGGTGTATGTTTTACCGGTTATACTTGATGAAAAAGAGTTGGTTCTTCCGATAAAACTACAGGCGGCACATTTCGAGCAAGGGAAAGTGCCATTAGGTAGTTTCCTTGATAGCCAGTTTTCGTCATGTTTTCTTCGATCAAGGTGGCTTTTTATGAGATGGTCTCTAATGTTTCTTCCCTGTCTATAGGTGATTCTCGGGCCTTCTGGGATAATGTCCTTAAGATCTTTGTCATGAGATAGGATATCCCAGTACCTTTCAAGCACTTCTTTCACCTCGTTATGGGCCGTGTCATAAGTTCCCACAACCCTCAGACTGGGGGTTTCCTTTCTTTCCCTTGGGATCAGCAGTTGTTGTCTATTCTGTTCAGCAGCAAATTTATATGAACTGTCTAACACTTCTGATGGATATCTTCTCTGTTTAAATCTGTCATACAGTTTTTTGCTCTCATTTTCAAAGGTTGCTGTTTCTGAACAGTTCCTCCTTACCTGAAGGTACTGCCCTTTGGGTATTCCCTTTTTCAAAGGGTATGGATGGAAGCTGTCCCATCTCAATAGGTTATTCGTCGCCGTTGGTTTCCTATAGAGATTAGATGATATAGAGCCGTCTTGTTTAATTCCAATGGACACATCTAGGAATTCGATGGAATGGTCACTGATGGTGGATGTAAACCGTAGATTCAGCTCATTCTGGTTGAGAAACTCCAGAAATTCATTGAACTTGTCCTCACTACCAGACCATAGGATGAGAATGTCATCAATATATCTCGTCCATAGGACGACATATTGAGACCAATTCTTATTCTCTTCTGCAAAGACGATCTTTTCCTCCCACCAGCCCAGGTACAGATTGGCATACGATGGGGCACATGGGGTCCCCATCGCCGTGCCCCTGAGTTGGTGGAAGTACTTTGAGTCGAAGATAAAGAAATTGGGGGTTAGAATGAATTCTAACAGTGAGAGGACAAACTCCGTATGTCTGGACATATATATACCTCTTTGTACCAAAAAGTGTTTTGACGCCCTGATGCCCCCCTGGTGTGGAATAGAACTATACAGAGCTTCCACATCCAGGGTGGCAATCAGGGTACCAGGATCGACAGAGATGTTTTGTAGCTGTCTGAGAAGATCCATGGTATCTCTTGCAAATGATGGCAGAGATGAAACAAAGGGCCTTAGAATCCTATCCACGTATTGACTTGGATTCTGAGTCAAGTTGTTAATGCCAGATATGATGGGTCTACCTTTTAGCGGATCCAGGCCTTTGTGCACTTTTGGGAGAGAATAAAATGTAGATGTCCGCGGAGTGTCATTGAGCATGAATCGATATTCTGATTCATTGATCAGTTGGTCATCTTTTGCTTTACTTAGGAGATTTCTGAGCTCAGTCCAGTATTTTTGTGTGGGATCATGTGCGAGTTTAGTGTATGTTTCACGATCCTCTAACAGTCGGTTGCACATTTTTATGTATTGTTCGACTTCCATGAGGAAAATATTTCCTCCTTTATCTGATGGTTTGATAACCACTCTGTCTGTATTTTTGAGTGTATTGAGAGCTTCGAGTTCCTGTTTTGACAAATTAGGGAACCTGAAAGTCCGTGGTCTGAGTTTTTAAGTCTCTAAGGACAAGTTGCTCAAACATGTCCAACTCCGGACTATGGACCACTGGTGGTGAAGTTTTATTTGGCAGTTTTAGATCAGTGAAAGGCCCATTTCCTATTATTTCATTTTCCAAAGACTCTAGAGTGTTAATTGCTTGAAGGTTACTTGGTTCTAGGCCTAGCTCTTGCGCTTTTGTTTTGTCTTTTTGGACAAAGTATTTTCTCCACCTTAATTTCCTGATGAAGAGGGAGATGTCTTTCGCCCAGACGAACGAATCATATTGGGTCGTCGGGATGAAGGACATCCCCCTCTCCAATACAGAACACTCAGCCGTGGTAAGTTTGTGTGTCGAAAGGTTAATTATTTGCATATTTTCATTTTGCAACCGAACTGTAGAGGATATATTTGTATCGTGCGTATCCATTTCTACCGTTGAGTGTAGGTATCCCTGCCTCCCCTTAAAAATTGCATTACTCCATTATTCAATTCTATGTGCAAAAGAATTAGCATCCAAATTTTACGTACGGAATGTAATTTTTTCACTTTCCGGTGTCATAGAAACGGGAAATTTGGCAAAAGCATTGATTATGTCATAAATAGGAAACGCTAATGGGTCCCAACTCGATTATTCAATTCTAGCACAAAAGAATTGGCGTCAAAATTTTACGTGCGGAATGTAATTTTTTCACTTTCCGGTGTCATAGAAACGAGAAATTTGGCACGAGCATTGATTATGTCATAAACAGGAAAAGCCAATGGGTCCCAACACCATTATTCAATTCTATGCGCAAAAGAATTAGCGTCCAAATTTTACGTAGATAATCTAAATCTCTCACTTCCCAATATCAAAAAAACATGAAATTTGACACAACCATTGATTGTGTCATAAATATGAAAAGTTAATGGGTCCCAACTTGATTATTCAATTCTAAGCGCAAAAGAATTAGTGTCCAAATTTTATGTACGGAATCTAATTCTCTCACTTCCTGATGTCATTTATATAAAGGAAACGTCGCATGGTTTCCTCCACGTGGTGTTTCCTGGGTAACGCAGAGAACTATGCAAAATGGTGAACATATGTTTTTCCTCAGTATCTCTAAAGTAACCACGACTTCGTAAGATTTTCCGTGTGAACACCAGATAAACACCAGTACCAAATTAACTCGGGCGAAGCCAGGTATATCAGCTAGTCTATATATATAAAGCTGAAAGCCCTCACTCACTCACTCACTCACTCACTGACTGACTGACTGACTCGCCAAAAGTTCTCCAACTTTCCGATGTCGTAGAAACATGAAATTTGGGGCAAGCATAGATTATCTCCAAAATAGGAAAAGAAATTGGGTCCCAACTCGATTATTCAATTCTAGCGCAAAAGAATTGGCGTCGAAATTTTACGTACGGAATCTAATTTTCTCACTTTCCGTTGCCATAGAAACGTGAAATTTGGCACGAGCATTAATTATGTCATAAAGAGGAAAAGCTAATGGGTCCCAACTCGATTATTCAATTCTAGCGCAAAAGAATTGGCGTCAAAATTTTACGTGCGGAATGTAATTTTCTCACTTTCCGGTGTCATAGAAACGTGAAATTTGGCACAAGCATTGAATATGTCATAAATAGGAAAAGCTAATGGGTCCCAACTCAATAATGCAATTCTAGCGCAAAAGAATTGGCGTCAAAATTTTACGTGCGGAATGTAATTTCTTCACTTTCCGGTGTCATAGAAACGGGAAACTTGGCACGAGAATGGATTATGTCATAAATAGGAAACGCTAATGGGTGCCAACTCTATTATTTAATTCTATGCGCAAAAGAATTAGCGTCCAAATTTTACGTGTGGAATGTAATTTTCTCACTCTCCGGTGTCATAGAAACAGGAACTTTGGCACGAGCATTGATTATGTCTTAAATAGGAAAAGCTAATTGGTCCCAACAACATTATTAAATTCCAGGCGCAAAAGAATTAGCGTCCAAATTTTACGCGCGGAATGTAATTTTCTCACTTCCCGGTGTCATAGAAACGGGAAATTTGGCACGAGCATTGATTATGTCATAAATAGGAAAAGCTAATGGGTCCCAACTCGATTATTTATTTCTCTGCGCAAAAGAATTAGCGTCCAAATTTTACGTACGGAATGTAATTTTTTCACTTTCCGGTGTCATAGAAACGTGAAATTTGGCACGAACATTCAATATGTCATAAATAGGAAAAGCTAATGGGTCCCAACTCGATTATTCAATTCTAGCGCAAAAGAATTGGCGTCAAAATTTTACGTGCGGAATGTAATTTTTTCACTTTCCGGTGTCATAGAAACGTAAAATTTGGCAAAAGCATTGATTATGTCATAAATAGGAAACGCTAATGGGTCCCAACTCGATTATTCAATTCTCTGCGCAAAAGAATTAGCGTCGAAATTTTACGTACGGAATGTAATTTTTTCACTTTCCGGTGTCATAGAAATGTGAAATTTGGCACGAGCATTGAATATGTCATAAATAGGAAAAGCTAATGGGTCCCAACTCGATTATTCAATTCTAGCGCAAAAGAATTAGCGTCCAAATTTTACGTGTGGAATGTAATTTTCTCACTTTCCGGTGTCATAGAAACAGGAACTTTGGCACGAGCATTGATTATGTCTTAAATAGGAAAAGCTAATGGGTCCCAACTCGATTATTCAATTCTCTGCGCAAAAGAATTAGCGTCCAAATTTTACAAACGGAATCTAATTTTCTCAATTTCCGGTGTCATAGAAACGTGAAATTTGGCACGAGCATTGAATATGTCATAAATAGGAAAAGCTAATGGGTCCCAACTCGATTATTCAATTCTAGCGCCAAAGAATTGGCGTCAAAATTTTACGTGCGGAATGTAATTTTTTCACTTTCCGGTGTCATAGAAACGGGAAATTTGGCACAAGCATTGATTATGTCATAAATAGGAAACGCTAATGGGTCCACACTCGATTATTTAATTCTATGCGCAAAAGAATTAGCGTCCAAATTTTACGTGTGGAATGTAATTTTCTCACTTTCCGGTGTCATAGAAACAGGAACTTTGGCACGAGCATTGATTATGTCTTAAATAGGAAAAGCTAATTGGTCCCAACTCCATTATTAAATTCCATGCGCAAAAGAATTAGCGTCCAAATTTTACGTGCGGAATGAAATTTTCTCACTTTCCGGTGTCATAGAAATGGGAAATTTGGCACGAGCATTGATTATGTCATAAATAGGAAAAGCTAATGGGTCCCAACTCGATTATTCAATTCTATGCGCAAAAGAATTAGCGTCCAAATTTTATGTACATAATCTAAATCTCTCACTTCCCAATGTGATAGAAACATGAAATTTGGCACGAGCATTGATTATGTCATAAATAGGAAAAGTTAATAGGTCCCAACTCGATTATTTAATTCTATGCGCAAAAGAATTAGCGTCCAAATTTTACGTACGGAATCTAATTTTCTCACTGACCGGTGTCATTGAAACGTGAAATTTGGCACGAGCATTGATTATGTCATAAATAGGAAAAGTTCATAGGTCCCAACTCGATTATTCAATTCTAGCGCAAAAGAATTGGCATCAAAATTTTACGTGCGGAATGTAATTTTTTCACTTTCCGGTGTCATAGAAACAGGAAATTTGGCACGAGCATTGATTATATCATAAATAGGAAAAGCTAATGGGTCCCAACTCCATTATTCAATTCTAGCGCAAAAGAATTGGCGTCAAAATTTTACGTGCGGAATGTAATTTTTTCACTTTCCGGTGTCATAGAAACGTGAAATTTGGCAAAAGCATTGATTATGTCATAAATAGGAAACGCTAATAGGTCCCAACTCGATTATTCAATTCTCTGCGCAAAAGAATTAGCGTCCAAATTTTACGTACGGAATGTAATTTTTTCACTTTCCGGTGTCATAGAAATGTGAAATTTGGCACGAGCATTGAATATGTCATAAATAGGAAAAGCTAATGGGTCCCAACTCGATTATTCAATTCTAGCGCAAAAGAATTAGCGTCCAAATTTTACGTGTGGAATGTAATTTTCTCACTTTCCGGTGTCATAGAAACAGGAACTTTGGCACAAGCATTGATTATGTCTTAAATAGGAAAAGCTAATGGGTCCCAACTCGATTATTCAATTCTCTGCGCAAAAGAATTAGCGTCCAAATTTTACAAACGGAATCTAATTTTCTCACTGTCCGGTGTCATAGAAACGTGAAATTTGGCACGAGCATTGAATATGTCATAAATAGGAAAAGCTAATGGGTCCCAACTCGATTATTCAATTCTAGCGCAAAAGAATTGGCGTCAAAATTTTACGTGCGGAATGTAATTTTTTCACTTTCCGGTGTCATAGAAACGGGAAATTTGGCACGAGCATTGATTATGTCATAAATAGGAAACGCTAATGGGTCCACACTCGATTATTTAATTCTATGCGCAAAAGAATTAGCGTCCAAATTTTATGTGTGGAATGTAATTTTCTCACTTTCCGGTGTCATAGAAACAGGAACTTTGGCACGAGCATTGATTATGTCTTAAATAGGAAAAGCTAATTGGTCCCAACTCCATTATTAAATTCCATGCGCAAAAGAATTAGCGTCCAAATTTTACGTGCGGAATGAAATTTTCTCACTTTCCGGTGTCATAGAAATGGGAAATTTGGCACGAGCATTGATTATGTCATAAATAGGAAAAGCTAATGGGTCCCAACTCGATTATTCAATTCTATGCGCAAAAGAATTAGCGTCCAAATTTTATGTACATAATCTAAATCTCTCACTTCCCAATGTGATAGAAACATGAAATTTGGCACGAGCATTGATTATGTCATAAATAGGAAAAGTTAATAGGTCCCAACTCGATTATTTAATTCTATGCGCAAAAGAATTAGCGTCCAAATTTTACGTACGGAATCTAATTTTCTCACTGACCGGTGTCATAGAAACGTGAAATTTGGCACGAGCATTGATTATGTCATAAATAGGAAAAGTTCATAGGTCCCAACTCGATTATTCAATTCTAGCGCAAAAGAATTGGCATCAAAATTTTACGTGCGGAATGTAATTTTTTCACTTTCCGGTGTCAAAGAAACAGGAAATTTGGCACGAGCATTGATTATATCATAAATAGGAAAAGCTAATGGGTCCCAACTCCATTATTCAATTCTATGCGCAAAAGAATTAGCGTCCAAATTTTACGTACATAATCTAAATTTCTCACTTCCCAATGTGATAGAAACAGGAAATTTGGCACAGGCATTGATTGTGTCATAAATATTAAAAGCTAATGGGTCCCAACTTGATTATTCAATTCTATGCGCAAAAGAATCAGCGTCCAAATTTTACGTACGGAATCTAATGTTCTCACTTTCCGGTGTCATAGAAACGTGAAATTTGCCCCGAGCATTGATTATGTCATAAATAGGAAAAGCTAATGGGTCCCAACTCCATTATTCAATTCCATGCGCAAAAGAATTAGCGTCCAAATTTTACGTGCGGAATGTAATTTTCTCACTTTCCGGTGTCATAGGAACAGAAAATTTGGCACGAGCATTGATTATGTCATAAATAGGAAAAGCTAATGGGTCCCAACTCCATTATTCAATTCTATGCGCAAAAGAATTAGCGTCCAAATTTTACTTGCGGAATGTAATTTTCTCAATTTCCGGTGTCATAGAAACGGGAAATTTGGCACGAGCATTGAATATGTCATAAATAGGAAAAGCTAATGGGTCCCAACTCGATTATTCAATTCTAAGTGCAAAAGAATTAGTGTCCAAATTTTATGTACGTAATCAAATTCTCTTACTTCCTGATGTCATTTTATATAAAGGATACGTTGCATGGTTACCTCCCCGTGGTGTTTCCTGGGTAACGCAGAGAACTATGCAAAATGGTGAACATATTTTTTTCCTCAGTATCTCTAAAGTAAGCACGACTTCATAAGATTTTCCGTGTGAACACCAAATAAACACCAGTACCAAATTAATAGAGATGAGCGAACACCAAAATGTTCGGGTGTTCGTTATTCGAAATGAACTTCCCGCGATGTTCGAGGGTTCGTTTCGAATAACGAACCCCATTGAAGTCAATGGGAGACCAGAGCATTTTTGTATTTCGCCGATGCTCGCTAAGGTTTTCATGTGTGAAAATCTGGGCAATTCAAGAAAGTGATGGGAATGACACAGAAACGGATAGGGCAGGCGAGGGGCTACATGTTGGGCTGCATCTCAGGTTCACAGGTCCCACTATTAAGCCACAATACCGGCAAGAGTGCCCCCCCCCCCTCCCAACAACTTTTACTTCTGAAAAGCCCTCATTAGCAATGCATACCTTTGCTAAGCACCACACTAGCTACAACAAAGCACAATCACTGCCTGGATGACACTCCGCTGCCACTTCTCCTGGGTTACATGCTGACCAACCGCCCCCCCCCCTCCCCCCACAGCGCACACCAAAGTGTCCCTGCGCAGCCTTCAGCTGCCCTCATGCCACACCACCCTCATGTCTATTTAGAAGTGCGTCTGCCATGAGGAGGAACCGCAGGCACACACTGCAGAGGGTTGGCACGGCTAGGCAGCGACCCTCTTTAAAAGGGGCGGGGCGATAGCCCACAATGCTGTACAGAAGCAATGAGAAATAGAATCCTGTGCCACCGCCATCAGGAGCTGCACACGTGGGCATAGCAATGGGGAACCTATGTGCCACACACTATTCATTCTGTCAAGGTGTCTGCATGCCCCAGTCAGACTGGTAATATGTACCTTAACAGTAACCGCGTTGGTGGTAATGTGGTGGTGACTGCGGACCTAGTAGCACGGTTGTATTTTGTTGGTTTTCGGAATGCGGCCAGGATTAAGTGGGCCGTGGCGGGGGGATGGTGTGGGGGCTCTCTTGTTGTGTCGGTAAAGGTGAAATTCTTGGACTGCCACCAGACGAACCAATGCAAAGGCATTTGCCAAGAATGTTTTCCCTGTTGGAGGAGGAGGGGGATGTTTTTGAGGCACTACGTGTCCTCTCCACGTGTCCGTGGTTATATGCACCTTAACAGTAACCGCGTTGGTGGTAATGTGGTGGTGACTGCGGACCTAGTAGCACGGTTGTATTTTGTTGGTTTTCGGAATGCGGCCAGGATTAAGTGGGCCGTGGCGGGGGGATGGTGTGGGGGCTCTCTTGTTGTGTCGGTACAGGTGAAATTCTTGGACTGCCACCAGACGAACCAATGCAAAGGCATTTGCCAAGAATGTTTTCCCTGTTGGTGGAGGAGGGGGATGTTTTTGAGGCACTACGTGTCCTCTCCACGTGTCCGTGGTTATATGCACCTTAACAGTAACCGCGTTGGTGGGAAATGGCCTCGCCGCCATCATGTCTTTGGGAAGCCTCTGTTTCCACACCCCAGAGACATACCATTAGCAGCGGTATAGGCAGAGCCCAGAATTCGTAACATTTCAGCCGTAGCATTAGGACAGGCCCCACTAACATATCAGTAGCAGCATTATAGGAGGAGCGCAGTCTTCGTTCCATGTCAGCAATAGTAGCACTCAAGACAGGCCCCAGTAACAATTCCGAAGCAGCAGTATAGCGGGAGCGCAGTCTTCGTTCCATGTCAGCAATAGTAGCACTCAAGACAGGCCCCAGTAACAATTCCGAAGTAGCAGTATAGCGGGAGCGCAGTCTTCGTTGAATGTCAGCAATAGTAGCACTCAAGACAGGCCCCAGTAACAATTCCGAAGCAGCAGTATAGCGGGAGCGCAGTCTTCGTTCCATGTCAGCAATAGTAGCACTCAAGACAGGCCCCAGTAACAATTCTGAAGCAGCAGTATAGTGGGAGCGCAGTCTTAGTTCCATTTCAGTAGCCTTAGTATAGCCAAGGCCCAAGTTACATTTATGTAGCTAAAGTGTAGGCCAACCCCACACACCTTTCTGTACCATGAGTGCAGGCGAAGAACATACAAATTGCTATGATTACACTGTAGGTGAGGGCCCCAAAAAATTGGTGTACCAACAGTACTAATGTACCTCAGTAAAAATTGGCCATGCCCAACCAAGATGGCAGGTGAATCGCTTTGGTTAATGTGGCTTAAGTGGTAACTAGGCCTGGAGGCAGCCCAGTGTAACGAAAAATTGGTTCAAGTTAAAGTTCCAACGCTTTTAAGCGCATTGAAACTTATAAAAATTGTTCAGAAAAATTATTTGAGTGAGCCTTGTGGCCCTAAGAAAAATTGCCCGTTCAGCGTGATTACGTGAGGTTTCAGGAGGAGGAGCAGGAGGAGGAGGAGGAATATTAGACACAGATTGATGAAGCAGAAATGTCCCCGTTTTGGATGGTGAGAGAGAACGTAGCTTCCATCCGCGGGTGCAGCCTACATATTGCTTACGTATCGCTGCTGTCCGCTGGTGGAGAACAGAAGTCTGGGGAAATCCAGCCTTTGTTCATCTTGATGAGTGTTAGCCTGTCGGCACTGTCGGTTGACAAGCGGCTACGCTTATCTGTGATGATTCCCCCAGCCGCACTAAACACCCTCTCCGACAAGACGCTAGCCGCAGGACAAGCAAGCACCTCCAGGGCATACAGCGCTAGTTCAGGCCACGTGTCCAGCTTCGACACCCAGTAGTTGTAGGGGGCAGAGGCGTCACCGAGGATGGTCGTGCGATCGGCTACGTACTCCCTCACCATCCTTTTACAGTGCTCCCGCCGACTCAGCCTTGACTGGGGAGCGGTGACACAGTCTTGCTGGGGAGCCATAAAGCTGGCCAGGCCCTTAAAGACTGTTGCACTGCCTGGGATGTACATGCTGCTCGATCTCCGCACCTCCCCTGCTACCTTGCCCTCGGTACTGCGCCTTCTGCCACTAGCGCTGTCGGCTGGGAATTTTACCATCAGCTTGTCCGCCAGGGTCCTGTGGTATAGCAACACTCTCGAACCCCTTTCCTCTTCGGGAATGAGAGTGGGCAGGTTCTCCTTATAGCGTGGGTCGAGCAGTGTGTACACCCAGTAATCCGTTGTGGCCAGAATGCGTGCAACGCGAGGGTCACGAGAAAGGCATCCTAACATGAAGTCAGCCATGTGTGCCAGGGTACCAGTACGCAACACATGGCTGTCTTCACTAGGAAGATCACTTTCAGGATCCTCCTCCTCCTCCTCCTCCTCCTCCTCCTCAGGCCATACACGCTGAAAGGATGACAGGCAATCAGCCGGTGTACCGTCAGCAGCGGGCCAAGCTGTCTCTTCCCCCTCCTCCTCATCCTCCTCATGCTCCTCCTCCTCCTCCTGTACGCGCTGAGAAATAGACAGGAGGGTGCCCTGACTATCCAGCGGCATACTGTCTTCCACCGCCCCCGTTTCCGAGCGCAAAGCAGCTGCCTTTATGGTTTGCAGGGAATTTCTCAAGATGCATAGCAGAGGAATGGTGACGCTAATGATTGTAGCATCGCCGCTCACCACCTGGGTAGACTCCTCAAAATTACCAAGGACATGGCAGATGTCTGCCAACCAGGCCCACTCTTCTGAAAGGAATTGAGGAGGCTGACTCCCACTGCGCCGCCCATGTTGGAGTTGGTATTCGACTATAGCTCTACGTTGTTCATAGAGCCTGGCCAACATGTGGAGCGTAGAGTTCCACCGTGTGGGCACGTCGCACAGCAGTCGGTGCACTGGCAGCTTAAAGTGATGTTGCAGGGTGCGCAGGGTGGCAGCGTCCGTGTGGGACTTGCGGAAATGTGCGCAGAGCCGGCGCGCCTTTACGAGCAGGTCTGACAAGCGTGGGTAGCTTTTCAGAAACCGCTGAACCACCAAATTAAAGACGTGGGCCAGGCATGGCACGTGCGTGAGGCTGCCAAGCTGCAGAGCCGCCACCAGGTTACGCCCGTTGTCACACACGACCATGCCCGGTTGGAGGCTCAGCGGCGCAAGCCAGCGGTCGGTCTGCTCTGTCAGACCCTGCAGCAGTTCGTGGGCCGTGTGCCTCTTATCGCCTAAGCTGAGTAGTTTCAGCACGGCCTGCTGACGCTTGCCCACCGCTGTGCTGCCACACCGCGCGACACCGACTGCTGGCGACATGCTGCTGCTAACACATCTTGATTGCGAGACAGAGGAGGAGGAGGAGGAGGAGGGTGCTTTAGTGGAGGAAGCATACACCTCCGCAGATACCAGCACCGAGCTGGGGCCCGCAATTCTGGGAGTGGGTAGGACGTGAGCGGTCCCAGGCTCTGACTGTGTCCCAGCCTCCACTAAATTCACCCAATGTGCCGTCAGGGAGATGTAGTGGCCCTGCCCGCCTGTGCTTGTCCACGTGTCCGTAGTTAAGTGGACCGTGGCAGTAACCGCGTTGGTGAGGGCGCGCACAATGTTGCGGGAGAGGTGGTCGTGCAGGGCTGGGACGGCACATCGGGAAAAGTAGTGGCGACTGGGAACTGAGTAGCGCGGGGCCGCCGCCTCCATGATACTTTTGAAGGACTCAGTTTCCACAACCCTATACGGCAGCATCTCAAGGCTGATGAATTTTGCTATGCGGACGGTTAACGTTTGAGCGTGCGGGTGCGTGGCGGCGTACTTGCGCTTGCGCTCGAACACTTGCGCAAGCGACGGCTGAACGGTGCGCTGAACTACACTGCTGGATGGGGCCGAGGACAGCGGAGATGAGGGTGTGGGTGCAGGCCATGAGGCGGTAGTGCCTGTGTCCTGAGAGGGGGGTTGCATCTCAGTGGCAGGTTGGGGCACAGGGAGAGAGGCAGGGGTGCAAACCGGAGGCGGTGAACGGCCTTCGTCCCACCTTGTGGGGTGCTTGGCCATCATATGTCTGCGCATGGTGGTGGTGGTGAGGCTGTTGGTGTTGGCTCCCCGGCTGAGCTTTGCGCAACAAAGGTTGCACACCACTGTTCGTCGGTCGTCAGGCGTCTCTGTGAAAAACTGCCAGACCTTAGAGCACCTCGGCCTCTGCAGGGTGGCATGGCGCGAGGGGGCGCTTTGGGAAACACTTGGTGGATTATTCGGTCTGGCCCTGCCTCTACCCCTGGCCCTGGCCACCGCACTGCCTCTTGCAACCTGCCCTGCTGATGCCCTTGACTCCCCCTCTGAAGACCTGTCCTCCTGAGTAAGCGTTGCACACCAGGTGGGGTCAGTCACCTCATCGTCCTGCTGCTCTTCCTCCGAATCCTCTGTGCGCTGCTCCCTTGGACTTACTGCCCTTACTACTACCTCACTGCAAGACAACTGTGTCTGATCGTCATCGTCCTCCTCACCCACAGAAAGTTGTTGAGACAGTTGGCGGAAGTCCCCAGCCTCTTCCCTCGGACCCCGGGAACTTTCGAATCGTTGGGCATCAGTGACGATAAACTCCTCTGGTGGGAGAGGAACCGCTGCTGCCCAATCTAAGCAGGGGCCCGAGAACAGTTCCTGGGAGTGTTCCCGCTCCTGAGCAGGTGTCATTGTAGTGGAGTGAGGAGGCTGGGAGGAAGGAGGAGCAGCAGACAGAGGATTCGGATTTGCAGCAGTGGACGGCGCAGAACTGCGTGTTGACGATAGGTTGCTCGAAGCACTTTCTGCCATCCAGGACAGGACCTGCTCACACTGCTCATTTTCTAATAACCGTCTCCCGCGTGGACCCATTAATTGGGCGATGAATGTGGGGACGCCAGAAACGTGCCTCTCTCCTAATCGCGCAGCAGTCGGCTGCGACACACCGGGATCAGGAGCTCGGCCTGTGCCCACACCCTGACTTGGCCCTCCGCGTCCTCGGCCGCGTCCACGTCCTCTAGGCCTACCCCTACCCCTCAGCATGCTGTATTACCAGTGATTTCATTTCACAGGCAGGAAATAAATTGGCGCAAGACTGCAGGCCAAATATAATTTTTTCCCTTTTTGGAAAACGAAAGGCCCCACTGCCTCTAGTGAATGAATAATCTAAGTTTAATAACTGTGCTGTGTCCCTGCTAATGTGTCACAGAACGTGAGGGTAGCAGAGTTATTATAACTCTGGCAGAGCAGGTATTTTTTTTCCCAATTAAGGAAAGCAAATGGCGAAGCCAGCAGTAAAGCGTAGCTGGGTGCGTATGATTTAGCAATGTTTTTCACGCAGCTCACACGTGTCCACCGCCCGTAAGGACGGACAGAGGCTGGACAAATAGATTTGTTTTCACTTGTTTTTCCACCAAAAGGCAGCACTGCGTATATTCTATGAATAATAACTGTGTTGTGGCCCTGCCTATACAATTCTTTCCCTGCAGTATCAATGGAGGGTGGAATGCTCTGCAGAGGCGATTTTGAGAAGCCCCAAAAAAATGCAGCACAGCTAACAGCAGCCTGGACAGTACTGCACACGGATAAATATGGCCCTAGAAAGGACCGTTGAGGTTCTTGAAGGCTACACTCACTCCTAACACTCTCCCTGCCTATGCAGCACTTCTGTCCCTAATGCCAGGTGCAACGCTCTGCAGAGCCGATTTTGAGAAAAAAAAAATGCCACTGCTAACAGCAGCCAACACACAGCTATCAGTGGCCCTAATAAGGACCTTTGGGGGGTCTTGAAGCCTACACTAACTACCAATTCTTTCCCTACAGCAGCTCCGGTATAAACAGCACTGTCCCTCATCTAACTCACCAGGCATCTGAGGCGAGCCGCGGGAGGGGCCGACTTTTATATTAGGCGAACACCTGATCTCGCCAGCCACTCACAGCAGGGGGGTGGTATAGGGCTTAAACGTTGCAGGGGGAAGTTGTAATGCCTTCCCTGTCTTTCAATTGGCCAGAAAAGCGCGCTAACGTCTCAGGGAAGGAAGTGAAAGTAACCAGAACACCGCATGGTGTTCGTTACGAATAACGAACATCCCGAACACCCTAATATTCGCACGAATATCAAGCTCGGACGAACGCGTTCGCTCATCTCTAATTATATCATAAGTAGGAAAAGTTCGTAGGTCCCAACTCGATTATTCAATTCTAGCGCAAAAGAATTGGCCTCGAAATTTTACGTGCGGAATGTAATTTCTTCACTTTCCGGTGTCATAGAAACGTGAAATTTGGCACGAGCATTGATTATGTCATAAATAGGAAAAGCTAATGGGTCCCAACTCCATTATTCAATTCTATGCGCAAAAGAATTAGCGTCCAAATTTTACGTACGGAATGTAATTTCTTCACTTTCCGGTGTCATAGAAACGGGAAATTTGGCACGAGCATTGATTATGTCATAAATAGGAAAACCTAATAGGTCCCAACTTGATTATTCAATTCTATGCGCAAAAGAATTAGCGTCCAAATTTTACGTGCGGAATCTAATTTTCTCACTTTCCGGTGTCATAGAAACGTGAAATTTGACACGAGCATTGAATATGTCATAAATAGGAAAAGCTAATGGGTCCCAACTCGATTATTCAATACTAGCGCAAAAGAATTGGCGTCGAAATTTTACGTGCGGAATCTAATTTTCTCACTTTCCGGTGTCATAGAAACAGAAAATTTGGCTTGAGCATTGATTATGTCATAAATAGGAAAAGCTAATAGGTCCCAACTCGATTATTCAATTCTAAGCGTAAAAGAATCAGCGTCCAAATTTTACGTACGGAATCTAATTTTCTCACTTTCCGGTGTCATAGAAACATGAAATTTGCCCTGAGCATTGATTATGTCATAAATCGGAAAAGCTAATGGGTCCCAACTCCATTATTCAATTCTATGCGCAAATGAATTAGCGTCCAAATTTTATGTGTGGAATATAATTTTCTCACTTTCCGGTGTCATAGAAACGGGAAATTTGGCACGAGCATTGATTATGTCATAAATAGGAAAAGCTAATGGGTCCCAACTCGATTATTCAATTCTATGCGCAAAAGAATTAGCGTCGAAATTTTACGTGCGGAATGTAATTTCTTCACTTTCCGGTGTCATAGAAACTGGAAATTTGGCACGAGCATTGATTATGTCATAAATATTAAAAGCTAATGGGTCCCAACTTGATTATTCAATTCTATGCGCAAAAGAATCAGAGTCCAAATTTTACGTACGGAATCTAATTTTCTCACTTTCCGGTGTCATAGAAACGTGAAATTTGCCCCGAGCATTGATTATGTCATAAATAGGAAAAGCTAATGGGTCCCAACTCCATTATTCAATTCTATGCGCAAAAGAATTAGCGTCCAAATTTTACATACATAATCTAAATCTCTCACTTCCCAATGTGATAGAAACATGAAATTTGGCACGGTCATTGATTATGTCATAGATAGGAAAAGTTAATAGGTCCCAACTCGATTATTCAATTCTAGCGCAAAAGAATTGGCGTCGAAATTTTATGTGCGGAATGTAATTTTTTCACTTTCCTGTGTCATAGAAACGTGAAATTTGGCACGAGCATTGATTATGTCATAAATAGGAAAAGCTAATGGGTCCCAACTCGATTATTCAATTCTATGCGCAAAAGAATTAGCGTCCAAATTTTACGTACGGAATGTAATTTTTTCACTTTCCGGTGTCATAGAAACGGGAAATTTGGCAGGAGCATTGATTATGTCATAAGTAGGAAAAGCTAATGGGTCCCAACTCGATTATTCAATTCTATGCGCAAAAGAATTGGCGTCGAAATTTTACGTGCGGAATGTAATTTTCTCACTTTCCGGTGTCATAGAAACGGGAAATTTGGCAGGAGCATTGATTATGTCATAAGTAGGAAAAGCTAATGGGTCCCAACTCGATTATTCAATTCTATGCGCAAAAGAATTAGCGTCCAAATTTTACGTGCGGAATGTAATTTTCTCACTTTCCGGGGTCATAGAAACGGGAAATTTGGCACGAGCATTGATTATGTCATAAATAGGAAAAGTTAATGGGTCCCAACTCCATTATTCAATTCTAGCGCAAAAGAATTGGCGTCAAAATTTTACATGCGGAATGTAATTTTTTCACTTTCCAGTGTCATAGAAACAGGAAATTTGGCACTAGCATTGATTATGTCATAAATAGGAAAAGGTTATGGGTCCCAACTCCGTTATTCAATTCTATGCGCAAAAAATTAGCGTCCAAATTTTACATATGGAATCTAATTTTCTCACTTTCCGGTGTCATAGAAACGGGAAATTTGGCACGAGCATTGATTATTGTCATAAATAGGAAAAGCTAATGGGTCCCAACTTGATTATTCAATTCTATGCAGAAAAGAATTAGCGTCCAAATTTTACGTGCGGAATGTAATTTTTTCCCTTTCCGGTGTCATAGAAACGGGAAATTTGGCACGAGCATTGATTATGTCATAAATAGGAAAAGCTAATGGGTCCCAACTCGATTATTCAATTCTATGCACAAAAGAATTAGCGTCCAAATTTTACATGCGGAATGTAATTTTTTCCCTTTCCGGTGTCATAGAAACAGGAAATTTGGCTTGAGCATTGATTATGTCATAAATAGGAAAAGCTAATAGGTCCCAACTCGATTATTCAATTCTAAGCGTAAAAGAATCAGCGTCCAAATTTTACGTACGGAATCTAATTTTCTCACTTTCCGGTGTCATAGAAACATGAAATTTGCCCTGAGCATTGATTATGTCATAAATCGGAAAAGCTAATGGGTCCCAACTCCATTATTCAATTCTATGCGCAAATGAATTAGCGTCCAAATTTTATGTGTGGAATATAATTTTCTCACTTTCCGGTGTCATAGAAACGGGAAATTTGGCACGAGCATTGATTATGTCATAAATAGGAAAAGCTAATGGGTCCCAACTCGATTATTCAATTCTATGCGCAAAAGAATTAGCGTCGAAATTTTACGTGCGGAATGTAATTTCTTCACTTTCCGGTGTCATAGAAACTGGAAATTTGGCACGAGCATTGATTATGTCATAAATATAAAAAGCTAATGGGTCCCAACTTGATTATTCAATTCTATGCGCAAAAGAATCAGAGTCCAAATTTTACGTACGGAATCTAATTTTCTCACTTTCCGGTGTCATAGAAACGTGAAATTTGCCCCGAGCATTGATTATGTCATAAATAGGAAAAGCTAATGGGTCCCAACTCCATTATTCAATTCTATGCGCAAAAGAATTAGCGTACAAATTTTACATACATAATCTAAATCTCTCACTTCCCAATGTGATAGAAACATGAAATTTGGCACGGTCATTGATTATGTCATAGATAGGAAAAGTTATTAGGTCCCAACTCGATTATTCAATTCTAGCGCAAAAGAATTGGCGTCGAAATTTTATGTGCGGAATGTAATTTTTTCACTTTCCTGTGTCATAGAAACGTGAAATTTGGCACGAGCATTGATTATGTCATAAATAGGAAAAGCTAATGGGTCCCAACTCGATTATTCAATTCTATGCGCAAAAGAATTAGCGTCCAAATTTTACGTGCGGAATGTAATTTTTTCCCTTTCCGGTGTCATAGAAACGGGAAATTTGGCAGGAGCATTGATTATGTCATAAATAGGAAAAGATAATGGGTCCCAACTCGATTATTCAATTCTAAGCGCAAAAGAATTAGTGTCCAAATTTTATGTTCGTAATCAAATTCTCTCACTTCCTGATATCATTTTATATAAAGGAAACGTCGCATGGTTACCTCCTCGTGGTGTTTCCTGGGTAACGCAGAGAACTATGCAAAATGGTGAACATATGTTTTTCCTCAGTATCTCTAACCACGACTTCATAAGATTTTCCGTGTGAACACCAAATAAATATCAGTACCAAATTAACTCGGGCGAAGCCGGGTATATCAGCTAGTCTATATATATAAAGCTGAAAGCCCTCACTGACTCACTCACTCACTGACTGACTGACTGACTCACTGACTGACTCGCCAAAAGTTCTCCTACTTCCCAATGTCGTAGAAACATGAAATTTGGCGCAAGCATAGATTATCTCCAAAATAGGAAAAGAAATTGGGTCCCAACTCGATTATTCAATTCTAGCGCAAAAGAATTGGCGTCTAAATTTAACGTACATAATCTAAATCACTCACTTCCCAATGTCATAGAAACGGGAAATTTGGCACGAGCATTAATTATGTCATAAATAGGAAAATTTAATGGGTCCCAATTCGATTATTCAATTCTATGCGCAAAAGAATTGGCGTCAAAATTTTACGTGCGGAATGTAATTTCTTCACTTTCCAGTGTCATAGAAACGGGAAATTTGGCACGAGCATTGATTATGTCATAAATAGTAAAAGCTAATCGGTCCCAACTCCATTATTCAATTCTATGCGCAAAAGATTTAGCGTCCAAATTTTACGTACGGAATCAAATTTTCTCACATTCCGGTGTCATAGAAACGGAAAATTTAGCACGAGCATTGATTATGTCATAAATAGGAAAAGCTAATGGGTCCCAACTCCATTATTCAATTCTATGCGCAAAAGATTTAGCGTCCAAATTTTACGTGCGGAATGTAATTTTCCCACTTTCCGGTGTCATAGAAACGGGAAATTTGGCACGAGCATTGATTATTGTCATAAATAGGAAAAGCTAATGGGTCCCAACTTGATTATTCAATTCTATGCAGAAAAGAATTAGCGTCCAAATTTTACGTGCGGAATGTAATTTTTTCCCTTTCCGGTGTCATAGAAACGGGAAATTTGGCACGAGCATTGATTATGTCATAAATAGGAAAAGCTAATGGGTCCCAACTCGATTATTCAATTCTATGCACAAAAGAATTAGCGTCCAAATTTTACGTGCGGAATGTAATTTTTTCCCTTTCCGGTGTCATAGAAACAGGAAATTTGGCTTGAGCATTGATTATGTCATAAATAGGAAAAGCTAATAGGTCCCAACTCGATTATTCAATTCTAAGCGTAAAAGAATCAGCGTCCAAATTTTACGTACGGAATCTAATTTTCTCACTTTCCGGTGTCATAGAAACATGAAATTTGCCCTGAGCATTGATTATGTCATAAATCGGAAAAGCTAATGGGTCCCAACTCCATTATTCAATTCTATGCGCAAATGAATTAGCGTCCAAATTTTATGTGTGGAATATAATTTTCTCACTTTCCGGTGTCATAGAAACGGGAAATTTGGCACGAGCATTGATTATGTCATAAATAGGAAAAGCTAATGGGTCCCAACTCGATTATTCAATTCTATGCGCAAAAGAATTAGCGTCGAAATTTTACGTGCGGAATGTAATTTCTTCACTTTCCGGTGTCATAGAAACTGGAAATTTGGCACGAGCATTGATTATGTCATAAATATAAAAAGCTAATGGGTCCCAACTTGATTATTCAATTCTATGCGCAAAAGAATCAGAGTCCAAATTTTACGTACGGAATCTAATTTTCTCACTTTCCGGTGTCATAGAAGCGTGAAATTTGCCCCGAGCATTGATTATGTCATAAATAGGAAAAGCTAATGGGTCCCAACTCCATTATTCAATTCTATGCGCAAAAGAATTAGCGTCCAAATTTTATGTACATAATCTAAATCTCTCACTTCCCAATGTGATAGAAACATGAAATTTGGCACGGTCATTGATTATGTCATAGATAGGAAAAGTTAATAGGTCCCAACTCGATTATTCAATTCTAGCGCAAAAGAATTGGCGTCGAAATTTTATGTGCGGAATGTAATTTTTTCACTTTCCTGTGTCATAGAAACGTGAAATTTGGCACGAGCATTGATTATGTCATAAATAGGAAAAGCTAATGGGTCCCAACTCGATTATTCAATTCTATGCGCAAAAGAATTAGCGTCCAAATTTTACGTGCGGAATTTAATTTTTTCCCTTTCCGGTGTCATAGAAACGGGAAATTTGGCAGGAGCATTGATTATGTCATAAATAGGAAAAGATAATGGGTCCCAACTCGATTATTCAATTCTAAGCGCAAAAGAATTAGTGTCCAAATTTTATGTTCGTAATCAAATTCTCTCACTTCCTGATATCATTTTATATAAAGGAAACGTCGCATGGTTACCTCCTCGTGGTGTTTCCTGGGTAACGCAGAGAACTATGCAAAATGGTGAACATATGTTTTTCCTCAGTATCTCTAACCACGACTTCATAAGATTTTCCGTGTGAACACCAAATAAATATCAGTACCAAATTAACTCGGGCGAAGCCGGGTATATCAGCTAGTCTATATATATAAAGCTGAAAGCCCTCACTAACTCACTCACTCACTGACTGACTGACTGACTCACTGACTGACTCGCCAAAAGTTCTCCTACTTCCCAATGTCGTAGAAACATGAAATTTGGCGCAAGCATAGATTATCTCCAAAATAGGAAAAGAAATTGGGTCCCAACTTGATTATTCAATTCTAGCGCAAAAGAATTGGCGTCTAAATTTAACGTACATAATCTAAATCACTCACTTCCCAATGTCATAGAAACGGGAAATTTGGCACGAGCATTAATTATGTCATAAATAGGAAAAGCTAATGGGTCCCAACTCGATTATTCAATTCTATGCACAAAAGAATTAGCGTCCAAATTTTACGTGCGGAATGTAATTTTTTCCCTTTCCGGTGTCATAGAAACAGGAAATTTGTCACGAGCATTGATTAAGTCATAAATAGTAAAAGCTAATGGGTCCCAACTCCATTATTCAATTCTATGCGCAAAAGAAATAGCATCCAAATTTTACGTACATAATCTAAATCTCTCACTTCCCAATGTCACAGAAACATGAAATTTGGCACAAGCATTGATTATGTCATAAATAGGAAAAGTTAATGGGTCTCAACTTGATTATTCAATTCTATGCGCAAAAGAATTAGTGTCCAAATTTTATGTACGTAATCTAATTCTCTCACTTCCTGATGTCATTTTATATAAAGTAAACGTCACATGGTTACCTCCACGTGGTGTTTCCTGGGTAACGCTGAGAATTATGCAAAATGGTGAACATATGTTTTTCCGGTATCTCTAAAGTAACCACGACTTCATAAGATTTTCCATGTGAACACCAGATAAACACCAGTACCAAATTACCTCGGGCGAAGCCGGGTATATCAGCTAGTATATATATATATATATATATATATATATATATATATATATATATATATATAACACCCAATTTTTGGGACTATCTATCATAATATACTCCGCATAGTCTACCTTCATCTACTTTAGGTTGTCTCAAGGTGGTTGCACAGGCTATATATATCAAAGACCTCTGCATACCACAAAGAAACCATGACTCACAAAAACACTTAATCTGTCCTGATGAAACACGTCGACAGAAAGCGACAGAAATATAGATCAGATAGAAAGTGACATAAAGTGTCATAAAATGACATAAAATTTTGCTCGTGTCCACATGGCATTATTAACAACCCTATTGTTTGTCTCCAAACCATTCAGGCTGTCGACAGATGCCTGAATGTATGCACGTCTGGCAGACATTCATTTTCTATTAATTGCTAGTGAGGGAATAAATATTGATTAGTCTGACTCCTGTCGATATCGTTCATCTGACACCACTTTTAGGTGCCAATACATATATGACAGTGATAAATCAGTCCTCTTTAGGAGTTGTCATAAATATCATCATCTATTACCTCATAGGGATTCATAACATATTATTGGAACAAATCCCAAAACTTGTGAGAATACATATGGGAATTTGGGGAGACAAAATTTACGCCCAATTGAGTTCTACTATATATATTTTTCTCTCCTAACTCTTATCCTTTTGGTTTGGTGTTTGTATTGTTCACTTTAAACTACCTCGGTTTTGGAGGATTAGTTTTTTAACTTGAGATAATAAAAGTTATATTTTAGTTCAATGCCTTTGTCAGTGATTAGCTCTTTAGTTATTCAAGAGCCTCCTTGTCACAGTGATTCCCTTCTGGTTGTAATGGTTCAAGGATTCAGATCTATCCTTGGTTAGGTTGGATTGGAAGGGAAGTTGGTGCTTGTTTACAATAACATTTTAACCACAGTGCGACTGTCCATGTTAGGCTATGCGAATACCTTGTACTTGTGTGACTTTCTCTTATAATTCTTGATTTTCCAATGGCTTATACGAAACTTTTATTACGGGTAATTTCATGGCATGTCAAAGGCTTCAATTTTAAAGTTAAGGCGGCATTAGTGTTTAATTTCCCTAGGAATTATTACACTCACATTCTTCTTTTAAACCTCTATATTTGAAGAGGTGTACTAGTCTCAGACAGAAGAGACTACTACCACTTCTTATCATTACCAAAGGTGCCTTTATACAGGTAAGGCAGTGATAGAGTGGTAGAAAGAAACGCGGGAACTGATATATAGATGTTAAATTCCTTCTTTAGTTAGTCTTCCCCATACTATTTTTTATTCTTAGATGTCTTCACGTTGGTATAGATTTTTCACTGAGGTGGGTTAAATGTTGGCATTAATAACCCATTAATTCTTCTATTAGATCTTCTAGATTAATTTAGTATGGGGCTAGATTTATCATCCCTTCATTTCGGGATTATGGAGCTAGATCAGAGATGATAAAACATGGGTGATTGGCATATGGTATTAGTATCGATCAATATCCAATTGCCCCAATGTTTTATCTCTTATGCTCTCATGATACAGAAGGAAAAAGAAACAGATGGAGGCCCTTTTTAGAACTTCGTCTTTGGGCGACCACTTTTTGTTTCCTGATAGTGATTATGCTTTATTTAATCACCTATCTATTGTATGGCACATTCGATTGCCCACATAGATTTTAATATGGCTATGTTTTATATTCAGCCAATAGTGCTGTTTACAGGCACGGTCTCAATAGTACTGTTTACAAGCACGGTCTCGACGCGTTTTACCGCTCATAGAACGGATCATCAGGAGATCTTGTTGGTTAGTACCATCTGTATATAATATTGTCTGTTCCAGCGTTATAGCATTAGAACATAAGTCATATGTGACTCTTATAATATTTTTCTCTTAGCAAAAGTGAGAGGGCTCACTTATAGGCAATTTAGATGTACTTTTTGGATACAGTGCTGCTTATTTTGAACAGATGCATTCAGTACATCGTTAATATACTAGATTGTCAATATGTCCGTGGTAGGCTAGAAAGTAATATATCAGGTGCACCTTGATTAAAAGTTATATATTGGTGCTCGTGATGTTGATATAACTTTCTTTTTTAGAGCTCACAGGTTGCTCTATTATCAAGAGTACTCATATGCTGAGATGGTAACATAAAGCATATGAGTCTCTTATAGATTGCCTAGCCAGCATAAGTGTGGGAACTCTGCTATCATCATGATTGACATACCAGAATTAGAGTATAACCTGAAGATCACAGGTATCCTCTTGGTATGCCAACAGTACCAATGAACTGTGGGAGTACACTATAGATATAGGTCCCACGATATGTTAGGAAACGCCAAATCAAGCGCTATCATAGCTGAACCAAAGTAGCAGCGCTCTAGATGTAGATAAGGATCTCCTCGCTATAGTTTAGTTAGTTCTCCATTGCACTATGCTATATAAGTCTCCATATGCTAGGAAACAAAAAGTGGTCGCCCAAAGACGAAGTTCTAAAAAGGGCCTCCATCTGTTTCTTTTTCCTTCTGTATCATGAGAGCATAAGAGATAAAACATTGGGGCAATTGGATATTGATCGATACTAATACCATATGCCAATCACCCATGTTTTATCATCTCTGATCTAGCTCCATAATCCCGAAATGAAGGGATGATAAATCTAGCCCCATACTAAATTTATCTAGAAGATCTAATAGAAGAATTAATGGGTTATTAATAGAGATGAGCGAGCGTACTCGGAAAAGCACTACTCGCTCGAGTAATTTGCTTTATCCGAGTATCGCTGTACTCGTCCCTGAAGATTCGGGTGCCGGCACGGAGCGGGGAGCTGCAGGGGAGAGTGGGGAGGAACGGAGGGGAGATCTTTCTCTCCCTCTCTCCCGCCCGCTCTCCCCTGCTCCCCGCTGCGACTCACCTGTCAGCTGCAGCGGCACCCGAATCTTCAGGGACGTGCACAGCGATACTCGGAAAAAGCAAATTACTAGAGCGAGTAGTGCTTTTCCGAGTACGCTCGCTCATCTCTAGTTATTAATGCCAACATTTAACCCACCTCAGTGAAAAATCTATACCAACGTGAAGACATCTAAGAATAAAAAATAGTATGGGGAAGACTAACTAAAGAAGGAATTTAACATCTATATATCAGTTCCCGCGTTTCTTTCTACCACTCTATCACTGCCTTACCTGTATAAAGGCACCTTTGGTAATGATAAGAAGTGGTAGTAGTCTCTTCTGTCTGAGACTAGTACACCTCTTCAAATATAGAGGTTTATGTGTAGTGCCCTATTTGTGTTATACGGTTTTAAATACATTTAATAAAATTTATTGTTTTTATCTATAATTTGTCTAAACTGTGAAGGGCCTTCTATTTGACTATTAGACATTCTGCCTGTGTTATCAATTTATATAGAATATGGCAGGTTTTCTTTCATCTAACCTAAATCCCAATGAATGGCTGACAGAAGCAAGCTCTGTGTTCTCTGAAGATTCATATAGCCCCAGCAATTCCCATCTTACTATCAACTTGTGCTTCAAAATCCTTACCAGAGAGTATAAGGAGTATACCCGCTGTTGGTGGGAAGTTCAGGGTCTCCAAAAATACGCGGAACAGAAGATCGTCCCTAGAGGTCTGCGTAAGCTAGTGTCACCTCCGCCTCGACTTAGGACCGTAGAGTTTATGAAAAAATGGGAGGAAACCTCTACTGATTCCTCCCTAAAACTAATACAACTATTATTAGACGAGGAGAGGAATATTCTTGCTAGAGATCAAAAGGCACTTGAGGAAAGTATAGAACAAGCTAAGAGATTCATTTCAGACCCTGACTTCCCATCAAAAGAAAGAACTTTACAGAATCAGATTGAGAGATATACTCAGCATATAAAAGAACGAAAGCACTCTCTGTTTATGAGGGACCTCCAAGACTTCAGAGATCAAAAAGCTTCCGAAAACGCGAAAATCCCCTCGGAGACTGAAGCTAGTTCCTCTGATATTGAACCATCTGATAACGAACTACCATCTAATAAGAGAACATATCTCCCACCTCGACAAAATAGAGGACGTCGACCCCAACGAGGAAGGGGAAGGAGTAGACAAAATTCTAATAATTTTCTTGACCAATTACATTCCGTACGTAAAATTTGGACGCTAATTCTTTTGCGCATAGAATTGAATAATGGAGTTGGGACCCATTAACTTTTCCTATTTATGACATAATCAATGCTCGTGCCAAATTTCAAGTTTCTATGACATTGGGAAGCGAGAAAATTAGATTCCGTACGTAAAATTTGGACGCCAATTCTTTTGTGCTTAGAATTGAATAATCGAGTTGGACCCATTAGCTTTTCCTATTTATGACATAATCAATGCTCCTGCCAAATTTCAAGTTTCTATTACATTGGGAAGCGAGAGAATTAGATTCCGTACGTAAAATTTGGGCGCTAATTCTTTTGCGCATAGAATTGAATAATCGAGTTGGGACCTATTAACTTTTCCTATTTCTGACATAATCAATGCTCGTGCCAAATTTTGAGTTTTTATGACATTGGGAAGCGAGAAAATTAGCGGCAATGATGGAAATCGAACGATCTACGTGGGGGGTCGTAACCATCGATGACGCCCGCGCAAGCACCATTTATCATAGAATATTTGTACTATGCCTATAATCTTCCCAGGAGTGCACTCAACAACTTCCCAAAGTTTCATAGCGATCGGATGAATGGTGTAGTAGCGCATAAAGGACAAACAGACACGCACACAGACATACATTCAATTTTATATATACAGATACTGCTAAGGTAACATAAAAGCTGCACTGTGATTGTTTGTTATATATTATACTGCTGAGGTAAAATTTAAGCTGTGCTGGGATTGTTATGTATTATGCCACTTAGTTGTTACATATTATACTGCTGAGGTAACATGAAAGCTGCGCTGTGATTGGTTGTTATTAGAGATGAGCGAGCGTACTCGGATAAGCACTACTCGCTCGAGTAATTGGCTTTATCCGAGTATCGCTGTGCTCGGGGCTAAAGATTCAGGTGCCGGCACGGAGCGGGGAGCTGCAGGGGAGAGCGGGGAGGAACGGAGGTAAGATCTTTCTCTCCCTCTCTCCCGGCCGCTCTCCCCTGCGACTCACCTGTCAGCCGCAGCGGCACCCGAATCTTTAGCCCCGAGCACAGCAATACTCGGATAAAGCCAATTACTCGAGCAAGTAGTGCTTATCCGAGTACGCTCGCTCATCTCAGCAACGCGTGACTGATAGTTCCCTATAGAAATCCTCCGACCCTGGTTTGTGGAAATAGTTAATACAAAGGTAAGGTTCCCTGGTGCAAGCACTGAGTCATGATTGACTCCTAGGGTGACGTCACATCTTGACAGACTGTTTTTGCAAGGTGCTTTCCCGGTTATTTCCCCCCCCCCCCAGCTAGATAAGTACCGACCTTGAGCCAGCTACCTGAACCAGGTACAATTACGCCCGTGTGAACGAGCCCTAATAGTGACCCCTATAGTGGTCGCAGTAGTAATGGTGTCCCCTATAGTGGTCACAGTAGTAATAGTGTCCCCTATAGTGGTCGCAGTAGTAATAGTGTCCCCTATAGTGGTCGCAGTAGTAATAGTGTCCCCTATAGTGGTCGCAGTAGTAATAGTGAGTCTGATAGGGGCCCCAGTAATAATAGCGACCCCCACAGTGGCCAAATTAGTAATAGCGATCCCCATAGTGGCCAAATTAGTAATAGCGATCCCCACAGTGGCCAAATTAGTGATAGCAAGCCCCACAGTGGCCAAATTAGTAATAGCGACCCCCACAGTGGCCAAATTAGAAATAGTGACCCCCCACAGTGGCCAAATTAGTAATAGCAACCCCCACAGTGGCCCCAGTTGTAAAAACGACCCCCACAGTGGCCCCAGTAGTAATAACGACCCCCACAGTGGCCCCAGTAGTAATAGCGACCTCACAGTGGCTCCAGTAGTAATAGCGACCCCCACAGTAATATTAACCCCCTCAGTAGTAATAACCCAAGAGTAATATTATCCCTCTCAGCAATTTTAACCTCTCTCAGTAATATTATCCCCATCAGTAATATTAACCCCCCACAGTCATATTAACCCCCCTCACAGTCATATTAACCCCCCCCCACAGTCATATTAACCCCCCCCCCACACACACACACACACAGACATATTAACCCCCCCCCCCCTCAGTAATATAAACCCCCCTCAGTAATAATAGTTGCCCTCCAAACCATGTACTTACCGCATCCTTGCTGTCAGCGCTGCTCCCTAGGTGCACACTGACATCACGCATATTAACTTTTTCCACAACACTTCTACCCTATTAAGCAATTCCAGCAACCTGATTGATTGTTTGGTGAATCAGCCAACCCAAACAACCAATCAAGTTGCTGAAATTGCTGAATAGGACAGAAGTGTGGTGAAAAAAGTTAATATGTGCCCAGCATGCTTCCTCCCTGAGTTCTCTCCTGTGGAACTGAGGAGCAGGGGACTCAGGGGAGGAGGGTCCCAGCTGCACACTGATGTCAGCATGTGCCCCGGGATCAGCGCTAACAGTGATTACCAGCGGGGAGCAGCGGCATCCCAGCTGGTAATCGCTTCAGTGGTGAGCGGCTGTCAGCGCGTCATAGTCACGTGATCGCGCGTTTGTATATCTTGCGCCTTCACATCATTGTCACGTGATCCTCGATTATTTGCCATGTGACCCCGCGTCATAGTCGCGTGATCGCGCGTCGTTACACCTCGCGTCATCACTACGTGACGCTACATCATTGTCACGTGACCCTCGTCATTTGTCATGTGACCCCGCTCACCAGTCACGTGTTTCCACGTCACATGGACGCGACCCAGCGTCACATGACGAGGCATTGCATTGGAACATAGCGCTGATAGGAAGCTTCTCCCTGGTAATCCCTGATTGGATTGATAAGGATCAGGGCCCCGCCTTGAGTAGGCGGTATTAGTCCTATATAAGTGGACAGCCCACATGCACTGACCAGGTCTGTCAGTGTGAAGTAGCATCCTTGAGGCTAGCAAATCAGATATATATATATATATAAAGCTGAAAGCCCTCACTGACTCATTGACTCACTCACTGACTGACTGACTGACTCGCCAAAAGTTCTCCAACTTCCCGATGTCGTAGAAACATGAAATTTGGCGCAAGCATAGATTATCTCCAAAATAGGAAAAGAAATTGGGTCCCAACTCGATTATTCAATTCTAGCGCAAAAGAATTGGCGTCGAAATTTAACGTACATAATCTAAATCACTCACTTCCCAATGTCATAGAAACGGGAAATTTGGCACGAGCATTGATTATGTCATAAGTAGGAAAAGCTAATGGGTCCCAACTCGATTATTCAATTCTATGCGCAAAAGAATTAGCGTCCAAATTGTACGTATGGAATCTAATTTTCTCACTTTCCGGTGTCATAGAAACGTGAAATTTGGCACGAGCATTGATTATGTCATAAATAGGAAAAGCGAATGGGTCCCAACTCGATTATTCAATTCTAGCGCAAAAGAATTGGCGTCGAAATTTTACGTGCGGAATGTAATTTTCTCACTTTCCGGTGTCATAGAAATGGGAAATTTGGCACGAGCATTGGTTATGTCATAAGTAGGAAAAGCTAATGGGTCCCAACTCGATTATTCAATTCTATGCGCAAAAGAATTAGCGTCCAAATTGTACGTACGGAATCTAATTTTCTCACTTTCTGGTGTCATAGAAACATGAAATTTGGCACGAGCATTGATTATGTCATAAATAGGAAAAGTTAATAGGTCCCAACTCCATTATTTAATTCTAGCGCAAAAGAATTGCCGTCGAAATTTTACGTGCGGAATGTAATTTCTTTACTTTCCAGTGTCATAGAAACAGGAAATTTGGCACAAGCATTGATTATGTCATAAATAGTAAAAGCTAATGGGTCCCAACTCGATTATTCAATTCTATGCGCAAAAGAATTAGCGTCCAAATTTTACGTATGGAATCTAATTTTCTCACATTCCGGTGTCATAGAAACGGGAAATTTGGCACGAGCATTGATTATGTCATAAATAGGAAAAGCTAATGGGTCCCAACTCGATTATTCAATTCTATGCGCAAAAGAATTAGCATCCAAATTTTACGTGCGGAATGTAATTTTCTCACTTGCCGGTGTCATAGAAACGGGAAATTTGGCATGAGCATTTATTATGTCATAAATAGGAAAAGCGAATGGGTCCCAACTCGATTATTCAATTCTAGCGCGAAAGAATTGGCGTCAAAATTTTACGTGCGGAATGTAATTTTCTCACTTTCCGGTGTCATAGAAACGGGAAATTTGGCACGAGCATTGATTATGTCATAAACAGGAAACGCTAATGGGTCCCAACTCCATTATTCAATTCTATGCGGAAAAGAATTAGCGTCCAAATTTTACGTGCGGAATGTAATTTTCTCACTTTCCGGTGTCATAGAAACGGGAAATTTGGCACCAGCATTGATTATGTCATAAATAGGAAAAGCCAATGGGTCCCAACTCAATTATTCAATTCTATGCGCAAAAGAATTAGCGTCCAAATTTTACGTGCGGAATGTAATTTTTTCACTTTCCGGTGTCATAGAAACAGGAAATTTGGCACGAGCATTGATTATGTCATAAATAGGAAAAGCTAATGGGTCCCAACTCGATTATTCAATTCTAGCGCAAAAGAATTAGCGTCCAAATTTTATGTACGGAATCTAATTTTCTCACTTCCCGATGTCATAAAAACTTGAAATTTGGCACGAGCATTGATTATGTCATTAACAGGAAAAGTTCAAGGGTCCCAACTCTATTATGCAATTCTAAGCACCAAAGAATTAGCGTCCAAATTTTATATACGGAATCTAATTTCCTCACTTCCCAATCTCATAGAAATTTGAAATTTGGCACGAGCATTGATTCTGTCATAAATAGGAAAAGTTAATGGGTCCCAACTCGATTATTCAATTCCAAGCGCAAAAGAATTAGCGTCCAAATTTTACGTACGGAATCTAATTTTCTCGCTTCCCAATGTCATAGAAACTTGAAATTTGGCATGAGCATTGATTATGTCATAAATATTAAAAGCTAATGGGTCCCAACTTGATTATTCAATTATATGTGCAAAAGAATCAGCGTTCAAATTTTACGTACGGAATCTAATTTTCTCGCTTCCCAATGTCATAGAAACTTGAAATTTGGCACGAGCATTGATTATGTCATTAATAGGAAAAGCTAATGGGTCCTAACTCCATTATTCAATTCCATGCGCAAAAGAATTAGCGTCCAAATTTTACGTGCAGAATGTAATTTTCTCACTTTCCGGTGTCATAGAAACAGGAAATTTGGCACGAGCATTGATTATGGCATAAGTAGGAAAACTAATGGGTCCCAACTCCATTATTCAATTCTATGCGCAAAAGAATTAGCGTCCAAATTTTACGTACATAATCTAAATCTCTCACTTCCCAATGTGATAGAAACATGAAATTTGGCACGGGCATTGATTATGTCATAAATAGGAAAAGTTAATAGGTCCCAACTCGATTATTCAATTCTAGCGCAAAAGAATTGGCGTCAAAATTTTACGTGCGGAATGTAATTTTTTTACTTTCCGGTGTCATAGAAACGGGAAATTTGGCACGAGCATTGATTATGTCATAAATAGGAAAAGCTAATGGGTCCCAACTCGATTACTCAATTCTATGCGGAAAAGAATTAGCGTCCAAATTTTACGTGCGGAATGTAATTTTTTCACTTTCCGGTGTCATAGAAACGGGAAATTTGGCAGGAGCATTGATTATGTCATAAATAGGAAAAGCTAATGGGTCCCAACTCGATTATTTAATTCTAAGCGCAAAAGAATTAGTGTCCAAATTTTATGTACGTAATCAAATTCTCTCACTTCCTGATGTCATTTTATATAAAGGAAACGTCGCATGGTTACCTCCCCGTGGTGTTTCCTGGGTAACGCAGAGAACTATGCAAAATGGTGAACATATGTTTTTCCTCGGTATCTCTAAAGTAACCACGACTTCATAAGATTTTCCGTGTGAACACCAGATAAATACCAGTACCAAATTAACTCGGGCGAAGCCGGGTATATCAGCTAGTCTATATATATAAAATTGAATGTATGTCTGTCTGTGTGTGTGTCTGTTTGTCCTTTATGCGCTACTACACCATTCATCGGATCGCCATGAAACTTAGGGAAGTTGTTGAGTACACTCCTGGGAAAATTATAGGCATAGTACAACTATGCTATGATAAATGGTGTGCGTGCGAGCGTCGTCGACAGATACGCCCCCCCCCCCGTAGATTGTTCAATTTCCATCATTGCCACTAATTCTCTCACTTCCCGAAAGCGTAGAAACATGAAATTTGTCACGAGCATTGATTATGTCATAAATAGGAAAAGCTAATGGGTCCCAACTCGATTATTCAATTCTAGCGCAAAAGAACTAGCGTCCAAATTGTACGTACGGAATCTAATTCTCTCACTTTCCAATGTCATAGAAACTTGAAATTTGGCACGAGCATTGATTATGTCATAAATAGGAAAAGGTAATTGGTCCCAACTCGATTATTTAATTCTAAGCGCCAAAGAATTAGCGTCCAAATTTTATGTACGGAATCTAATTTTCTCACTTCCAGATGTCATAAAAACTTGAAATTTGGCACGAGCATTTATTATGTCATAAACAGGAAAAGTTCAAGGGTCCCAACTCCATTATGCAATTCTAAGCGCCAAAGAATTAGCGTCCAAATTTTACGTACGGAATCTAATTTTCTCACTTTCCAATGTCATAGAAACTTGAAATTTGCCACGAGCATTGATTCTGTCATAAATAGGAAAAGTTAATGGGTCCCAACTCGATTATTCAATTCTAAGCGCCAAAGAATTAGCGTCCAAATTTTACGTATGGAATCTAATTCTCTCACTTTCCAATGTCATAGAAACTTGAAATTTGACACAAGCATTGATTATGTCATAAATAGAAAAAGCTAATGGGTCACAACTTGATTATTAAATTCTAAGCGCAAAAGAATTAGCATCCAAATTTTATGTAAGGAATCTAATTCTCTCACTTCCTGATGTCATCTATTTATAAAAACGAATGCATGTATGTCTGTCTTCGCAGCAACGCGCGACGGGTAAGCTAGTCTATATGTATAAAATTGAATGTATGTCTGTCTGTGTGTGTGTCTGTTTGTCCTTTATGCGCTACTACACCATTCTTCCGATCGCCATGAAACTTTGGGAAGTTGTTGAGTACACTCCTGGGAAGATTATAGGCATAGTACAACTATGCTATGATAAATGGCCCGCATGTGAGCGCCGTAGACAGTTACGCCCCCACCCACGTAGATCGTTCGATTTCCATCATTGCCACTAATTCTCTCACTTCCCGAAAGCGTAGAAACATGAAATTTGTCACGAGCATTGATTATGTCATAAATAGGAAAAGCTAATGGGTCCCAACTCGATTATTCAATTCTAGCGCAAAAGAACTAGCGTCCAAATTGTACGTACGGAATCTAATTCTCTCACTTTCCAATGTCATAGAAACTTGAAATTTGGCACGAGCATTGATTATGTCATAAATAGGAAAAGGTAATTGGTCCCAACTCGATTTAATTCTGAGCGCCAAAGAATTAGCGTCCAAATTCTACGTACAGAATCTAATTTTCTCACTTCCCGATGTCATAAAAACTTGAAATTTGGCACGAGCATTGATTATGTCATAAATGGGAAAAGTTCAAGGGTTCCAACTCCATTATGCAATTCTAAGCGCCAAAGAATTAGCGTCCAAATTTTACGTACGGAATCTAATTTTCTCACTTCCCAATGTCATAGAAACTTGAAATTTGGCACAAGCATTGATTATGTCATAAATAGGAAAAGCTAATGGGTCACAACTCGATTATTAAATTCTAAGCGCAAAAGAATTAGCGTCCAACTTTTATGTAAGGAATCTAATTCTCTCACTTCCTGATGTCATCTATATATAAAAACGAATGCATGTATGTCTGTCTTTGCAGCAACGTGCGACGGGTAAGCTAGTAGACAATAAAGAAAAGCAAAGAAGGGAGTAAAGGGAGGGTGGGAAAGCCACCCAAATACTGATAATTAAAGTAAAAAACAGGAAAGGGGTGTGGGGGTAAACGTGGTAAACAAAGGGAAAGGAAGGAGATGGGAAATTTTGCGCCCTAAAACTATAGTATTCATAGTGGGAATAGTAGTATTTATCTGGCTCCTCCACTCTATCGGGTTTCTAAGCAGCCCCAAAGCCCTCCCACGCGCCTCTACACGAGAGTGTTCTGAAACTCTGCGGTGCTTTCAAACTCCAACCAAGACTGCCACACTGATACAAATTTCTCGCCGTCCCCTGAGTGTTCTGCGCAAAGTTCCTCCATGTGACACAGGTGCGACATCTCCTGATGCCATTCGGACAAGGAGGGGACTCGTGTAGAGCGCCAATGGCGTGGTACAACCGTCCTAGCAGCCGCCAGGCAAAAACGTAGTAGGCTCCTCTTTTGCGAGCTGACTGATCCAGGCAATATTGATAATAGGTCAATTTGGGGGCTATTGGCAATTTTTTGCCGACTAACTCTGTTGCATATATAGATTACCTTTTCCCAAAAGGGACACCACAGGCTACAGCTCCACCACACATGAACCATGGTGCCCCTATCCGTTCCACAGCACCAACACATCTCGGTCACCGCAGGGAACATGGCATGAAGGCGGACTGGGTATCTGTACCATCTTGTCATGATCTTGTAGTTTTTTTCCTGGGCAGCACAGGCAATAGATAATTTATGGGTAAAGATGAAAACCTTCTGCCAGTCCTTCTGCGGTATTGTAACTCCTAGTTCCTGCTCCCATGCCCACTTAAAGCTAGGTTCTGTGGTATAGGTCTCACTGATCAACAAACCATAAACCAGGGATACAGTATGTGTCGGCTGAGTCTGGCATGAAAACAGATGTTCGAAGGGAGTGAGCACTGCTCCAAACAGACTCCCCTCCCCCTGAGTGGTGAAAAAGGAGCGTAATTCGTAAAACTCCAACCAAGAGAGGCCACACTCACTGAATCTACTCCTTAATTCTTGGAATGATGGGAACGGAGAGCCGTTCAGTACCTGGTGCACTCGCGTGTCTTCACTTGCCTCCCATCCCAAAAAGTGTTCCCGTGTATATCCTGGTGGGAATGCTGGGTTAGAAAATAACGGTGTAAGGGGACCATTAACCTGTGATAATACCCGCTGGTTTATTTTTAAGTCCCATAAACTAAGTGTCCCCTTCAAAAGGTAGTTGAGGTTGAGGACCTGGGCCCTGTCGCACGGTCTAATCCAGGGGAGAAGTTTTAATGGAATTGAGCAGTCTACCTGTTCTATATTAACCCATTGTTTTTGGGCAGCGTGATGGTGCCAGTCTATCAGGTGTGTTAAAACTGCAGCTGCATGATAGAGTCTAAGGTTCGGCAGACCTCCCCCCCCCCCCCCCATTTGTTTTGGGGCGGAATAAGGTTTGGATTCCCAGCCTTGGTCTCTGACGACCTCATACAAATTTAATCATAGCCGACTGCAGTGATTTGAAAAAGGATGTAGGAGGTACTATAGGGACAGCTTGAAAAATATATAAGTGCTTGGGCAGCACATCCATTTTAAGCACATTTATCCGCCCGAACCATGATAAGTCTCGTTTTGCATATGAAGCCAGGTCCTTTAATGTGCGTTCCAGTAGTGCCTGATAATTTAGGGTATACAATCTTGATTCATTTGTGGGAACAAACACTCCTAGG
Organism: Eleutherodactylus coqui; assembly: GCF_035609145.1. Classification (NCBI taxonomy): domain Eukaryota; kingdom Metazoa; phylum Chordata; class Amphibia; order Anura; family Eleutherodactylidae; genus Eleutherodactylus; species Eleutherodactylus coqui. Next base: position 276,910,372 of record NC_089837.1, on the reverse strand, counting down.
TACTTTATCGCCTCCTGTTGCCACTTAAAGGGGAATTGCCCTGACAAATGTTGCTTCTCTGCTGTTGGGAGGGATATGTTTAATGCTTCCGTCTTGGAGTAATTAATTTTAAAATTCGATAGGTGGCTGTATCTCTCAAATTCCTGTATTAGGGAAGGGAGTGAGATGTGAGGTTGAGAAATATACAATAAGAGGTCATCTGCATAGAGAGCAGTTTTAATTTGATTCCCCCCTATTTGAACACCGTGTATAGAAGGATTATTACGGATTGCCACCGCGAGGTGTTGCATAACTAGCACATAAAGTAGTGGTGAGAGAGTGCAGCCCTGTCTCGTGCCGTTTTTTTATGTGTATGGGAGGATACAGCATGCCATTCACCCGTATCCTTGCTGTAAGGCAATTGTAAAGGGCAAAGATTCTAGCCAGGAATTTTGGGCCCAGACCAATTTGTTTGAGCATTTCTGACAGGAATCCCCAATTGACCCTGTCAAACGCTTTCTCAGCGTCCACGGATAACAGGCACTTAGGATCCAACCCCTTCTGCACCTTGGAGACTATCAATAGGGTTTTAAGGATATTATCTCTGGCCTCCCTGCCTCTAACGAATCCTACCTGATCTGTGTGGATGATAGAAGGGAGGTAAGGGGATAGTCTATTAGCCAAAGCTTTGGAGAAAATTTTTATATCCACGTTTATCAGGGATATGGGTCTGTAATTGGTAGATATGGTGGGGTCCTTGCCTGGTTTGGGCAAAACGCTAATGTGTGCCTCTAATGATTGTTGCATAAATGGAGACTCTGGGGAGACCGCAGAGAATACATTGGCCAAGAAAGGCGTAAGTTGCTGCTGGAATAATTTATAGAAGGCTGGTGTAAAGCCATCGGGCCCTGGGCTTTTCCCAGCTGGAGTGGATTTTATTGTCTCCTCAATCTCTCCTTCCGTGATATCTGTCTCCAATACCTCTATAGTCTCACTGTCTAGTGTTGGGAGAGCAGTATCTGCTATGTATCCAGAGATATGTTCTAGTAAGGTGGATGGGTTCATGTCAGAGAACTGTCCTCTGATATCATATAGTTGAGCATAGTATTTCTGAAATATCTCTAGGATTTCTGAGGGGTTATGAGTGTCTAAGCCCGCTGTATTTTTGATCCTAGGGATGTAAGTGTGTGCCGCCCGGGGGTGTATTAAGCGAGATAGGTATCTGCCAGCCTTGTTGGAGTATTCATAATATAATCTCTTGCGTTGCTCCCTGAAGTGAAAATACTTTTGATCTAACTTTGACTGTAATTCTCTCCTGGCCTTGACTAGGTCTGCTAGTATAGTTGGAGATAGTGTTTGTTTATGTGTGATTTCTAGTGTGTGGATTTCCTGGAGAAGCTTAGATATTTGGAACGCCTTTTCCATCTTGAGTCTCGCACCGTGTTTGATTAAAGTTCCCCTTAGGACACACTTCAATGCTTCCCATTGAGTGGGTAGGGTTGTGCTATCTGACTCGTGTGCAGCCATGAAAAGATCAATATATCCCTTGATGTCAGCTACACATGCAGCGTCTTTTAGGAGGTTATCATTTAACCGCCATGTCCATTGACAATCTGTTTGGTCAGGAAGTGAGAGACTCAAGAATATTGGAGCATGGTCCGACCACACTATATCCCCAATAGAGGCCACTGGTTGCCACGATAATGCATGATGGCCAAGCAAGAAATAGTCAATTCGGCGGTAGGAGTTATGTGGGTGTGAGTAAAAAGTATAATCTTTATCTTGAGGATGTAACACTCGCCAAACATCCACTAATTGGAGTGTGTGCAGTAGACGTTTAAGTGATCTTAGGTGTCTGTCTGAGACAGTGCCCCTCCCCGCCAAAGTGTCGATCCCTGGATTCAAGGTGACATTAAAGTCCCCTCCTATGACTAGCACCCCTTCAGCAAACTCTGCCAGTCTATCCAAAAAGGAACGGCAAGCTGCCACTTGGTTCTGATTGGGGGCATACCAATTAGCTATGGTGAGCCTGGTTGATCCAATAGTTAGTTTGAGAATTGCGAAACGACCCTGCGTATCCAGGTGCTTGTCAATTAAGCAATAGGTCAGGGACAGCAATAGATACCCGCCAGAGCGATATTCAGGGTTGGCACTGTGGAACCAGTGTGTGTAGTAGCGGTCTCTTATATCAGGTATATGTCCCTCCTTAAAATGTGTCTCCTAAAGTAGGAGCACCATTGCCCCCTGTCTATGCATATTGTATAAAACTTGAGATCTCTTCTGGGGGGTGTTGAGTCCCCGAACATTAAGGGAGCCAAATTTCAGAGGCACCATTTAGATGGTAGGAGAACGAGGTGGGAAAGAAAGGGAAATAATAGGACAAAATAATAAGGGAAAGAGGATAGACAAAAAGGAAGTAGAACAGCAGAGAGTTACTGGGAAAAGAAGGCAGCAACGAAACACAGGGACAAATATCTAAATTTCCGTCCTCGTCCAGAGGACGTAAGGTCCCTATCGGGTGTCGGGCTTTCTATAGGAGAAGTCTCCCTCAACTACGGGTTGCCGGTATTCGTCAGTAGATCAATAGTGGTTGGCATAATTGAAAAAACCTTGTAAGGCCTATATTCAGATGAGTATATGTTAACGCACCTAAGCCCAGAGAGACCCCCACATACCCTCCCTCTCATTACCCCACCTAGTGCACTTAGTACTATACCCCTTCAAAATAACCCCACTAATGTCCAGTGAGGTTTGCAGTGAGTGCATGAGTTAAACTCACGTATCCGAGGTAAGTCTCTGAATTTGTAGTGGATTTGCACTCAGTCGCCCCGCTGGTTGTCCACCCGCTGAGGTCCTTTTTGTTTTTGTGCCTGAGAGATGTCAAGGTCCTCCCTCTAGATGAAGAAGTCAAGTTGTTAAATGTCTGCTTGAAGAGGAAAAAACAGGTTAAACAGATATGCGACCCTATAGGGGAGTACTGTGCTCCTGGAGTCCAAGTAGGTGAGTGACTATTAGCTGCCTTGAGTGTCTGATGTGAAGGAAAATGGGTTCTGAAGGTCTCCCCAATGCCTCTGGAGATATCCTCAACATCTGCTAAGGTCTAGGAGAGTCGTGTTTGCCTCCATTTCAGCCGATCTCATCCCCTCCGGCGACCTGTTCTCTGAGCAAGTGGGGGAGCTCTGTCTGGTAAGGGAAGGGAGGGCCAATCCCGAATTAATATTGTCGGGATGCCTAAAGCAGACGTGAAGGTGGGTAGATCTTCTGGGCTCCTAAGGACACGTAAACGTCCTTCTTGACGTACTTGAAGGCAAAATCGGAATCCCCAGGTGTATGAGATATTAAATTGACGCAGGGAGTCCAGAAGAGGCCGAAGGGCTTTCGTCTTTAGTAGGGTCACTCGAGACAGGTCTGGAAGTATCTGAATTCGCCTGCCCTGATGGTGAATTGGCTGCAGCTCCCATGCTTTTTTCATAATAGCCTCTTTTACTTGGTAGCAGTGTACCCTACAAATAATGTCCCTGGGACGTTCAGGATCACTTGTCCTAGGTCCGAGGGATCGGTGAGCACGGTCCAGCTCAAGAGGGGATTCTGGGGGAACTTTTAGGATGGAGTTAAAAATGTGACGTATTGTTTCTTCCAGCTTCTGCCGTTCCACTTCCTCTGGGAGGCCCCTTATCCTGATGTTATTTCTTCTTCCCCTGTTCTCAACATCATCTACAGAGTCCATTAATGCCTGCATCTGGTGGGCATGGGATGCTATTAGGGATTCCTGCGTATCAATGCGTTTTATTAAGTCAGCCAGGGACGATTCCACTGCACTGACCCTAGTGTCCACTACCCGAATCTCTTCGCGGACTGAGGCCAATTCAACTTTATATGAGGTTTCCAACCTTGCTATATACTCTTCCATATCCTTTTTAGTTGGTATGGCTTTGATATGTGCACTGAGGGCTCTGATTTCAGCTAAAGCATCATTGCCTTGAATGCTTTTATGCAGGCTTGTAGCTGACAAGTCTTCCACTAGGTGGCAGTGTGGTGTACTGCCCTCTCTGTTAAGGGGGGTTACTTGGCACAAAGTGCTGCCTGCAATGGTGGGAGAGCAGGGGGATGGGGAGCAATCCTCTACCTGGGAGCTGACAGCAGTATCCAGCTTGTGTCCCCTGGAGTATGCATTCCCTGGAGTTCCTTCTCTCTCCATCTGGATGGTGACACGTGGTGACCCTGCTCTCACCTCTCTCCCCTCCTCAGTGTCTTCCTCTGCCTGCCGTCCTGGTGAGTACTGTAGGAGTGCAGGGCACTGGTCTCCTGTGCTTCTCAGCTGCTCTGCACCTGCTATCTCCAGCAGGGCTACAGACTGCAGCTTAGGGGATTCCCCTGCCTCTGTGCTCTGATCGGGTATGTGGGGACTTGCTGCCGCCATGTTGGCCAGGGCCTGCTGTTCCTCCATTTGCTGTGAGACGGCCAGATAGCGCTGGATTTCCCATGCTGACTGCGTTCCCGTCGGGGAGGAGGCATGGGGTGTTGGCTTTCTCCTCTTGTTTCCCATCTTGTCTCTGGGTGCCTATTTTATCTTTTTACCGGCTGTTTTTCCCCTTATAGCTTGGGAGAGGAGGATGTGTGCGTCCTCACTCCTGCATAGCCAGGCCACGCCCCCTTGGATAGGAGTTTATAGTGGTTTTCTTGGAGGCGTACGCATGGTGAGATATCGTAGGAAAATTTAAATATTGTTTTAAGTTCAGCATCTGATATTTTTATATCTAATTCCTTCTCCCAGGACGTGATAAAGGTTGGTCTAGTTAAATTGTGGGTTGATGTAAAGTTTTTGGTTATGTGGGATATTTTCCTAGATTCTGTATTTTGTTTTTTTATTAATCTTTCGAATTCTGTTGTCGGTCTTGTTGAGAAATGTTCTCTTTTGAAATTACATTTGAAATGTGCGCTATGTGTAGCTCTTGCAGCTTCCTTTGTGCGCATAGGGTGTTTATTATGGAAATGGATTCCTCGTGTATGATAGTTTGTAAGTCATGGCTTGAAAGTCTTTCAAAGGTATTCCAGAGGTTCTCTGGAATCCAAGACTTGGGATGCTTGATGACATGTGGGAGTAAGTTTAGGGGTGTACAGGGGGGTGGCGGAGGTGCTAGTTCGTGTGATAGAGAGTCCCAGGTCTCGCAGATGCCCCTCAGCAATATATCAAAGCCTTTGGAGCAATATATTTTAGGGTTGGGGAGCCACATATCCCTGAGGAAATTGTTACCATAGGAGATATCAAGTCCAACCACCTGTTCAAGTTTATTGCCTTGTAGTAATCTAGCATGTTAGGGAGCCCCACACCCCCGTATTGCCTTCTCTTGGACATTAGTGAATATGCTATCCTCGGGCGCTTATATTTCCAGAAGAAGCGTGAGATTTGTGTTCTAATTTTCTTGAAAAAGGATTTGGGAATGTGTATTGATAGCATTTGTACCTTGTATAGGATTTTGGGTAGTATGTAAGTTTTAATAAGATTTTTCCTTCCAAACCAAGAAATAATCGGCAAGTCATATGCAGAGAGAAGTGTTGCTATTTCTGTTAGTAGCGGTCCCATATTGCTCTCATAGAGTTTTTTTTAGATTATTTGTGATTTTGATACCTAGATAATCTATGTAGCGTTCTGCCCAGAAATATGGGGAAGTTTTCTTTACTTCCTCTGCTCTGTGGGGAGGTAGAGAGATATTCAGTATGTTAGGGAAAAACTCCCTTTAGTATGTCATCCGGCGTCCAAATTGAAATGAGTACTCATCATTGTTTAAGTAATACCGATCGGTAGGAAGAGAGACAATATGCACAGCTGCATTGAGTGTACAATTCATCTACTTCGATTTTATTACCGTTACAAGAGGTCTTTAATAGACCTATCATATAATTAAAATGACGTTGATTCTGAGCCAAACATTACATATTTAGTTTACATCATTCAATAATGCCACATGTTCAATCAAAGTCCATCATGATACCTAACATTTTCCATTCTTCAGCGATTCTGTTGTTTTCCTTATACGTGTCTGAACATCATAATGATTCAGCTATTTGTGTGTTTACTTTTTATGGCTTTATTTTAAGGTAAATTTACTGGTTATCAATCTGTAGCTCTCTCTCTTATCAATCTTATCTCTGTACTTTCAACCATCGCCTGACTAGTCACCAGTTATGGTTCATTGCTGGTTAAGTTAAGCTGACATTCTACCAAGGCCTAAAGCTTATACAAGAAATGATTTCTCTGAAACAGTAGAATCTAAAATAATATCACAAAAGCTGGGGTCCTGGGTAATTTCCCACACACAGTATAACTGATTTGTTTTTATTGACTTTTAGGTTGGAGAAGCTACAGTAGAGATCTAGTAGGTGATTCAGACTGCTGAGGCCTTGGGTGGGGTTCGTAATCAGAAAGAGCACGTCGTCTGTGAAAGCTGCTGATTGGATCCTTTTACTGCCAATTTCTAGTCCCTTAATCTTTGGGTTTTGTCTTGCCGCTTGGAGAAGGATTTCTAAAGTGAGGATAAATAGTGTGGGGGGAGAGTGGGCATCCCTGGCGTGTACCGTTTGTTATGTTAAATGGTTTGGATAGAGTATCGTTTATTTTCAATCTTGCGTGTGGTTTTGCATAAAGGGAGAAGATAGCTTCAATAAATTGAGCGGGGAATTTAAACTTGTGAAGAACTGCCCTCATGAAGGTCCAGTCTACGCGATCAAACGCTTTTTCGGCGTCTATCCCTAAGAATATTAGTGGGATATTCTTTTTCTTGGCGTATTGTATGGAATGGAGGAGTATAGAAGCGTTGTCTTTGCCCTCTCTGCCCTTCACAAAGCCTGTCTGCTCGTCTGATATTAGTTTGCGGATGATTCTACTTTAACGGTTGGCTATTAATTTGGCCCAAATTTTTATATCCACATTCAATAAAGAGATTGGTCTGTAATTGTTGCATTGGGCTGGGTCTTTCCCTTCTTTATGTATTAGGGTGATGTGTGTTTCTTGCGATTGTTTTGGGAGAGGGGCTCCTGTCATGATCGCATTTAATGTCGTTCTGAGGTGGGGTTCCAGTATGTGTTGTAGTGTTTTATAATAACCAGTTGTAAGACCGTCAGGGCCAGGGCTCTTTCCATTTGGGAAGCTCTTTATAATCTCTGTTAACTCTTCCTGACTCACTGGGGTCAGCAGATTTGTGGCTTCTTCTGGGCTAATTTTGGGGACTGAAAGGTTTTTAAGGAATTTCTTCATATTTTTGTGTTTTTCTTCTCGATCGGTTTGTGACAATTTCCCTTCTAAATTATACAATTTCGTATAATAGGTGTGGAATTCTGTATTTCTTGGGAGGAAGTGGTTTTTGTCCCTGTGTCCTTCCTGATTTCTTTAATATGTGTCTTTTCTCTTGCTTTTTTTATGAGAGCGGACATCAGTTTCCCTCCCTTATCTCCATGGGCATAAATTTTTTGTTTGTAATATATAGCGGATTTGGTGTATTTTTTGTCTAGTAGTGACTTTAATTGGTCTCTAAGGGAGTTGAGTTCAAGTTGTGCTTTTTCTTCTTCCGAGAGTTTCCTTTTTTGCTCTAGGGAGGCTATTTTTGTTAGCATATCATCTATTTTCTTTTGTTTCTGTTTCTTAAGTTTTGAGCCCAAAGAGATGAAGAGGCCCCTTACAAAGGCTTTATGTGTTTCCCAGACCATAGGAGCGTTTGTGTAGTCTTTTGTGTTGATTTCGAAAAATTCGGTTAGGTCTCTAATTAATTGTTTGTGTTCTTCCTCTCTTAAGACCGACTCGTTTAGGCGCCATCTCCATTCCCCTAGGTTGTTAGATAGTATATTTATACTGGTGTGCATTGGGGCATGGTCCAAAATTGTGATGCTATCGATTTTGGCACAATGTATTGCTTTTACAAGTTTATTTGATAAAAAGATATAGTCAAGTCTCTGGTGAGAGGTATGAACGTGTGAGTAAAAGGTATAATCTTTTTCTACTGGATGGCTGTATCTCCACGAGTCTATCAAATTTAATTCTTGTAGTGCTAAGTGGACTCTTTTGAGGGCTCTCTGCGAGACTTGGGACCTCCCTCTTGAGGAGTCTAATAATGGGTTGAGTGTAATATTTAGATCTCCCCCTAGGATTATATGGCCTACTGCAAAGGATTTTAGTATAAGTAATGTGTCTATTATCCATTTGGCTTGATTAGTATTTGGCACGTAGATGTTGGCTAGGGTGTAGTGTAAACTATTTATCGTGCCCTTTACAAATAAGAAACGTCGCTCTGCATCCGCAAGTTGTTTCTCAATTTGAAAGGGGAGATCTCTGTGGAGGGCAATTGATACGCCCTTAGAGGCCGAAGATGGGCTACAGCTGTGGAACCATTGTGTGAAGTGTCTTTTCGGGAGGGTTGGGATTTTGTTACCCTTTAAAGTGGGTTTCTTGTAAAAATGCGATTTTTGTTTTACTCTGCCTAAGTAACCATAACATATGGTGTCATTTGTTTGGAGAATTAAGCCCTTTGGTATTGAAAGTAGTGATATTTATTTTTCCTCTGTGATAAGATGCAGTTTTTTGTTGTTGTGCGAGGTTGTTGTTTCTTGAGCCTTGTTGGCTGTTGATTCGGGGTGGATGTTTAGCAGGCATATTTTGGGTTTTGTCAGTTTCCGTATCAGTAGACTTGGAATATAGCATGGGGGATGTGGGCTGAGTGGGGAGTAGGCTAGGGTTGAATTTAGGTTGGGTTAAGGGCGGGAACTGCGATTAACGTTAACTTCTTGACCAGGGGTTAATGTCTGGTCAACTGTATGTGAACGGACGGAGAAGTGTTGTCGTGTGGATAAGAAGTATCCTGACACCCCGTAGTTGGGTCTCTATTGTCAGTATCTTTCTCATCCAAGGACAATCCCTGGGTGAGGGGAATCCAGTGTGTCTGTGTATGGTTGTCTCACTCACGTGTGTAGCATCCATGGGTGACCTGGGGTTGCTTGTTGTTTTCCACCCTATTCGCACCGTTTGGGGGCTCTTGCCTTCTCCCTGGGAGGATGCATTGTCTCGTCGTGGGAGCCAAGGCTCCTCGACCTGTATACCGGTGGAGAGAGGAGATAAAGAAGGGAAAGGAAAGGAGAGGGGGGGGGAGAGAGGCACAAACATTTAAACGAAATAGCAAGTGCAAATTCCCTCCTTTTCCCAGGTGAACCTCAGACGACCTGAGTTGCTATTATGGCTAATAGATTTAAATTCCGCTATAAACTATTTCTTTCTGCCTAAAATGTAGTCCTCCAGGCGGAGGAGCCCAGAGAGACGACCCCCGTACGACCCCAGGGCCCTGCACCGCCCCAGGCACTGCCTCTTCTATGCAGGCATGAGATCAATGTACAATTTCTAGCTAGCTAGATATGGTAATAGGCGGAATCCTTATACTTCAGGGTTGGCAGTTCTGGTCGTCGTCCTTTACGGACCGACTGTAGTTTAAGTCCGAGGATTAAATAGGCTTGTAATCCTGCCTCTCTCCAGTTGCTCAGGGGTGCGGCTCCCAGGTAGGCTCAACACACTGCGAGGTGAGTCTCTATCCAAAACTTAAGATGATGTTTTTTGTACCATATTTTTTGCTTTTTGGTGATTTAGATTTCGTGAATGTTCTCCACGGCTCGCTTTCTGGAAGTGAAGGGATGGTTAAGTCATATTGCGTTGGCAGCCATGAAGGTATTTCAATTGGGTCTATCTTTAGCTGTTGCCAGACCGCTTCAAGATCTTCCGGAGCTCTAACTGACAATCTGCATCCTGAGTCATTAATGGCAAGGCCGAACGGGAACATCCAAGAGTAGTGGATTCCTTTAGATTTTAGGACTTCCAGTAGGGGTCGCAATTGTCGCCTTTTCGCTAAAGTCGACGGTGCAATGACCTGAAAAAACTGGATTGGCGAATCGCTGTATTTTAGCGGGTGGTGTGTTCTTGCCGCATTCAATATAGCGCTTGTGTCTGTGAAGAAGAGTAAGCCGCAAATAACATCTCTTGGTGGGTCTCCTTCTTTGGGTTTGGGTCTGATTGCTGTGTGTATTCTTTCGATTTGAATTCGCGTGGCTCTCTCTTCCCCTAATAGATCTGTGAAAATTTCCCCAGCCACTTTACCTAGGGACTCTGTTGCCCAGGTTTCTGGGAGACCTTTTATTCGGATATTACAGCGTCTGCTACGGTTTTATTGGTCTTCGATTAGGGTGAGGGCTCGGTCTAAATATGAGCGGTGAACTTCTACTACTTGAGAGGTAGCTTTTGCATGTTTAATGATGGTGGAGCATGTTCCCTCCAGGTCCTCCACTCTGTGTCCGATTTGTTGCAGCTCGGATTTAATGTCTGCCAATTCTGACATTATTGGTTGAGTAACTTTGAGGAGTGCTTTTTGTAGGAAAGATTTTGAGATTTGGGTGCCGAGGTTGCATTCTTCCTCTTCTATTTCGCTTTCATTCTCTGAGTCCTGAGGTACAATGTCTGATTCGTTTTGTAGAGGGAGTGCTTTTGCCATGGGGCTTTGTGAGCTTTTCTTTTTTAGAAATTTTTGCATGTCCGCTTGATTTTTTTGTCTTCTTGGTGTTTCCGGTGGGTCGCAGCTGCGTTGCCTGCTGCCTTTTAACATTTTATTCTTTAACTGAGTATACGCAGAGTGTCTTCAGCTAATGAATGAGCCTTGGGGTACAAAGAATTTGAAATATGACACACTTCACGAGGTGGGGCGCCTCTCTCTCCACACTATTTAGTGGTTAGTCAGTCATCTTTTCAGATATCGTCTGACGGTGGTCAGGTATTATTGTGGTATACCTAGCAGGACCATAGGTTTGTAGCCGTGACCGACCTGTATCATAGATTCTGAAAATTTTTGTTGGTTATAGAGCTGAAAAAGCAGTTCCAGAAAAATTAGGGCTGTGCCCTGTATGCAACTTCTGAGTCTCTTCAGTATAGGTAGCTGCCTGTGGCTTATTATTGCTGCGTCAGGGTACAGGGGTTTTGCAGGTATGCAGTTGGATTAAGCCCACACCTACAGTCCTTGAAAAATTAAGTATATTGCAGAGCTGGCTGAGCCAGCTCCAGGAAAAATTAGGGCAGCGCCCTTTATATTCTTTTTTCTCTCTACACAGTTGGTGATCTGTTAGTAGATAGCTGTAGGCACTTTAGCTCTTAACCCACACCCTCCGCTCACCGCTGCAGAGCTATGGAGGAGGGGGGGGGGGAGGCAAGATGGCGGGGAGTCAGGCGGGAAACTGTGTTTTGCTGAGGAGGGCAGGGAGGTCCGCTGTTAGTGCAGCTCCCGTGGCACTACAATAGCTGTCCTTATTGTGGGCTTCTCTGGGGCTGCTGGTACTTACTGTCCTTGTAGTGACCACGTCTCTCCTCTGAACTGGGTGCCTCCGTTTCCGCTCGCTGGTCCGTCTGAGCAGGGTCTCTATGCTCCGGCTCGGTGTCCGCGGGGCTCCCTCTACCTCCTTGCTTCTATCGGAGCTGTCAGAGTTTCTCCGATGAAGGACTGTTGCAGACTTCTGCTTCTCTGACGAGTCTCCGCGTGCGCCGGCTCCCTCTCCTCTCCTGAGATCAATGCCGTGGCTCCGTGCAGACACCAGTCTCCGGACCTCCCGCTCCACCGATTTTGTCGTGGAACCTCTCCAGATGTTTTCCTCGCTGCAGGGAAGTTGTTAGGGTCAGTGTGAGGTGCAGCTGTTAGTTTTATAACGCCAAAAGAAGCTGGAAAGACTTATATGGCTCGGGAGCCCAATTTCAGCGCGTCCTCACTCTCTGCAGGCTTGGCCACGTCCCCAGAAAGTTTTTTCTAATATCTAATCTGCGTCTCCTCCCTTTCAGTTTTATCCCATTGCTTCTGGTCTTTCCTTGTCCAAATGCGAATAGGGCTGATCCCTCTGCACTGTGACAACCCTTCAGTCACCATCTTGGTAACTCTTCTCTGAACTTGCTCCAGTTTATCCATGTCTTTTTTAAAGTGGAGTGCCCAGATTTGGACACAGTATTTCAGATGAGGTCTGACCAAGGAAGAGTAGAGATGAATATATACCTCACATGATCTAGACTCTATGCTTTTCTTAATATATCTCAGAATTGTGATTTTTTTCATTTTTCTTGCCCAGATGTAGGACTTTGCATTTCTCCCTGTTAAATACTATTCTGTTAGTTGCTGCCCATTGTTCAAGCTTTTCTAGATCTTTTTGAATACTCTATTTCTCTTCCCTAGGACACTGGGCCCAGGGCAGAGCCTTGTGGTACCCCACTTGATACATTCTTCCACTTGGATGGGCAGCCATTTATGACCACTTTTTGAGTACAATCACTGTTGTGAATCCACCCAGCAGTTGCTTTGTCAGTCCCATATTTGGTTATTTTCTCAATAAGTATAGTATGAGATACTTTGTCAAATGCTTTACTAAAGTCAAGATATACTATATCCACCGCATTTCCCTGATCAACCCAGTCAGTGATTCTGTCAATTAGATTTGTCTGGCATGACTTGTTTGTTGCAAGGAGGGAAAGGAGGCTTTGGTTGGTTAATTACTCAATTTTTATCCAAGTACTTACATACATGCTGTTTAATAACACTGGACAACAAAAAAAATATTTAGGAATGTTTCCTTAACTTCATGAGTCAAATCTTACTGATTTGGGGGGTGAGAAAAACGAATATGACAAAGAAAACTTTTTATTAGCTTTAGTTTCTGTGATATGCAATAGGTGGAAGTATGTTATTTTACCGAATTAAGAGAAAATGATACATTTTAATTACATATGGTAACAACTAGGGATGAGCGAGCATACTCGTCCGAGCTTGATGCTCGATCGAGTATTAGGGTGTTCGAGATGCTCGTTACTTGAGACGAGCACCACGTGATGTTCAAGTTACTTTCACTTTCATCTCTGAGAAATTTGTGCGCTTTTCTGGCCAATAGAAAGACAGGGAAGGCATTACAACTTCCTCCTGTGACGTTCCAGCCCTATACCACCCCCCTGCAGTGAGTGGCTGGGGAGATCAGATGACACCCGAGTATTTAAATCTGCCCCGCCCGCGGCTTGCCACAGATGCATGCTGACATAGATCAGGGACAGTGCTGCTGATGCTGCTGCTGCTGCTATAGGGAGAGTGTTAGGTGTTATTTTAGTCTTCAAGAACCCCAACGGTCATTCTTAGGGCCACTTCCGACCGTGTGCAGTACTGTTGAGGCTGCTTTTAGCAGTGTTGCACAATTTTTTTTTTTTTGTATATCGGGCGTGCAGACCATAGTGTCCTCAGTCTGCAGTCATTTTACAGAGTATAGGGGCAGTACTGGTGAGGCAGGGAAAGAGGTATACTGGCTATATAGGCAGTGGGCTTTTTCCCAAAAAGTTCAAAAAAATACTGTATTTGGCCTGCCTGTCACTGCCTTCAGTTTACTGCGTCTCTGCTGGGGGTAGTAGTTGTTGAATTAATACCCAGCCTTGCGCATAATTGTTGCCTGCCTCTGCAATGCGTTACCTACGCGAAGTCAGCCTCCAACAGGGAAATCGAAATACAGTGTATATCACAGGCAGTGTGGTTGTTCCCAAAAACTTCCAAAAAATACTGTATTTGGCCTGCCTGTCACTGCCTTCAGTTTACTGCGTCTCTGCTGGGGGTAGTAGTTGTTGAATTAATACCCAGCTTCCCACTATCCCTGATTCTTCAGTGGCTGTTTAATTTTTTTTTGAATCACTGTTTTTTTATTAGAAATTTAGAACATATATATACAATCCCAGTATTTGTGACTTGGTAAGGTTTAATTTATAGTAAGAGACTAGGGAGAATTTGTTTAAAATTTCACATGTCGCTCTCAGGGAGGTTAGTGGATTAGTTAATGTCAATAAGATGTCATCTGCAAAAAGGCTAATTTTGTATTGCCTGAGACCAGCATGAATCTCACATATTTCTGTTTTGCTGCGGATAAATTCAGCCAGTGGCTCTATTATTAGGGTAAACAGGAGAGCCCATAGCGGGCAACCTTGATGTGTGCCATAAGTAATAGGAAAAGAAGCTAATAGGAGCACTTTGGCCAAGGGGGCAGAGTATAGTGCCCAAATGGCATTTAAAATATTTCCCTGGAATCCAAATTTTTCCAACGTGGAGAATGCATATCCCCAATGTAGCCTATTGACGGCTTTTTCCACATCGAGAGTTAGTAAGATTGAGGTGGTGCAAGAACTTTCTAGTTTAAATGTTAGGTTCAAAACTCTCCTAGTCCCATCTGAGGCCATTCTGACCTTTGTGAAACCAATCTGATCGGAGTGGATGATATCAGGTAAAATTTTTGAGCCAAAATTTTGTCATAGATTTTGGTGTCACAATTTAGAAGAGATATGGAGCGAAAATTGGCAGGGGAAGTAGTTTCTTTTCCTGGTTTGGGGATTATAATTATTGTTGCGTCCAACATTTTGGTTGGAAGTTTCCCCTGTGCGATTCAAAGATTAAAGACCAAGGAAAGGTATGGGGTGAGGATGCTAAGGAGCAATTTATAGTAATCATTGGAAAATCCATCTGGGCTTGGCAGTTTTTGGGTTTTAAGTGATTTAATTGCATCCGCAACTTCAATTGGATTTACAGATAGATTTAAGAAATTGTTCTGATCTGATGAGATAGAAGGGAGATTTCCTTTTTGTAAAAAATTTGCTATTGTTTATGTAGAGGGTTGGAGGATGGCTCTATCTTCCTTAAGATTGTAAAGTTGCCTATAATAAATTCTAAACATTTCCACAGTTTGTTTAGGATGTGTATTTTTTCCCCTCCCCCATTTTAACCCAACGAGTATAGAATCTTAGCTTTAATTGTTTGTTTTTTTTACCAAATTTGCCATCATGTGCGAGGGTTTATTGTTGGAGACGTAGAAGGTTGTACGCGAGGCCCTCATGTCTCTATCATATTTATCCATAAGTAAGGTTCTGAGTTTTCGTCTAAGATTAAACAGTTGGTCTTGGAGAACAGTTGAGGGCGAAACACTTAGCAAGGAATGAATATTAGAAATTTGAGCAAGAAGGTTATCTATCTTTATGTTGGGTGCTTATCTTGATGAGGATTCCTCTGTTAAAAGCTTTGTGAGCATTCCAAGTTGTAGGTAGACTAACATCAGGGGTCGCATTTACCTTGAAATATTTCATTAGGGCATCCGCTATGGTGTGTCTATTTTTGGGGACCCTCATCACAAAAAGATTATTTCTCCAGACCCTAGCTTCCCTTATATTATATACCTGAATGAGATAGAAATTGCTACTGGGGCGTGATCTGACCATGTCATGGTTCCAACATGAGTCTTTTCTGCATGAGTGAGAGACAACCTGTCCACAAGAGTAAGATCTATTCTAGAGAAGGTTTTTGGTCTCCGGTACTAATATGAGAATTCTTTTGAGATGCATTTAGGCATCTAAAAGTGTCATAGAGATTCTCTTTTTGGAGCCAGGGAATCAAGGAGGGTGAGGTCGGGTCGTTGAATCCCAAGCTTTGTCCGGAACAACATTAAAATCCTCACATACAATTAGTCTGCCCACCACTTTTACCTTTTTCAGTGTTTTATTCAAAAAGCGGATTTGGGCTTATTGTACGCATCGTGTCCGTAACGATGCGTACAATAAGATGCACATGCTTTTGACTGTGCATGGAAAAAAACGCAAAAAAAAAACCCGCTAAAAAACTGAGGCAAAATGCTAATTTTTAGCATTTTGCCTCACTAAAATTGCAATAAAAGTGATCAAAAAAGCCATATGTACGCCGAAATGCTACCAGTAAAAACTACAGCTCGTCTCGCAAAAAATAAGCCCTCACAGAGCTCCGTACATCAAAAAATAAAAAAGTTACAGGACTTTGAATGCAGCGATTTAGAAAAAAAAAGATTTCCAAAAAAAAGGTTTTTATTGCAGAAAAGTGGAAAAAAATTTAAAAAAATGTAGGAATTTTGGTATCGTTGTAACTGTACCGGCCCACAGAAAAAATGGAATGTCTCATTTATGCTGCATGATTAACGCTGTAAAAAAAATAAATAAATCTATGGCAGAATTGATGCGTTTTCTCCCCCTGCTATCATAAAAAAAATAATAAAAGTTTTACAATGTAGTCTATGTACCCAAAAATGACGCCGATAAAAGCTACAGTTCGCCACGCAAAAAACAAGCCGTTATACGGTCGCGTCGACGAAAAAATAAAAAATTTATGGCTTTTGATAAACGGAGAAGAAAATCCGCCAAAAATTGTTGCGTCCTTAAGCCCAAAATAGGCCATGTCATGAAGGGGTTAATGAGTCCCTAAAAGCAATTAATACTTCTGCCTGTTTTTTTGTTTAAGCAGGCCATAAACATTTTTGGATATTTTTTATCGGGCATTTTTAGGCATGCGGAGGCATCAAAATGGGTTTCCTGTACACATAAAACCTCTGCCCTATGCAAAAGGGCCTCTTTCCACAGAGATGAATGCTTAAATAGAGAGTTTAACCCATTCGCATTTAGTGAGATAATATTTACAGACATTCTAGTAATATATTTGACTTCACACTAGGTGGAAATTTCAGGGTGTCTTCATCTCACATAACAATAGAACAGTATTTTAGAATTTAGAAACATACTAAGCTGAAAAACCTTTTGCCTCCTATGGCTCGCGTGAACCCACAAGGTTTGGTTTACCCTGGTGAGAGTGGGCAACATAGGTGGTAAACAGAAAATCAGCAAATAGAAAGTCAGCAAGTCCTAAGAGTAACAGGACATGTTTGGTGGGGACGAAAAAGTTTGCCTAGTGGGGATCAAGGCAGAGATTCCCAGATCGAGTCTCAAGTGAGACGATAACTCAGCGGAGCGATTGATTCTGATAGGACTCCTGAGCTCGCTCCCTCTGACTTTTGGTCAGATTGGCTTGTATTGGATCGGAAGGTTGAATTCCCCAGGTTTTAAGAAAAACCGTTGCATCTTCGGGCTTATGAATAAAATGTGTTGTGCCATCTTTATGTAGCAATAATTTTGTGTGGAATTACCATCTGCAAGAAATATTGGCTTGACGAAGGATATTGGTGACTTCAGCAAATTTCTTCCAAGCCTGCATAGTGGTTTGCGAAAAGTCCATATATAACTGGATATCTGTGTATGGAGCTGGCAGTTGTTTTAGTTTCCGGACAGTTGTCATTATGGCTTCCTTTATATGGCAGAAGTGGACTTTTGATAAAATATCTCTGAGTGGATTCAGAGAGAAATTTAGGCTTAGGTAGCCTGTGTGCCCTGTCAATGATTAAATCGTGAGGAGTTGCCTCTGGCAATATTTTTTTTTTATAAGCTGTTGCAAATATTTTGTAATTTCAGGGACTGTTGCAGACTCTGGGACCCCTCTGAACTTAATGTTGTTACGCCTGTTTCTGTCCTCCATATCCGCCAGTTTAGCTCTGAGTTGCTCCACCTGATCCGAAAGGGTATAGTGCGCGTCTATTAACTCATTATGTGATCTAGTTATTTCGCTCATTTTATTTTCAGTGTGATTAATTCTTTCTCCAATATCCTCAAGGGTTTCCTTAAAAGTGAAAGAAATGCACATAATGTGGGTCTGAATAGAATCTCTTAGGGAAACCACCATTTCTTTAATAAATGTTTCTGATGCAGGTTGCTGAGTGGATGGCATTTCTGAGATAAGATCAGATATTTGTGGAGGTGAGGGCAAATTATCTTGATCAACTGATGCAGCAGCTATAGAGAATCCAGGGGCCAAACATCCTTTTTCAAGCGTCGACATCATTGCTGCTTTTGATAGGTGTGTCTTTCTGTGCATCAGCTGGGCCATCATGGGCTACAGGGACCGTGGTAGGCAAGTTCTGTTGACTGTTCACCATACGCCGTCCTGTTCTCCTGCTCCCATTTTAGTCCATTTATCCTTTTCTACCTTGCTGACTTGTAACTGTAAAGTCCTTGGCATGTCAATGTTTTTGTCTGACTTGTTCTGTCAGTATGTTCTTTTCTTCTTTCTTTCACGGCTTGAGGGCCACTGTCTTTGCTATGCTGTCTTGCTTCTCAGGTGTCCGTTCTGGTGTGTGCTTTCACCTTAAGGACTTCTACTTTGTCAGATAGAAGTAGGGCCTCCATAAGACTTTGCACTGCTGCACCATTCTTAATTGGCTGTCCATTTGAGGTAAGAAACTGTCTGGCCTTCCATATTGGGCCATAATAATGAGCTATGCCAAATGCATACCGGGAATCAATGTAAATGTTTGCCGTGTTACCTTCTGCCACTCTACATGCTTCAGTGAAGGCCTTCTGTTCCACTTTTTGTGCTGAGGCATGCAGAAGCAGAGCTTCTGCTTTTAGGACATCATGTTGAGTGACCACTGCATATCTGGGTATGGAATTATCCAGCCTCATCCAGGTACCTGGAACCATCTACAAAAAGCTCAAAATATGCATTGTCAAGAGGAGTTTCAGTAACTGTTTCAAAACCTGCAGTTTCTTGTTGTATCAATGCTAGGCAATCATGGTGATATTCTACTTCAAATAAATAACAATCTTGTTGCAAATAATTTAGAAATAACTGATCTGCAATACCTACATCTTTCCCTCCCCCATTTGAATCAGGGTACTCGATTGGAAGAAGAGTAGCCGGGTTCAGACAAGTGCACCACTGAAAAGAGATGTTAGGAGGCATAAGAAGGGCACATTACAATCTTATTTGACATGCCAAGGACAAATGCTCAGGTTGAACCTGCGTGAGTATGATCTGGTTGTCATGAGCGGCGAGGACCACTAGGGGGTAGTTCAATACCAACTCAGAAGATTTTTTAACCATTGCTTGTACTGCTGCCACCGCACGCATATATGAAGGGGCTCCTTGAGCCACTAGATCCAATCCAATGGAGTCGTATCCAAGTGGTCGTGGTCGCCATCAGTGTTTTTGTGTCAATGCTGCCAGTGTGTGACCAGAAAGTCCAGTGCAGAAGAGGGTGAAGGGTAAGGTGGTGACAAGACTCTTTTTTATACGAGTCAAAATGTGTCCTGTGTAGTATCTGACCTTTTTATGTGACACTTCTTATAATAAAGGCTTTCGGATATATCCACTTCAAGAACAGTAGTATCTCAAACTTACTTAATATATATGGCCGTAGCGGACTGAACGGCGGAACTGTCCTGGTGGAATCCCAAGCCCAGCATAAAGTGGAAGCAGCACAGACAAGAATGGGTGTGCGATTTTGCATTTACTAATCGTGAAGGGTAAGGTGTAGTTAGGAATTCCCAAAGCTGGGGAGCTGAGGATAGAGAGTTTTAAAGTATGAAAGTTGTCAATTGCCTCAGAGGTTAGAGAGAAAGGAGTGGTAGAAAAGCAGTCATAGAGTGGTTGCATGAGAGATGAAGCAGAGCGGATCCACAGACGGCATTATGAGACAAACCTGAAAAGGTGCAGAGTTTACCAAGAGAGGAAGACACAAGAAGGGCCTGGACAGCAGCCTTCTGTTACTCTGTTAAATGTCTGGTTCCTTGAGCCAGGCAATGACCCAAGAAAACTTTTGTTTTGCAGAACTGAAGTTTTTCCTTTGAAGCTTTACAGCCATTTTCTGCAAGAAAAATCAGTGAAAGTGTGGCCTGTTGGCAGGCTTCCAGGTCAGGTGCACACAGCAAAAGATCATCAACATATTGCAGAAGTACCACCCCAGGTGGGAGGGGCCAACCCTGCAACACTGACTGGAGTGACTGCGTGTACATGGTTGGTGAATTTTGAGCTCCCAGCAGGAGAACCGTCCACGCATACTGTTTACCTTTAAAGGTGAAGGCAAAAAGGTAATGGCAGTCGGGGTGAAAGGGCACACTGATGTAAGCATTTGTTAAGTCCAACAATGTGTAGGGATTGGGCACTAAAGGAGTGTCCAAAACCGTAACCTTGTTCACCTCTCGGAGGTCATGGACCATGCGGTAGGTGTCTGGCTGACCTTTTTGTGTCTTCTTCTTGACCGTAAAAAGAGGGGTGTTTGCTGGAGAGCGTATTTTGTGCAAAACCTCCATTTGAACCAAGTCTCCTATTTGTTCCCCAATTGCATTTTCTTGTGGGAAACTAAGGGGATACTGTTTGACTCAGGGGGATTGTATATCCTGGTTTCAGATATACCATCATATGGGGTACATTTAATTTCCCTAGGTCTGTCTTGGAGGTAGCCCACAATTTGTCAGGAACGGCGGAAAGCTGAGTTTCTTCAGCGGCTCTCAGGACAAATACATGAGCTGGATCCACCAAGAGAGCAGTTAGTTTGCAAAATACTTCTGAACTGGCACCTGAGGTCTTAACCTGTACCGATCCATCTGGTGAGAATTTGATGGATGCAGATAAGGCTTGTAAAAAGTCAGTGCCGAGAACAGAGATAGGAATCTCATCCCTGACCAGCAGCTTAGTCATTACCATTTGACCCCTAAATTTGAGTGGAAGGGGTTCAGTTTCTTGCAATGCAACAGGCTTCCCTCCCAACCCAACTACTGATTGTGTACTCTGATGTCTATGGGGTGGAGGTACAAGGTGCCGCTGGATGATAGACATGGCAGCCCCTGTATCTATGAGAAGTGGAATCTCATGATGTAAAACTTCCCCCTTCATGTAGATTGATGTACCTTCTGTTTCTACAGTGATGGAGAATAGGGGCAGAGGGGTCACCTGTTTTTCATGCCTGTTCCTCCAGAGGAGGAGGAGGCATGATGTTAGACTGTTGCCTCTGTCCCAAAGATTTTCTACATTCACGCTTGAAATGACCTGGTTTACCACAAAAATGACATTTAAAATTGTGTTGTTTGGGTCTACCCTGTCCTTGTGCTACCATTAGAGATGAGCGAGCGTACTTGTCCGAGCTTGATACTCGTTCGAGTATTAGGGTACTCGAGATGCTCCTTACTCGAGATGAGCACCACGTGCTGTTCGAGTCACTTCCATTTTCTTCCCAGAAAATTTTGTGCCGTTTTCTGCCCAATAGTAACACAGGGAAGGCATTACAACTTCCTCCTGTGAAGTTCCAGCCCTATCCCACCCCCCTGCAGTGAGTGGCTGGGGAGATCAGGTGCCACCCGAGTATATAAACTGGGCCGCCCGCGGCTCGCCACAGATGCACGCTGAGAGGCATTAGGGAAAGTGTCTTGCTGTAGCTGCTATAGGGAGAGTGTTAGGCTGTTATTCTTCGTCTTCAAGAACCCCAACGGTCCTTCTTAGGGCCACATCTGACCGTCTGCAGTACTGTTGAGGCTGCTTTTAGCAGTTTTGCAACTTTTTTTTTTTTTGTATATCGGGCGTGCAGACCATAGCGTCCTCAGTCTGCAGTCATTTTACTGAGTATAGGGACAGTACTGGTGAGACAGGGACAGTGGTACAGGGAAAGAGGTATACTAGCTATATAGGCAGTGGGTTTTTTCAAAAAAATTGGAAAAAAAAATCTTTGGGCTGCCTGTGACCGTGTTCAGTTTACTGTGTTTCTGCTGAGGGTAGTAGTCGCTCACTTATTACCCAGCTAGGTGTTACTGCAGCCTTGCGCATAATTTTTTCTGGCTGTACTGTGCTTTCAATAACCACAGTCATCCTCCAACAGGGAAATCCATATACAGGCTATATAGGCAGTGGGCTTTTTCCCCAAAATTGGGGAAAAAAATACTATATTTGGGCTGCCTGTGACCGTCTTCAGTTTACTGCGTGTCTGCTGGGGGTACTAGTAGTCGCTCATTAATACCCAGCCTTGCGCATAATTTTTTCTGGCTGCACTGTGCTTTCAATAACCACAGTCATCCTCCAACAGGGAAATCCATATACAGGCTATATAGGCAGTGGGCTTTTTCCCCAAAATTGGGGGGAAAAAATACTATATTTGGGCTGCCTGTGACCGTCTTCAGTTTACTGCGTGTCTGCTGGGGGTACTAGTAGTCGCTCATTAATACCCAGCCTTGAGCATAATTTTTTCTGGTTGCACTGTGCTTTCAATAACCACAGTCATCCTCCAACAGGGAAATCCATATACAGGCTATATAGACAGTGGGCTTTTTCCCCCAAATTGGGAAAAAAAATACTATATTTGGGCTGCCTGTGACCGTCTTCAGTTTACTGTGTGTCTGCTGGGGGTACTATTAGTCGCTCATTATTACCCAGCTAAGCCTGTGACCGTCTACAGTTTACTGCGTGTCTGCTGGGGGTAGTAGTCGCTAATTAATACCCAGCCTTGAGCATAATTGTTTCCTGCCTCTGCTGTGCGTTGTGTAAGCGAAGTCAGCCTCCAACCACAGGCCAATAAGCGGCACATTTAATTACAGCGTTCAGTTTCTGCTCTACTCGTAATACACCATGCTGAGGGGTAGGGGTAGGCCTAGAGGACGTGGACGTGAATGCGGGCGAGGACACGGAGGCCCAAGTCAGGGTGTGGGTACAGGCCGAGCTCCTGGTCCAGGTGTATCGCAGCCGACTGCTGCGGGATTAGGAGAGAGGCAAGTTTCTGGGGTCCCCAGATTCATCTCACAATTAATGGGTCCACGCGGTAGACCTTTATTAGAAACTGAGCAGTGTGAGCAGGTCCTGTCGTGGATGGCAGAAAGTGCATCCAGCAATCTATCGACCACCCAGTCTTCTACGCCGTCCACAGCTGCAACTCTGAATCCTCTGGCTGCTGCTCCTCCTTCCTCCCGGCCTCCTCACTCCATGAAAATGACACATTCTGAGGAGCAGGCAGACTCCCAGGAACTGTTCTCGGGCCCCGCCCAAATTGGGCAGCAATGGTTCCTCTCCCACCGAAGGAGCTTGTCGTGACCGATGCCCAACCTTTGGACAGTTCCCGGGGTCCGGGGGATGAGGCTGGGGACTTCCAGCAACTGTCTCAAGAGCTTTCAGTGGGTGAGGAGGACGATGACGATGAGACACAGTTGTCTATCAGCGAGGTAGTAGTAATTTCAGTAAGTCTGAGGCAGGAGCGCACAGAGGATTCGGAGGAAGAGCAGCTGGACGATGAGGTGACTGACCCCACCTGGTTTGCTAAGCCTACTGAGGACAGGTCTTCAGAGGGGGAGGCAAGTGCAGCAGCAGGGCAGGTTGGAAGAGGCAGTGCGGTGGCCAGGGGTAGAGGCAGGGCCAGACCGAATAATCCACCAACTGTTTCCCAAAGCGCCCCCTCGCGCCATGCCACCCTGCAGAGGCCGAGGTGCTCAAACGTGTGGCAGTTTTTCACTGAGAGTGCAGACGACCGCCGAACTGTGGTGTGCAAGGTTTGTCTCGCCAAGATCAGTCATGGAGCCACCACCACCAGCCCCACCACCACCAGCATGCGCAGGCATATGATGGCCAAGCACCCCACATGGTGGGACGAAGGCCGTTCACCGCCTCCGGTTTGCACCACTGCCTCTCCCAGTGCCCTGTAAGCGGAATGAAAAGTTCCATGATGTTATTGTCTGATGTATATATATATATATATATATGCATGTTTTAATATTTGACGTATTAAACGAATATAAAATATGGAACATTTGAAGGAAACATTTGGAAGCTGCTAATTGTTCATTAATAGAACTTGAAGATCAAACCATGATATGTCAAAATGCATATTCCAGCCCTAAATTGTATGTTTATTTTATGTTTCTTGATCACATTATGAAATAGTGATATGATGGCTACAAATAGCCAAAGGGTGGATTGTGGTGCAAATATAATTGGCTATTTGTAGCCCTCCATTTTGTATTTTCTTTTATTCTCCATTCTGTATTTTACATACGAATAGCTATCAACATTCATGTGGACTTCAAACCTGTTTGGTGTAGGAAGCTTTGATGTAACTGTGAAATGTGTATGCGACTTGTTAGTTCTTTGTATAAGATAGAGGTCTAACATATGTATATTGGTCTTACTTATACAGAACAATGCTACCTGCTTTTACTACAATTCCATTTGTATAGGTTTGTTTGAGCTCTGTCCATATACATTGTATGGCCATGAATCTGTTGAGTCTTGTTAATCCTGTGATACCATCAGCATTGTCTAGGGAATTGAGTTGTTGATTCTGAACCTTTGATCAAAGAAACTCGCTACTTCAGATGGTGGGGGGGGGGGGTCCAATTGAAAGCACATGGCATAGGAATGTCTTTGTCCTTGGCAAACAGAGAGGAGAAACAGGATGTTTCTCTCATGAAGCTAAATTCAAGAATGAACTGAGCGTGCTCACTGAAGTTCCTCCCAGATGGATGACATCACAAGCTACCTCACAAATACCTCCCTCTGAGAATGACCAATCGGCTCGCTAAATACTGTAACTGTATTCCTAAATTACTTCATTTCCTGTGTTAAACTTATTTAAGTTTACGCGCGCTGAATAAAGACAGAGTTTTTTTCAACGGGGGCACATGATGTAGCCGTGTGGTCTTTGAAAGGCTCTCCAGGCCTGCACATATTATCTTAATTTGGAAACGCACAGTATATCGAAATAGCGAATTTTGCGCTAACAAATTTGGAGGCACCGCTGGGATAATGAAGATACAGAGATATGAAGATATTTCATCGTTATCCGGACACAAGGGGACTTCGAAGCAGAGACGGACAGATAATGAGCTCAAACAAGGTAATAAGTTATTCTTGTACCTGTCCCATCTCTCCCTCTCTGCTATGATCCGCCCCAGGCCGGGTGAGTTGAAATATGATAAGTCTGTATCTAAAGAACAATCAAGCAGATATACTGTGTGGTTTTTATGTTCTCTGTGAAGTAATGTTCTGAGTGTAAGAAGGTGTGAGCTATGGGGTTTATATTGTCTCTGTAGTAGTGAATGGTGTGAACAGACTGTGCAGGTTAATAAGGAACAAAGAATGTGTAGAATAACTTGTTAAAAAGAAAGCAAAAAGGAAAGTTGAGGTAAGCAATTTTAGCTGAAGGTTATAGTAGTGATTCTGGTTAAAAACAGTAGTGTCCATGTGGTCAGAGAGTGTCCATTGTGCAACATGTGGCTGAAGAGGTCTCCCTTTGTTATGTGGGGGGAGGGGTGCACATGGAATGCTTTCATTTGCCATGCTAGTAGTCATCAACTCAAAGGATTTTGGCTTGGAGTAATTGATACCAGACAGCAGAGAGGCCTGTCTGATGGAAGAGTGAGCCGGCCGAGATACCTATCCAATTGTAGTGGGCCCAACGAATTTTTTGAGGACTAGTGCCAAAAGTAAAAGTTTGTGCTACGAGTTGTGGGATGAGAGAATCTCAATAATAATAGGATTTTTCTAATTACGACATAAAAGAGCAGGGTCGAAACTGTAAGTGCTTATTAGTGAGATAAGCCAAACCTGCGTCGTGAGGTGTGGGGAAAAATCACAGACTCGCAAGCAAATTCAATGAGATGATGTTTGTAAAAACAACTGGACACACAAAAATGGGTGAAGGAAAAAGCAAGTCAATGAGTTAAGAAAAAGTAGAAGGTTTAACAATGAACGGTGATAATAGTTGCTATCTGGAGTGGTGAATATAAGTATGTGGGTGGAAATGGGCATAAGTTGTATGGTGTTTGTCATTGGATAGCCTATTCTGAACAAAATATGTAAAAACCGCGGTACATAAGAGTTTTCTCTTATATATATATACTTTGTTCAATATGGGAAGTTCTATGAACAGTAAATACAATCCCAGTTTCTACTTCACATGAGATACTTATCAGTCTGTATATGAGTGAGTGAAAACCCCAGTGAGTGTGAATTTGTGTATTAATGAAGGGCCCGTATGAGAGTTAGATTGTGTTATATGGTGTGTACTGTCCGGTGGCTAGAAATGAAATGAGGCAAGAAAGACCAAACGCTGAGCCAGGCCACAGGGGGTGGAGCTAGGTGATGTAAGGAGATGGGAGGGAAGAACAATAGGAAGAGGTTTTGCTCCACCCTCCACACAGATCAGCCTAGGAGAGAAGTGTGTCTCCATTTAAGTGGATGTTGGTATATATATGTATATTGTGGTAATGTATAGAGGGAAGGTCACTCTTAGACTCCATGTTAAGTCTCTCACTCGAACAAATATAGGTGACCAAAGGAGGGGCATCTAATTTTATTCCTGAGGGTAGTTGTGTGAGATAATAGTCCAAGATTGCCACAGTATATTTATATATATATAGGTTCTTGGAGTATGTGGAGAATTTAAAATTATTGAGTTGTATTTATTTTGAATATTATTGAATTAAGATACTAAAATGAGATAATTGTGTACTTGAGACACCTGATAAGTACTTTAGTCAAATAAATAGCAAAAGTTCTATTTTAGAGAGTATCTCATTTTCAATTAACAACAGTATTTTACATGAAAATAGTTACATTTGAAAAATAAGTACATTTTTGATGCCAGTAATTGAGTTTATCCCGAAATGGTATCAGGGATACGAGTCCCTTAGTAAACCAGTAATTAACCATCATTGGTGCAGTTGTTATGGTTGCAGATTGTAATAACAATATTTCATCTCCTGTTTGCAGTATGTTTTAGTGCAGGTACCGGAGATGGTGTGGGGCCCCGTAACGTCATGCTCCCTCAAGGGGTCATAAAATACTGTATAGAGTGCAAACTAAACATCTTTCAGCTTCCAGACTATGTATGAGACTGCCCTGCTAGCACCCTCACATATCGCAATCAAGTGGGGTAGAGTTCCAAATGATGTTTCATGTCTTTTACTGAATTTAGAAGGTTGAGAGGAGGGGCAGCAGGTGCAGACCATGACATTAAATAGCAAGCACATGATTGTTGGAAGATTAATGCAGAAGAAAGAGAAACTGGGTGTCCTAACAATAATGTTGTAACTGCCATGATTAATGTAAATCTTGAGTTTTACCCATAGATGGTTCCAAATATTGTGAAAATGGACAAGCAAAACAGGCTATGCAGTGGTAACCGACAGAAAGAGGTAATTGTACAAAAACCACTCTTTTCCTCATGAGACACTCAGTTACTCAGGAAATAGAGGTGATGGCGCTCACTGAAATATGTAAGCTGGCTGCAGGTAAGACTGTTAATGTCTGCACCGACTTAAGGTACACATTGGGAATCGTACACGATTTCACATCCTTATGAGGCACAGTGGAAGTTTCATGGGGTCCTCGAGTAAGCCAATCCAGAACGCAGAAGCAGTGTCTTTGTTCTACAAGTTTTTAGCTCTTTTCGCACAGGTGACTTATCATCAAGTCCAGGCTTATGCCACAGAGACAACCACTGAGGCTGGAAGGAACCAGAGAGTAGGCACCGCAGCAGCCTGACTTCCCTTGAATGAGGTAACGGCTGGTAACCTGCTTGCACCTGAAACAGGTGTAGATATTTCTCTGTTGCTTGAATTACAGGAACAGGCCTCAAAAGAAGAAAAAGGAGGAGTGGAATAGCGAGCGGAATGCTACTGGGGTCTGGCAGAAAGGTAAATGCCTGTGCCTCCCCTGCACGCTGTACTCCATGATGTCACACCTGATCCCTGAGCTAACCCATTCATCCAAGGAGGTAATGTGTGGTATGGTGTCTTCTGCTTGGCTTACCCCAGGATTCAACACTGCTGCAATAGGGTTTGTACAGGGGTGCATGATATGCGCCCGTTACAATCCAGGCCAATTGGTCAAGGTACCTTCTCAGTGCGAGCCAGACTATCTGTATCAGTGACTGCAGGATGATAGCATACAGCTACCACAGGTAGGTGTTTGGAGTTGTTGGTTTGCATAGACTTCTTTTCATGTTATTTGGAGGCGTGGCTTGAAAAAAGAAATAATAATAATTTTAACACGCCAAAAATATGACCTAAGAATATGTTTTATGAAAGTAATTTTGAATATTTGGGTACACCAGAAGTAATAATAAATAATAAAGGTAAACATTTTATTAGTCATCTACTTGGTTAGTCTTGCCCCAGGGGGCCCAAAACTCCCCGACACAGTACTCAACAGCCTTAGCATCGGTGCTACAGCATTGGGTTCCACCGGATACTCAAGTTGTATTACTGCAGTATGTGGATGACCTACTACTTTGTGCCCCCTCAGAAGTAGTGTGTTGGAAAGCTTCTGTTTCCCTACTCTGTTTCTTGGCAGAGAATGGATGTAAGGTATCAAAAACAAAATTGCAATGCGTGAAAACCCAAGTCATCTTTTTGGGTCATTGTATTTCAGAAGGGGCCCGTCATCTCACTGAAACAAGGAAAGAAGCGGTAAAGAATATTCCCATACCTACAAATCTTGGGAAGCTTCGGACATTCCTGGGTCTTGTGTCATACTGCAGGCCTTGGATTCGTTCAGCTTCCCAGATGATGCAACCGCTCTATGAGTGTCTACCATCAAAGCCTTTCCAACTTACACAAGACGCAGTAGACAATTTTCATTCCTTGAAGTTGGCCATTGTCTCAGCACCAGCATTGGGTACTCCAAACTACGAAAAAACCTTTTTTCCTGTATTGTACAGAGATTGCTGGACATGGTACGGCAGTTTTAACGCAGCATCATGGTCAGCAAAAGCGTCCAGTTGCCTACTATTCTGCAAGGCTTGATCCAGTAGCGAGGGGGGCTCCTTCCTGTGTCAGAGTCATAGCGGCAGTACAATTGCTGCTTAATAAAGCATCTGAGATTGTACTCACCTATGACATCATTGTTTACACTGCCCATGATGTATATGCCATCCTGAAACAAGTTCAACCACGTCACATATCAGTGGCCAGGCAGTTGCGTTTACAATGTGCTTTATTGCTTCCGCCAAATGTCACCTTAAAACGATGTACCACTCTGAATCCAGCTACATTACTTTCGTTGGATTCAGAGGGGGGGGGGGGGGAGAATATAGAGAACACCCTCTTATTTAAAAAAATCTTTGGATGAAGGCAGGCAGGATGACATCTTACATCCTCATGATTGTATAGCATTAATGGCACAAGAAACTGTTGGGTTTGAACACGTGAAAGATGAACCAATTGATAATCCTACCTTTGAGTTTTTTTGTAGATGGCTCCAGGTACCGGGAAAATGGCAAATTCTACACCGGCTATGCTGTAGTCACACAGATTGAGGTAATAAAAGCTGAACCACTCTCGCCACATCTGTCGGCACAGGAGGCGGAGTTGAGGGCCCTAACGGAAGGATGTAGAGCGGCTGGAGGTAAAACAGCAAACATCTACACGGATTCCAGATACGCTTTTGGCATAGCTCATGACTATGGACCCATTTGGAGAGCAAGGGAATTTCTGACGTCAGGGGGAAAACCCATCAAGAATGCAGAGAGTGTGAGGCAGTTGATGGAAGCTCTTATGTTACCCGTAGAGCTAGGTATAGTGAAGGTAAAAGCCCATTCTGGAACAGGCAGTCCAGAGGCCAAAGGAAATGCATGTGCTGATGCGGCTGCAAAAGCAGCTGCGAGAAGTTACGGATCAGAGGAGCAGGCCCATCTTCAAGCTGTGACCCTAGCCGCTCCAGTTCATCTGGAACTGCTCCGGTCTCTTCAGAATCAGGTTTTACCATCTGAGCTGAAGAGCTGGGCAGGGGCTGGAGCCAGTCAAAAAGATGATGGTCTATGGGGAAAAGGACGACAGCTGTGTCTTCCCCGCGCCCTCTATCCCATGATGGCACAGTGTGTTCATGGGAAAACACACCAGTCGAAAACGGAGATGTGTAATATAGTGGCCCAACATTGGATTGCTCCAGGATTCAGTACTGTAGCTGCCCGCTTCACGCAAGCATGTATGGTCTGTGCTCTGCATAACCCTGGTAAGGTAATAAAAGTTCCTCAGAAACACCTCCCACGGCCGCTCTACCCCTTCAAAAGGTTGCAAATTGACTACATACAGTTGCCAAAGGTTGGCATATATGAGTATGCCCTTGTCTGTGTTGATGTTTTCTCCAGCTGGCCCAAATGCTATCCGGTACCAAACGCCACTGCAAAGGCAACAGCCAAGAAATTAATTAATGAAGTAGTTTGTAGATACGGAGTACCAGAAACCATAGAGAGTGACAGGGGTACTCATTTTACTGCAGATCCGATGAAGGAAATAATGGAGGCTCTGGGAATAGAGCAAGCTTTTCATACTCCATATCACCCACAAAGTAGTGGGAAGGTAGAGAGAATGAATGGTACTCTAAAGCTAAAAATCCAAAAAGCCATGGAAGAGTCAGGCAAACCTTGGACTGAGTGCCTACCTTTGGCCCTCTTTTCTGCGAGGTTTACCCCCAACAGGAGGACAGGATTGTCCCCTTTTGAGATCCTTTTTGGATCAGTCCCCAGAACGGGGTTGTACTTCCCTCAGGTGTTACAGATGCATCATAATGCCCTTACAGGACATGTCCAGGCCCTGCAAAAAGTTTTTGATTCTCTTCCAGATCCAAATTCTGAAACTAGTACACATTTATTGGAGCCAGGAGAGTGGGTTGTTCTTAAAAAGACACGTAAGAGAAAGCCTGGAGCCACGATACGACGGGCCATATCAAGTACTACTAACAACCGCTACCTCAGTAAAGTTGGAGGGAAAGCCTAATTGGGTTCACGCTAGTCATTGCAAGAAGGTCAACATCGAAAAAGTCGAATGAAGCCTATATCCTTCATAGCATGTGGGGCCTTTGGGGTCATTGTATTATCCTTCTTTTTCTTTTTCCGAACAGGAGAAGAAGAAGATCTCCACCACGAAAAGAGGTGGTTACAATGGGCAGAGGGCCATGCAAATATGTGGGAATATTTGACCAGAGATGTATTAAATATTACCAATATGTGTATGGCAAATCTTAAAAGTGGGGAAGATATATTACGGACTTGTCTGTTAGCCGTGCCCACTTCTACTTCAGTACTGGAGGCCCTTGTGCTTTGGCTCGCTTGAGTGTTTTTATGTACCAGAAGCCTGATCATAGTATTAGAAGTAAACGGGAGACAAAAGGGTTGGATGAAAATTGTGAGGGTCCACCTAAGCTTCTGAGTAAAACTGAAGTAATAGCCCTAGGAGCATCGATAGTGGGAGTTTGGGGCTTGGCAGTATACAGCGGTCGAGTAATAAATGGAATAGCGTGTGACATGGCCAAGGCTCTAAATGCTACCTCCCAAGCCCTTGATTCACTACTTTTAGACGTAAAAGAAATACGAAAAGCCACCTTGCGAAATAGAGCCACTATTGACTATATGTTGTTAGCATTAAATCATCATTGTGAAGAATTTGAAGGTATGTGCTGCTTTAACCTGACAGATAATTCAGAGTCTATACATAAAAACATCCAGGATATTCGAAAAATTGTGCAAACCCTTAAGCAAGACAAGGACAAAGGTTGGTTTGATTGGCTTTTTGGCTCATGGTTTAGCATGTCCTGGATCCGACATTTCTTGAGAATTATATGTAGTTTAACAATTTTTTGTATTTCAGTATGCTGCTGCCTTCAATGTGTGCCCACTTTGTTTGCTCTATGTACCGGTTGGGCTACTCAAATCAACAGAAATATCAGGGGGGAGGTTTCCTTCTAAGAACTGTTCATCCGCAATATTGACAAATAGAAACAGGATGTAAAATGTTGTGAGATATTTACCTTGTCATGGATTATCACTAGCTGCAGGAAGGGATAATATTAGGAGACAGGGAAAGGGCCCAGGCGTGGGGTGTCACCCTTGCGGGAGGCAGCCTCATGGCGAAGGTGACAGCCAGGGTCCCCGGTAGGTGGTAGGGAAAGGCCCGAGAACACAAATAGGAAGAGCAAAACCATCCATGACAACGAAAATATTCACAAAAAAAAAAAAGAGGGAATTGTGAGCGGAATGAAAAGTTCCATGATGTTATTGTCTGATGTATATATATATATATATATATATATATATATATATATATATATATATATGCATGTTTTAATATTTGACGTATTAAACGAATATAAAATATGGAACATTTGAAGGAAACATTTGGAAGCTGCTAATTGTTCATTAATAGAACTTGAAGATCAAACCATGATATGTCAAAATGCATATTCCAGCCCTAAATTGTATGTTTATTTTATGTTTCTTGATCACATTATGAAATAGTGATATGATGGCTACAAATAGCCAAAGGGTGGATTGTGGTGCAAATATAATTGGCTATTTGTAGCCCTCCATTTTGTATTTTCTTTTATTCTCCATTCTGTATTTTACATACGAATAGCTATG
This sequence comes from Eleutherodactylus coqui, assembly GCF_035609145.1. Taxonomy (NCBI): domain Eukaryota; kingdom Metazoa; phylum Chordata; class Amphibia; order Anura; family Eleutherodactylidae; genus Eleutherodactylus; species Eleutherodactylus coqui. The sequence continues at coordinate 276,878,302 of NC_089837.1, read as the reverse complement.
AACATTCATGTGGACTTCAAACCTGTTTGGTGTAGGAAGCTTTGATGTAACTGTGAAATGTGTATGCGACTTGTTAGTTCTTTGTATAAGATAGAGGTCTAACATATGTATATTGGTCTTACTTATACAGAACAATGCTACCTGCTTTTACTACAATTCCATTTGTATAGGTTTGTTTGAGCTCTGTCCATATACATTGTATGGCCATGAATCTGTTGAGTCTTGTTAATCCTGTGATACCATCAGCATTGTCTAGGGAATTGAGTTGTTGATTCTGAACCTTTGATCAAAGAAACTCGCTACTTCAGATGGTGGGGGGGGGGGTCCAATTGAAAGCACATGGCATAGGAATGTCTTTGTCCTTGGCAAACAGAGAGGAGAAACAGGATGTTTCTCTCATGAAGCTAAATTCAAGAATGAACTGAGCGTGCTCACTGAAGTTCCTCCCAGATGGATGACATCACAAGCTACCTCACAAATACCTCCCTCTGAGAATGACCAATCGGCTCGCTAAATACTGTAACTGTATTCCTAAATTACTTCATTTCCTGTGTTAAACTTATTTAAGTTTACGCGCGCTGAATAAAGACAGAGTTTTTTTCAACGGGGGCACATGATGTAGCCGTGTGGTCTTTGAAAGGCTCTCCAGGCCTGCACATATTATCTTAATTTGGAAACGCACAGTATATCGAAATAGCGAATTTTGCGCTAACAAATTTGGAGGCACCGCTGGGATAATGAAGATACAGAGATATGAAGATATTTCATCGTTATCCGGACACAAGGGGACTTCGAAGCAGAGACGGACAGATAATGAGCTCAAACAAGGTAATAAGTTATTCTTGTACCTGTCCCATCTCTCCCTCTCTGCTATGATCCGCCCCAGGCCGGGTGAGTTGAAATATGATAAGTCTGTATCTAAAGAACAATCAAGCAGATATACTGTGTGGTTTTTATGTTCTCTGTGAAGTAATGTTCTGAGTGTAAGAAGGTGTGAGCTATGGGGTTTATATTGTCTCTGTAGTAGTGAATGGTGTGAACAGACTGTGCAGGTTAATAAGGAACAAAGAATGTGTAGAATAACTTGTTAAAAAGAAAGCAAAAAGGAAAGTTGAGGTAAGCAATTTTAGCTGAAGGTTATAGTAGTGATTCTGGTTAAAAACAGTAGTGTCCATGTGGTCAGAGAGTGTCCATTGTGCAACATGTGGCTGAAGAGGTCTCCCTTTGTTATGTGGGGGGAGGGGTGCACATGGAATGCTTTCATTTGCCATGCTAGTAGTCATCAACTCAAAGGATTTTGGCTTGGAGTAATTGATACCAGACAGCAGAGAGGCCTGTCTGATGGAAGAGTGAGCCGGCCGAGATACCTATCCAATTGTAGTGGGCCCAACGAATTTTTTGAGGACTAGTGCCAAAAGTAAAAGTTTGTGCTACGAGTTGTGGGATGAGAGAATCTCAATAATAATAGGATTTTTCTAATTACGACATAAAAGAGCAGGGTCGAAACTGTAAGTGCTTATTAGTGAGATAAGCCAAACCTGCGTCGTGAGGTGTGGGGAAAAATCACAGACTCGCAAGCAAATTCAATGAGATGATGTTTGTAAAAACAACTGGACACACAAAAATGGGTGAAGGAAAAAGCAAGTCAATGAGTTAAGAAAAAGTAGAAGGTTTAACAATGAACGGTGATAATAGTTGCTATCTGGAGTGGTGAATATAAGTATGTGGGTGGAAATGGGCATAAGTTGTATGGTGTTTGTCATTGGATAGCCTATTCTGAACAAAATATGTAAAAACCGCGGTACATAAGAGTTTTCTCTTATATATATATACTTTGTTCAATATGGGAAGTTCTATGAACAGTAAATACAATCCCAGTTTCTACTTCACATGAGATACTTATCAGTCTGTATATGAGTGAGTGAAAACCCCAGTGAGTGTGAATTTGTGTATTAATGAAGGGCCCGTATGAGAGTTAGATTGTGTTATATGGTGTGTACTGTCCGGTGGCTAGAAATGAAATGAGGCAAGAAAGACCAAACGCTGAGCCAGGCCACAGGGGGTGGAGCTAGGTGATGTAAGGAGATGGGAGGGAAGAACAATAGGAAGAGGTTTTGCTCCACCCTCCACACAGATCAGCCTAGGAGAGAAGTGTGTCTCCATTTAAGTGGATGTTGGTATATATATGTATATTGTGGTAATGTATAGAGGGAAGGTCACTCTTAGACTCCATGTTAAGTCTCTCACTCGAACAAATATAGGTGACCAAAGGAGGGGCATCTAATTTTATTCCTGAGGGTAGTTGTGTGAGATAATAGTCCAAGATTGCCACAGTATATTTATATATATATAGGTTCTTGGAGTATGTGGAGAATTTAAAATTATTGAGTTGTATTTATTTTGAATATTATTGAATTAAGATACTAAAATGAGATAATTGTGTACTTGAAACACCTGATAAGTACTTTAGTCAAATAAATAGCAAAAGTTCTATTTTAGAGAGTATCTCATTTTCAATTAACAACAGTATTTTACATGAAAATAGTTACATTTGAAAAATAAGTACATTTTTGATGCCAGTAATTGAGTTTATCCCGAAATGGTATCAGGGATACGAGTCCCTTAGTAAACCAGTAATTAACCATCATTGGTGCAGTTGTTATGGTTGCAGATTGTAATAACAATATTTCATCTCCTGTTTGCAGTATGTTTTAGTGCAGGTACCGGAGATGGTGTGGGGCCCCGTAACGTCATGCTCCCTCAAGGGGTCATAAAATACTGTATAGAGTGCAAACTAAACATCTTTCAGCTTCCAGACTATGTATGAGACTGCCCTGCTAGCACCCTCACATATCGCAATCAAGTGGGGTAGAGTTCCAAATGATGTTTCATGTCTTTTACTGAATTTAGAAGGTTGAGAGGAGGGGCAGCAGGTGCAGACCATGACATTAAATAGCAAGCACATGATTGTTGGAAGATTAATGCAGAAGAAAGAGAAACTGGGTGTCCTAACAATAATGTTGTAACTGCCATGATTAATGTAAATCTTGAGTTTTACCCATAGATGGTTCCAAATATTGTGAAAATGGACAAGCAAAACAGGCTATGCAGTGGTAACCGACAGAAAGAGGTAATTGTACAAAAACCACTCTTTTCCTCATGAGACACTCAGTTACTCAGGAAATAGAGGTGATGGCGCTCACTGAAATATGTAAGCTGGCTGCAGGTAAGACTGTTAATGTCTGCACCGACTTAAGGTACACATTGGGAATCGTACACGATTTCACATCCTTATGAGGCACAGTGGAAGTTTCATGGGGTCCTCGAGTAAGCCAATCCAGAACGCAGAAGCAGTGTCTTTGTTCTACAAGTTTTTAGCTCTTTTCGCACAGGTGACTTATCATCAAGTCCAGGCTTATGCCACAGAGACAACCACTGAGGCTGGAAGGAACCAGAGAGTAGGCACCGCAGCAGCCTGACTTCCCTTGAATGAGGTAACGGCTGGTAACCTGCTTGCACCTGAAACAGGTGTAGATATTTCTCTGTTGCTTGAATTACAGGAACAGGCCTCAAAAGAAGAAAAAGGAGGAGTGGAATAGCGAGCGGAATGCTACTGGGGTCTGGCAGAAAGGTAAATGCCTGTGCCTCCCCTGCACGCTGTACTCCATGATGTCACACCTGATCCCTGAGCTAACCCATTCATCCAAGGAGGTAATGTGTGGTATGGTGTCTTCTGCTTGGCTTACCCCAGGGTTCAACACTGCTGCAATAGGGTTTGTACAGGGGTGCATGATATGCGCCCGTTACAATCCAGGCCAATTGGTCAAGGTACCTTCTCAGTGCGAGCCAGACTATCTGTATCAGTGACTGCAGGATGATAGCATACAGCTACCACAGGTAGGTGTTTGGAGTTGTTGGTTTGCATAGACTTCTTTTCATGTTATTTGGAGGCGTGGCTTGAAAAAAGAAATAATAATAATTTTAACACGCCAAAAATATGACCTAAGAATATGTTTTATGAAAGTAATTTTGAATATTTGGGTACACCAGAAGTAATAATAAATAATAAAGGTAAACATTTTATTAGTCATCTACTTGGTTAGTCTTGCCCCAGGGGGCCCAAAACTCCCCGACACAGTACTCAACAGCCTTAGCATCGGTGCTACAGCATTGGGTTCCACCGGATACTCAAGTTGTATTACTGCAGTATGTGGATGACCTACTACTTTGTGCCCCCTCAGAAGTAGTGTGTTGGAAAGCTTCTGTTTCCCTACTCTGTTTCTTGGCAGAGAATGGATGTAAGGTATCAAAAACAAAATTGCAATGCGTGAAAACCCAAGTCATCTTTTTGGGTCATTGTATTTCAGAAGGGGCCCGTCATCTCACTGAAACAAGGAAAGAAGCGGTAAAGAATATTCCCATACCTACAAATCTTGGGAAGCTTCGGACATTCCTGGGTCTTGTGTCATACTGCAGGCCTTGGATTCGTTCAGCTTCCCAGATGATGCAACCGCTCTATGAGTGTCTACCATCAAAGCCTTTCCAACTTACACAAGACGCAGTAGACAATTTTCATTCCTTGAAGTTGGCCATTGTCTCAGCACCAGCATTGGGTACTCCAAACTACGAAAAAACCTTTTTTCCTGTATTGTACAGAGATTGCTGGACATGGTACGGCAGTTTTAACGCAGCATCATGGTCAGCAAAAGCGTCCAGTTGCCTACTATTCTGCAAGGCTTGATCCAGTAGCGAGGGGGGCTCCTTCCTGTGTCAGAGTCATAGCGGCAGTACAATTGCTGCTTAATAAAGCATCTGAGATTGTACTCACCTATGACATCATTGTTTACACTGCCCATGATGTATATGCCATCCTGAAACAAGTTCAACCACGTCACATATCAGTGGCCAGGCAGTTGCGTTTACAATGTGCTTTATTGCTTCCGCCAAATGTCACCTTAAAACGATGTACCACTCTGAATCCAGCTACATTACTTTCGTTGGATTCAGAGGGGGGGGGGGGAGAATATAGAGAACACCCTCTTATTTTAAAAAATCTTTGGATGAAGGCAGGCAGGATGACATCTTACATCCTCATGATTGTATAGCATTAATGGCACAAGAAACTGTTGGGTTTGAACACGTGAAAGATGAACCAATTGATAATCCTACCTTTGAGTTTTTTTGTAGATGGCTCCAGGTACCGGGAAAATGGCAAATTCTACACCGGCTATGCTGTAGTCACACAGATTGAGGTAATAAAAGCTGAACCACTCTCGCCACATCTGTCGGCACAGGAGGCGGAGTTGAGGGCCCTAACGGAAGGATGTAGAGCGGCTGGAGGTAAAACAGCAAACATCTACACGGATTCCAGATACGCTTTTGGCATAGCTCATGACTATGGACCCATTTGGAGAGCAAGGGAATTTCTGACGTCAGGGGGAAAACCCATCAAGAATGCAGAGAGTGTGAGGCAGTTGATGGAAGCTCTTATGTTACCCGTAGAGCTAGGTATAGTGAAGGTAAAAGCCCATTCTGGAACAGGCAGTCCAGAGGCCAAAGGAAATGCATGTGCTGATGCGGCTGCAAAAGCAGCTGCGAGAAGTTACGGATCAGAGGAGCAGGCCCATCTTCAAGCTGTGACCCTAGCCGCTCCAGTTCATCTGGAACTGCTCCGGTCTCTTCAGAATCAGGTTTTACCATCTGAGCTGAAGAGCTGGGCAGGGGCTGGAGCCAGTCAAAAAGATGATGGTCTATGGGGAAAAGGACGACAGCTGTGTCTTCCCCGCGCCCTCTATCCCATGATGGCACAGTGTGTTCATGGGAAAACACACCAGTCGAAAACGGAGATGTGTAATATAGTGGCCCAACATTGGATTGCTCCAGGATTCAGTACTGTAGCTGCCCGCTTCACGCAAGCATGTATGGTCTGTGCTCTGCATAACCCTGGTAAGGTAATAAAAGTTCCTCAGAAACACCTCCCACGGCCGCTCTACCCCTTCAAAAGGTTGCAAATTGACTACATACAGTTGCCAAAGGTTGGCATATATGAGTATGCCCTTGTCTGTGTTGATGTTTTCTCCAGCTGGCCCAAATGCTATCCGGTACCAAACGCCACTGCAAAGGCAACAGCCAAGAAATTAATTAATGAAGTAGTTTGTAGATACGGAGTACCAGAAACCATAGAGAGTGACAGGGGTACTCATTTTACTGCAGATCCGATGAAGGAAATAATGGAGGCTCTGGGAATAGAGCAAGCTTTTCATACTCCATATCACCCACAAAGTAGTGGGAAGGTAGAGAGAATGAATGGTACTCTAAAGCTAAAAATCCAAAAAGCCATGGAAGAGTCAGGCAAACCTTGGACTGAGTGCCTACCTTTGGCCCTCTTTTCTGCGAGGTTTACCCCCAACAGGAGGACAGGATTGTCCCCTTTTGAGATCCTTTTTGGATCAGTCCCCAGAACGGGGTTGTACTTCCCTCAGGTGTTACAGATGCATCATAATGCCCTTACAGGACATGTCCAGGCCCTGCAAAAAGTTTTTGATTCTCTTCCAGATCCAAATTCTGAAACTAGTACACATTTATTGGAGCCAGAAGAGTGGGTTGTTCTTAAAAAGACACGTAAGAGAAAGCCTGGAGCCACGATACGACGGGCCATATCAAGTACTACTAACAACCGCTACCTCAGTAAAGTTGGAGGGAAAGCCTAATTGGGTTCACGCTAGTCATTGCAAGAAGGTCAACATCGAAAAAGTCGAATGAAGCCTATATCCTTCATAGCATGTGGGGCCTTTGGGGTCATTGTATTATCCTTCTTTTTCTTTTTCCGAACAGGAGAAGAAGAAGATCTCCACCACGAAAAGAGGTGGTTACAATGGGCAGAGGGCCATGCAAATATGTGGGAATATTTGACCAGAGATGTATTAAATATTACCAATATGTGTATGGCAAATCTTAAAAGTGGGGAAGATATATTACGGACTTGTCTGTTAGCCGTGCCCACTTCTACTTCAGTACTGGAGGCCCTTGTGCTTTGGCTCGCTTGAGTGTTTTTATGTACCAGAAGCCTGATCATAGTATTAGAAGTAAACGGGAGACAAAAGGGTTGGATGAAAATTGTGAGGGTCCACCTAAGCTTCTGAGTAAAACTGAAGTAATAGCCCTAGGAGCATCGATAGTGGGAGTTTGGGGCTTGGCAGTATACAGCGGTCGAGTAATAAATGGAATAGCGTGTGACATGGCCAAGGCTCTAAATGCTACCTCCCAAGCCCTTGATTCACTACTTTTAGACGTAAAAGAAATACGAAAAGCCACCTTGCGAAATAGAGCCACTATTGACTATATGTTGTTAGCATTAAATCATCATTGTGAAGAATTTGAAGGTATGTGCTGCTTTAACCTGACAGATAATTCAGAGTCTATACATAAAAACATCCAGGATATTCGAAAAATTGTGCAAACCCTTAAGCAAGACAAGGACAAAGGTTGGTTTGATTGGCTTTTTGGCTCATGGTTTAGCATGTCCTGGATCCGACATTTCTTGAGAATTATATGTAGTTTAACAATTTTTTGTATTTCAGTATGCTGCTGCCTTCAATGTGTGCCCACTTTGTTTGCTCTATGTACCGGTTGGGCTACTCAAATCAACAGAAATATCAGGGGGGAGGTTTCCTTCTAAGAACTGTTCATCCGCAATATTGACAAATAGAAACAGGATGTAAAATGTTGTGAGATATTTACCTTGTCATGGATTATCACTAGCTGCAGGAAGGGATAATATTAGGAGACAGGGAAAGGGCCCAGGCGTGGGGTGTCACCCTTGCGGGAGGCAGCCTCATGGCGAAGGTGACAGCCAGGGTCCCCGGTAGGTGGTAGGGAAAGGCCCGAGAACACAAATAGGAAGAGCAAAACCATCCATGACAACGAAAATATTCACAAAAAAAAAAAAGAGGGAATTGTGAGCGGAATGAAAAGTTCCATGATGTTATTGTCTGATGTATATATATATATATATATATATATATATATATATATATATATATATGCATGTTTTAATATTTGACGTATTAAACGAATATAAAATATGGAACATTTGAAGGAAACATTTGGAAGCTGCTAATTGTTCATTAATAGAACTTGAAGATCAAACCATGATATGTCAAAATGCATATTCCAGCCCTAAATTGTATGTTTATTTTATGTTTCTTGATCACATTATGAAATAGTGATATGATGGCTACAAATAGCCAAAGGGTGGATTGTGGTGCAAATATAATTGGCTATTTGTAGCCCTCCATTTTGTATTTTCTTTTATTCTCCATTCTGTATTTTACATACGAATAGCTATGAACATTCATGTGGACTTCAAACCTGTTTGGTGTAGGAAGCTTTGATGTAACTGTGAAATGTGTATGCGACTTGTTAGTTCTTTGTATAAGATAGAGGTCTAACATATGTATATTGGTCTTACTTATACAGAACAATGCTACCTGCTTTTACTACAATTCCATTTGTATAGGTTTGTTTGAGCTCTGTCCATATACATTGTATGGCCATGAATCTGTTGAGTCTTGTTAATCCTGTGATACCATCAGCATTGTCTAGGGAATTGAGTTGTTGATTCTGAACCTTTGATCAAAGAAACTCGCTACTTCAGATGGTGGGGGGGGGGTGGGGGTCCAATTGAAAGCACATGGCATAGGAATGTCTTTGTCCTTGGCAAACAGAGAGGAGAAACAGGATGTTTCTCTCATGAAGCTAAATTCAAGAATGAACTGAGCGTGCTCACTGAAGTTCCTCCCAGATGGATGACATCACAAGCTACCTCACAAATACCTCCCTCTGAGAATGACCAATCGGCTCGCTAAATACTGTAACTGTATTCCTAAATTACTTCATTTCCTGTGTTAAACTTATTTAAGTTTACGCGCGCTGAATAAAGACAGAGTTTTTTTCAACGGGGGCACATGATGTAGCCGTGTGGTCTTTGAAAGGCTCTCCAGGCCTGCACATATTATCTTAATTTGGAAACGCACAGTATATCGAAATAGCGAATTTTGCGCTAACAGCCCCAACCTGCCACTGAGATCCAACCCCCCTCTCAGGACACAGGCACTACCGTCTCCCGGCCTGCACCCACACGCTCACCTCCGCTGTTCTCGGCCCCATCCAGCAATGTCTCTCAGTGCAGCGTCCAGCCGTCGCTAGCGCAACTGTTGGAGCGCAAGCGCAAGTACGCCATCACGCACCCGAACACTCAAGCGTTAAACGTGCACATAGTCAAATTGATCAGCCTGGAGATGCTGCCGTATAGGCTTGTGGAAACGGAGGCTTTCAAAAACATGATAGCGGCGGCGGCCCCGCGCTACTCGGTTCCCAGTTGTCACTACTTTTCCCGATGTGCTGTCCCAGCCCTGCACGACCACGTCTCCCGCAACATTGTACGCGCCCTCACCAACGCGGTTACTGGCAAGGTCCACTTAACAACGGACATGTGGACAAGCACAGGCGGGCAGGGCCACTATATCTCCCTGACGGCACATTGGGTGAATTTAGTGGAGGCTGGGACCGAGTCAGAGCCTGGGACCGCTCACGTCCTACCCACCCCCAGAATTGCAGGCCCCAGCTCGGTGCTGGTATCTGCGGCGGTGTATGCTTCCTCCACTAAACCACCCTCCTCCTCCTCCTACGCAACCTCTGTCTCGCAATCAAGATGTGTCAGCAGCAGCACATCGCCAGCAGTCGGTGTCGCGCAGCGTGGCAGCACAGCGGTAGGCAAGCGTCAGCAGGCCGTGCTGAAACTACTCAGCTTAGGAGAGAGGAGGCACACGGCCCACAACTGCTGCAGGGTCTGACAGAGCAGACCGACTGCTGGCTTTCGCCGCTGAGCCTCCAACCGGGCATGGTCATGTGTGACAACGGCCATAACCTGGTGGCGGCTCTGCAGCTCGGCAGCCTCACGCACGTGCCATGCCTGGCCCACGTCTTTAATTTGGTGTTTCAGCAGTTTCTGAAAAGCTACCCACGCTTGTCAGACCTGCTCGGAAAGGTGCGCCGGCTCAGCGCACATTTCCGCAAGTCCAACACGGACGCTGCCACCCTGCGGACCCTGCAACATCGGTTTAATCTGCCAGTGCACTGACTGCTGTGCGACGTGCCCACATGGTGGAACTCTACGCTCCACATGTTGGCCAGGCTCTATGAGCAGCGTAGAGCTATAGTTGAATACCAACTCCAACGTGGGCGGCATAATGGGAGTCAGCCTCCTCAATTCTTTACAGAAGAGTGGGCCTGGTTGGCAGACATCTGCCAGGTCCTTGGAAACTTTGAGGAGTCTACCCAGATGGTGAGCGACGATGCTGCAATCATTAGCGTCACCATTCCTCTGCTATGCCTCTTGAGAAGTTCCCTGCAAAGCATAAAGGCCTACGCTTTGCGCTCGGAAACGGAGGCGGGGGAAGACAGTATGTCGCTGGATAGTCAGAGCACTCTCCTGTCTATATCTCAGCGCATTTTGGAGGAGGAGGAGGGGGATGAGCATGAGGAGGAGGGGGAAGAGACAGCCGGGCCCACTGCTGAGGGTACCCATGCTGCTTGCCTGTCATCCTTTCAGCGTGTATGGCCTGAGGAGGAGGAGGATCAGGATCCTGAAAGTGATCTTCCTAGTGAGGACAGCCATGTGTTGCGTACAGGTACCCTGGCACACATGGCTGACTTCGTGTTAGGATGCCTTTCTCGTGACCCTCGCGTTACACGCATTCTGGCCACTACGGATTACTGGGTGTACACACTGCTCGACCCACGGTATAAGGAGAACCTTTCCCCTCTCATACCCGAAGAGGAAAGGGGTTCGAGAGTGATGCTATACCACAGGACCCTGGCGGACAAACTGATGGTAAAATTCCCATCCGACAGCGCTAGTGGCAGAAGGCGCAGTTCCGAGCGCCAGGTAGCAGGGGAGGCGCGGAGATCAGGCAGCATGTACAGCGCAGGCAGGGGAACACTCTCCAAGGCCCTTGACAGCTTTATGGCTCCCCAGCAAGACTGTGTCACCGCTCCCCAGTCAAGGCTGAGTCGGCGGGAGCACTGTAAAAGGATGGTGAGGGAGTACGTAGCCGACCGCACGACCGTCCTCCGTGACGCCTCTGCTCCCTACAACTACTGGGTGTCGAAGCTGGACACGTGGCCTGAACTCGCGCTGTATGCCCTGCAGGTGCTTGCTTGCCCTGCGGCTAGCGTCTTGTCAGAGAGGGTGTTTAGTGCGGCTAGGGGTATCATCACGGATAAGCGTACCCGCCTGCCAACCGACAGTGCCGACAGGCTTACACTCATAAAGATGAACAAAGCCTGGATTTCCCCAGACTTCTCTTCTCCACCAGCGGACAGCAGCGGTACCTAAACAATACGTAACTCTGATGACTACTAGGTTGTGTTCCGGACCTAACTGGGCTGCTACATCCATTTGCTCCTCGCTGCATATATAGCAGAATAACAGAAATTGGATTGGATTGATTCTATGAGAGTGCTGCAGTTGATTTATACTGTTTATTGCTAAACAATACGTAGGCTGCACCCGCGGATGGAAGCATCGTTCTCTATCACCATAATAAACAGGGACCTTTTAGCTTCATCAATCTGTGTATTATATTCATCCTCCTCCTCCTGCTCCTCCTCCTGAAACCTCACGTAATCACGCCGAACAGGCAATTTTTCTTAGGCCCACAAGGCTCAGTCATATTACTTTTGTAAACAATGTTTATACGTTTCAATTCTCATTAAAGCGTTGAAACTTGCACCTGAACCAATTTTTATTTTAACTGGGCTGCCTCCAGGCCTAGTTACAAATTAAGCCACAGTAACCAAAGCGATTAATGGGTTTCACCTGCCCTCTTGGTTGGGCATGGTCAATTTTTCTGGAGGTACATTAGTACTGTTGGTACACCAGTTTTTGGGGGCCCTTGCCTACTGTGTAATCCTAGTAATTTTTATGGGCTTCGCCTGCACTCATGGTACAGCAAGATGTGTGGGGTTGGCCTACACTTTTGCTACATAAATGTAACTGGGGCCTTGTCTATACTGCAGCTACTGAAATGTGAAAGAGACTGTTATCTCCCTAAACTGCTGCAACGGGAATGTTACTGTGGCCTGTCTTGACTGCTACTACTACTGAAATGGAACTAATACTGTGCTCCCCCTATACTGCTGCTTCGGAATTGTTACTGGGGCCTGTCTTGACTGCTACTACTACTGAAATGGAACTAATACTGTGCTCCCCCTATAATGCTGCTGCTTCGGAATTGTTACTGGGGCCTGTCTTGACTGCTACTACTACTGAAATGGAACTAATACTGTGCTCTCCCTATACTGCTGCTTCGGAATTGTTACTGGGGCCTGTCTTGACTGCTACTACTACTGAAATGGAACTAATACTGTGCTCCCCCTATACTGCTGCTAGTGATATGTTACTGGGGCCTGTCCAGACTGCTACTACTACTGAAATGGAACTAATACTGTGCTCCCCATATACTGCTGCTAGTGATATGTTACTGGGGCCTGTCCAGACTGCTACTACTACTCAAATGGAACAAATACTGTGCTCCCCCTATACTGCTGCTAGTGATATGTTACTGGGGCCTGTCTAGACTGCTACTACTACTGAAATGGAACTAATACTGTGCTCCCCCTATACTGCTGCTAGTGATATGTTACTCGGGCCTGTCTAGACTGCTACTACTACTGAAATGGAACTAATACTGTGCTCCCCCTTTACTGCTGCTTTGAAATTGTTACTGGGGCCTGTCTTGACTGCTACTATTACTGAAATGGGCGGTTGGGCAGCATGTTACCCAGGAGAAGTGGCAGCGGAGTGTCATGCAGGCAGTGATTGTGCTTTGTTGGAGGTAGTGTGGTGCTTAGCTAAGGTATGCCTTGCTAATGAGGGTTTTTCAGAAGTAAAAATTGTTGGGGGGGGGGGCCTCTCTTGCCGCTATTGTGGCTTAATAGTGGGACCTGGGAACTTGAGATGCAGCCCAACATGTAGCCCCTCGCCTGCCCTATCTGTTTCTGTGTCGTTCCCATCACTTTCTTGAATTTCCCAGATTTTCACAAATGAAAACCTTAGCGAGCATAGGTCCCATACAAAAATGCTTGGGTCGCCCATTGACTTCAATGGGGTTCGTTACTTGAAACGAACCCTCGAGCATCGCGGGAAGTTCGACTCGAATAACGAGCACCCGAGCATTTTGGTGCTCGCTCATCTCTAGCTACCATTATATTTTTGGTAGGGGAAGATTTTCCTAATTTTTCATTTATATCTATCCCTTTTGCTGCTTGTAATAAGGCTGAGGGGGAGGAGGGGGGTTCTTTGTCTCCATTCAGGTTTGCAATCCTGAAGTTTCTTTCTGATGGATGGTTTAATACAGTCCACAAGCGCTGTAGCTAACATTGCATCTCCCATCTCTCCCACACGATTGTATCCCAAGTCAGCCCATCTGGTCATTAGTCTGGAGTAGAAACGTTCTACTCCTTCACCCTTGTCCTGTACTATATAAGACAAGGTCAGAGATGATTCTTGCAGTTTCTCCTTTGCTCAATGCAACAGTCCACTATTATAATACGGTCCAGACACAGCCTGTCTTCTATCTACATGTTAATTTCCACAATTCTCCTCTACGTACTGATTTATAAGTCCCCCAATGCTTCCCCAGCCTTAAGGATGACTAAAGGGGCCAGATCTGTCCAGGTGGCATTATATGTACTTTGTATCTGAACCATCTGCCTACTGAAAAACATAGGTCTAGATATCGGATCTGGTAGTTGTTGTATTAGCGACCTATGTTCTTGCGGGGTCCAAGGTCTATACTCAGGTAGTGTCAGAGTCTGTGGTGTCTGTTGGGTAATCTTGGAGGAACTAGCCCTTGTGGTGATTTTCTTAGTGTCCTCATCACTGCTTCCTCCACCCCCTTCCACCTCCACCTGTACCGTCCCTACCACTGCCTCCCTTCTGGTCACCATGGGGAAAATTCCTGCCGTCCTGTTCGGGCGTGCAGTCCCACAGGCAAAGCATGAATTTTTACGATCAGAATTTTGTTGTCCGCACACTGTACAGGTCCAACTGGTCAGACCTTTTGGAGCTTAGGGTTGTGCATATGGTGGTGAGTAGCGCATTGGAGTATCAGGGGTGCATAATACATATGTCCTTTATATTCCTTTTTCTGATAACCCATCTCATCTGTTGCTTCACTGGCCTTGATCCAACTTCCCAACATTCCTTCTAATCCATTATCTTTTACCCAGCCCCCATGGCTGTCCCTAAATCTCTCCCAGACGTGATCTAAGATTCTATTCTCCCAGCATCCTGCCCGTGGTAATAACTTACTGCATCCCTTCCCCACAGCTTGTTTACCTTCTCTTTCCTCAACTATTATCCTAGCTGTCTTCCATCAATGTGCATTTTTCCCATTTTCATACTTGATGTACTGTCCCTCCCTCTCTTCCCTTCTCTCTCTACTGCTTCCATCTTTCTAAGAGGGGCTCCCAATCAAGCTGTCCATAAGAAACAGCTTGATTATAATATATCTTAAAAAGGCTTCTTGCAGTTCCAGGAACTGTACCTTACAATATATATGTACTCAGAGATCAGTAAGAGCAGCCCCTCCATGCTTTCTGCATAATCTTATTCAGCACCCACAACACAAGGAGAATACACACAGATTCCAGCAATCATGCAAATATCCACCTTAGCAACATATCTTTGTCAAGTTCTTAAAGACTCAAGGACTTATAAAGAGACATGCCCTCCTACCCTCAGACAGGAGAAAGATTAGCCAAGAAGCACAGATCAAAGTGGCAAGATGAGGTCTTACTTTACAGTGCTGTTTTTCAGTCTGTGGTCCTGTGCTGCTCCTTCCCACTCAGGGTTCGAGAATAGGGGTACAGTGGTCTTCTTTGGCTTGCCTTGAGCCCCAGTTGGGCGCCAATTAATATTCCAGGGACCCCAAATAATATTTTGCTGAGTTCCAAATTAGGAGTGAATGTAGTTATTTTAGGCCTGGAGAAAAACAGTGACACACAGACAGGTTGCTGTGTTTTAAAGAATTCTGCAGTTTATTCTACAAACATGGAGTTTTATGGAGAAGGAAAGGGAGTGGCTTTATGCCAAAGCTGTATACAAGGTATTTCTCACAGATAGCAAGTGTAGTCATAAGAGAGACAGATATTTCATTAAAAAAAACAGACAAACAATACATTTTCCTACTAAACCTAAGACATAACAATTAGATAATTTTCATGAAAATCGCTGCACTAGTGATGCTGGCTGCAAGCCTAGAAAATTTATATCTCAAGCTGAAAAAAAAATTAGGCTAAAGGGCATGAGATGCTGAAAGGATACACTAGTTAGTTTTTAAAGAGAATTACGCTGAAGCTTAAAAGATGGCTGACTGGAGACAAAATGGACAGTTAAAACCAGGATCTTAAAAGGAGCATCCCTACACATAGACCAGCAGTAATCCACAAGCATTGCTTCCTTCCAATGGCCCTAATATCTTTGTTCCATTAGAGAAATATCCTGGTGGAATCTTTCTCTGTGTTCATCAGTGACAGCTCCACAACTAGAAGGGAAAAAGTCTAGGTGGGAATAGAAAAAATGGATTTTAAGGGACATGTTGCATCCAAGTTGATGTTTTTTTTCCAGAAGTACTGTCACTGAGTGTAGTTATCATGTCTTTTGTTGCTGAAGAATCCATGAATAACTCCCTTTAAGGCTTGTCAAGCTTCCTTTTATTTTCCCTCCAAAACTTGGTCAAATGCAGGATCCTTTACAAGTTGTCGAATTTGTGGCCCCACAAAAATACTTTCCTTAACTTTTGCATCACTCAATCTAGGAAATTTGTCTTTTAACCCCTTAACGACCAGCCCATAGTGTTTTTACGTCCTCCCGAAGTGGGCTTTATTCTCTGGGGACGTAAAAACCTGCTTCCTGCAGAGAATAATGCCCCTCGGGCTGTGGACGTGACAGCTCCATGCTGTCGGTGTCCGCAGGTAGCTGACAGCATGGAGCTGTCATCCCGGGCTGTTCGGACACCCCCCGGCATTGCGATCGGCGCTATGCAATGGATAGCGCTGATCGCAAAAAAGTAAATAAAAGTACACAAAAGTTAAAGATTCAGCTGCTCTGATGGATCGGATCCATCCGAGCAGCTGAAATTACTCACCCAGGTCCGGCACGCTGCTCCCCGCTCTCCTGCCGCTCCGGGGCCCGAAGCCGGTCTTCTGCGCATGCGCGCCAGGAGGCATTACGTCAGCCACATGCGCAGAAGGCCCGGCGGCGCGGGAGATTTAAAATCTCCTGGCTCCCGGCTCCTGTAGGTAGGGACTGCGGTGAGCGGTCCCCGGTACCGCGATCGTCGTTATCCAATGGATAGCGCGATCGCGAAAAAGTTTTAAAAAAGTTTTTAAAAAGTCAGTTTCACCTCCCCTCATGGATCGGATCCATGAGGGGAGGTGAAAATACTCACCCCCAGTCCTCAGCGGTGTCCCGATGTCCCGGGACCCGAATCCCCGTCTGCGTATGCGCGCCCGATGATTGACATCGGGCGCGTGCGCAGACGGGCTCGAGCCCCGGGAAATTTAAAATCCCTCTGCTCCTGGCTGCCATGTGTAGCTAGGAGCAGAGAGATTATACCGGGGACATGATCACTGTCATCCAATGGATGACAGTGATCATGTAAAGTGAAAAAAAAGTGTAAAAAAGTAAAAAAAAAAAAAAAGTTAAAAAAAGTTTTTAAAAGCTTAAAAAGCGTACGTTTCATCTCCCCTCATGGATCATATCCATGAGGGAGGATGAAAGTACGTACCTAAGGCCCCCAGATTTATCCGCCGACCTTACCACAGCTTCTGCACACGCGCCCGTCACCAAAATGGCGGGCGCATGCGCAAAAGCTGTGGATTGCCAGGATAATTTAAATTCTCCCTGCTCCTGGCTACAAAACGTAGCCAAGAGCATGGAGATTTAATGGGGGTCCGCAGTGAGCGGTTCCTGGTCACGTGTTCGCCATTATCCAATAATGGCGATCACGTAAAAGTTAAAAAAAAATTTGAAGTTTCATCTCCCCTCACTGATGCGATCGGTGAGAGGAGATGAAACTTTTTACTGGAGGCCTGCGTATTTGAACCCCCGACGCGATCTTCCTCCGTGGACCTTCCCGAATTCTGCACATGCGATTGCCGGCAAAAAGCCGGACACATGCGCAGCAGTCGGGGAGCCCAGGAAATTTAAAATCTCCTTGCTCCCAGCGACCAACGGTCACAGAGAGCCTGGAGCAGTGACGGGTGGCCTCGTTGAGCGGTCGTCGGTCACGTAATAAAAAGGTAGCGATCTACCTTAGGCCGGTCTCACATGACCGCATAGGAATTACAGATTCCGCATGCGTCTGATCCACGGTATTACGCAGATCAATCGCATTGGATTACACAATTCCGCTCACATTAGCGGGTCGGAATTGCGTAATCCACTCGCAGAAAAGAGAACGCAGCAGGTTCTATTTTACTGCGGATATTTGCAACGTAGAGCCCATTGTGCTCCATGGTTGTGGATATACCCGCTGCCCATATGCAACTACGTTGTATACGGGCTGCGGGTACCCCCGTCATCGCTAAGCGACGGTGCGGGAAATACAAAAAAAGGTGTACTGTGCATGACCGCCTGTGTGAGTAGGCAGTTATGCGCAGTACATTACGCAGCTGTACGCAGGGTCACAGCCGGGCTCACAGATGGGATCCGCTGTGGGCCTCCGCAAGCGGATTCCGCCTGCACCCGCGTGAGCCCGGCGTTATTCAGACAGCTACCTGTGATACGTATTTTACAAGAAGCCCCAGGAACGCTCGCCTTCCTGCAGTTCCAGGAGTACCTTGTTGAGCGCCTTCTGTGTGAGACCGCCGCACCTCATCAAGCTTACGGAGACTCACGGAACGCCACTTTTTACACCCCATACCCACCACTGAGGTCACGAAATACCCCCAAAAAGCATGAGAGGAGGGGGGGGGGATACCCGGTTTTATTGCCCCATGGGCCCATTCCAACCAGCCTCCGTAATTACCCCTGTCTTCGGAAATACTACACAGTTCACATTTTTACTTTTATCTAAGATTTGCGAACGCCCAAAAGGGTGCGGAGGGGGGGGTGAATTTTTAGGCAGTCAATCTTTATTCTGTACAAATAAGCAATGGGGCCTGGAATTTATTCAGTTGTGCCCTAAAATCCAACAGGTGTTCCGTCCTTTATAGGCCTTGTCATGCGTCCTGTAAGTAGATTAGGGCCACAATGGGTATGTTTCTGAACTCGGGACAAACGGGGGTATCCATTTTGGGGTGAACGTCTTCATTCCTATGTGCACTGTACAAAAAAAATGTTTTTAAATTGAAAAAATTGCCCAAAAAATTGAAAATCGTAACTTTTTCCTTCTGCTTTGCTTAGATTCATTCAATTACTGTGGGGTCAAAATACGCAGTACACCCCTAGATGAATTCGTTAAGGGGTCTAGTTTTCAAAATGGGGTCATTTGAGGGGGTTCTTTATAGTTTTGGCCGCTCAATGCCTCTATAAGTGGGCAATGGGGCCTGAAATTTATTCAGTGGTACCCTGAAATCCAACGGGTATTCCTTTCATTGTAGGCCTAGCCATGGGTCCTGTAAGTCTATTAGGGCCACAATGGGTATGTTTCTGAACACGGGACAAACAGGGGTATCCATTTTGGGGTGAAAGCCTTCATTTATATGTGTGCTGTACAAGAAAAACTGTTTTTAAATTGACACAATAGCCCAAAAAATGAAAATCCTATTTTTTTCCTTTTGCTTGGCTTGAATTCATTCAAAAACTGTGGGGTCAAAATATGCAGTACACCCCTAGATAAATTCCTTAAGGGGTCTAGTTTTCAAAATGGGGTCATTTGTGGGGGTTTTCTATGGTTTTGGGCGCTCAAGAACTCTACATGTGTGCTATGGGGCCTAAAAGGACTTCAAGCAAAATTTCTGTTTTGAAAGACACTGACTACTCCTTTCATTTTGGGCCCCGTTGTGGACTCAGATATAACAATAGGGCCACAATGGGTATATTTCTGAACACGGGAGAAATAGGGGTATCCATTTTGGGGTGTAAATCCTGATTTTCATGTAAACTATAGGAAAAAAATATGTCTTTAAAATGACAGATTTGCAAAAATATGAAATTTTACTTTTTCTCCTCTAAATTGAATTAATTCCTGAAAAAAAACTGTGGGGTCAAAATACTCATGACACCCCTCAGTGAATACACTAAGGGGTGTAGTTTTTAAAATGAGGTCATTTGGGAGGGTATCTATTATTCTGACACTCATGAGCCTTTCCAATCTTGGCTTGGTATAGGAAAACAAAGTGTTCCTCAAAATGCTAAAAAGTAATGTTAAATTTGTACGTCTCCTAAATGGTTAAAAAAAATGAAAGTTTTTCCAATGTGCGCCCAAAATAAAGTAAACGGGTGGAAATATAAATCTTAGCAAAAATTTCTATATTATGTTTGCACATATTTAAGATATTGCAGTTGGAAATGTGAAAAAATGACGATTTTTTCAAAATTTTCCCAATTTTGGCGCTTTTAATAAATAAACACAATTTCTATCAGTCTATTTTTTCCGCCTAAATGAAGCACAACATGTGGCGAAAAAACAATGTCAGAATCGCTTGGATATGCAAAACCTTTCTGGTGTTTTTCCATGTTAAAGTGACACATGTCAGATTTGCAAAATTTGGCCTGGTCATTAAGGCGCAAACAGGCTTGGTCACTAAGGGGTTAAGTACTTAAATGCCAGTCCTTCCTGGTTCATACCTTTGGCAATGTTTTTAATTAAACCCAGCTTTATATGAAGGGGTGGAAGAAGAACATCATTTTGTCCATGAGAGGCTCGACAATGACATTTTTCTCGGTAGAGTCCAAATTTCTTGCAAGCCAGTCCACTTGAATGTAATGTGATTTCCTATCCCTACGTCCCACATACATAAAAAGCAACAGTATTTAGTGTACCCCAGTTGCATTCCTAATAGTACAGCGTTGACTTTTAGATGGCCACAGATTTTCCACTTGTGTTCAGCATATTTGATTGAGTCAAAGAGGGCTGTCATGTTTGTATAAGTCTCCTTCATGTGAACTGCATGATCAACAAGAATAGAAGGAAGACGGTTGCCATTGTGAAGTAATACAGCTTTCAAACTAAGCTTGGAGGAGTCTTTGAATACCCTCCATTCAGTTTGATCATGGTTCAAATTCAAACATTTCATCAAGCCATTAATGTTGCAGCAAACAACTAGATTGATTTTTTTTTTTTCAAAAAAAGGAAGCAGATCCCTCTGACATTCTCTGTACTGTCAGACCCTGACATCACGTTGGAGAAGATTCCATTGCTGTAGTCTTGACCCTAGAAGTTCCGCCTACTCCTTTGAAAAGTCAAGGTCTCAAATGAGATCACTCAATTCCGCTTGTATCATCTTTTACCTCAAAGTCAGGGTCATGGGATGTGGAAGGCTTGTTGGGTTCTTCTTTTTCCACGCTTTCTTTATTTTTTACTTCAAACTTATAATGTTGGGGTAGAGTAGGAACTGGAAAACTATCTGAATGTGGAATAGGTCAAATAGCAGATGGAAGATTCGGGTATTGAACTGTTCCTGTTTTCTTCATTGACAATCCTGCCTTTATAGGCGGAGTCAAGCAGAAATAACAGTCATTTGTATGGTTTGTAAACTCTAACAAAAGCCATAGATTGGCTGAAAAATAAAAAACATTCCTGTAGTTTGACTAAACAAGGAGTTGCAACATATATGTGGAGCCCATGACTTATCCTGGTTCCCTATCTTCATACCAAAATAATGATGATAGGCAGTCTTCACAAGAGGCATCAGATTGCGTTTCTGTGACAAATGTTATTTCATCACAAATGTAACAAAAATTACACATTAAATTTACACATTTTCATGGCATTTTGATATAGCAAATTTTATACTTCAAAAGAAGTCCAAAACCAGAAAATATGAAAAAAAAGAAAAACAGAAACCATATGAAACTCAGTCATAGCAACGTTTATTATGTTTATAACCTACAAACATATGGAGAACATTGTGTTATGTCAGTTGAGAGGTATGACAAATTCCCCCCCCCCCCCCAAAAAGAAATTCTCCCCAAACAAAAATGTAACATCTAAAAAATGACATGTCACTGTATCTCCAAAGCAAGAGCTAATTGGTCATTTTTATGGTGATTTTTGAATTCAACAAATGGAAATACATAAGAATATGCTAATTTTGAGCCCAAAACAAAATCATCATTGGGCAGTGTAATTTGTTCAAAGGTCTTTCCTTGTATAGAAGTCAGGCTCACAGGCCTGTAGTGTCCTGGATCCACCTTCTTTCCTATTTGAAAATAGGGACAACATTTGTCCTTTTCCAATCTTCTGGGACTTGGAATCCTCTGGGAATTTTCTGATATTATGGCGAGTGGTTCAGCAATTACCTCCACTGCTTCATTTTGTATCCCAGTATGTAATTCATCTGGACCTTGAATTCCTTTAAATTAGCTATGTGTTTCCTCGCCATCTCTCTGCTTATAGATAGCCTGCATTCTTTTATTCCCCCAACAGCACAGGGAAGATCAGATGATGGTCCATCTGCTTTCTGAGAGAAAACAGATACAAAACAGTAATTTTAAATTTCGGCCTTCTCAACATCATTCTTAACCAATTCACCATTTTCATCCTATAAGCATCCAAAAGCATCTTTGACTTTTCTTTTGCTTTTGACATACCCCCAAAATCCTTTTTTTTGCTTTTGGCCTCTATTGCAAGCCTCAATTCATTATTAGCTTTAGCTTTTCTGACACTTGCCCTACAGTTTCTGCAGACCGCATAAAATTCTTCTTTAGATATTTCCCCCTTTTTCCATTTGATAAACATATTTTGTTTCCTTTTTAACATGTGTGCAAGTTTTGTGTTCATCCATCCTGGTCTCTTTAAATGCTTCCTATTCTTCCTTCTTTTAGGGATCGTTAACGAGTGTGCTTTGAGAATCTCATTTTGCAATAGTTCCCAACCTTCTTGGACATTTCTGTTCTTAAGAACATCCCCTCCAACTCTACCGTTTTATGATTTTATGAATCTATGATTCTTCCTACCTTCTTTCTGATTTCATTAAAATCTGCCTTTCTGAATTCCAACCTTTAAGTTTGTAACCGGTGTCTCTTACTCCTTTACTTTCCTTCAGATTTTTGGTCTTTCTTTTCACATCTAATAGCAAGGTTCTTAAATGTATTAATTATCTGTATATTTTTACTTGGCCTTTCACTACCCTTCCCATATTGCTCTAGTTTATAGCTCTCCTAATGAGTGAAGCAAGGCGCCCACCAAATATATGGTTAACTGTTTTTGTAAGGTACAAGCCATCGCTAGCCAGCAGTCCATCATATAGGTAATTCACTCCATGGTCTAGAAATCTGAATCTTTGCTGAGGGCACCATTGACTTAGCCAGATTTTCACCTCTAGAATCCTGTTCTATCTTCTTATTCCATGGCCATCCAGTAGGAGGGTGGATGAGAAGACCACTTGTGCTCCTAGTTTCTTCACCTTCTTTCTGAGGTCTTCAAAGTCTCTGCAGATAGTTGCAAGGTCCTATTTTGCAGTGTCATTTGTCCCTACATGTATTAGTAGGAATGGGTGTTGTTCTGTAGGACTGGAGAGTCTTGACTGCCTATCAGACACATCTTTGATTTGTTTACGTGGAAGACAGCACACCTCTTGTGAGGTGTCAGGTCTGCAGACAGCGGCCTCTGTTCCTCTCAATAGGGCATCCCCCACAACAACCTCTCTCCTTTTTTTTTCACAACAGCACTTCTTTTTCTCCATTCAAGAGGACTCTGTGTGCTTACTACACAGTTATTTGTGGGTAGAGTCATTTTTTGCTGTACCTCTTTGTCCTTTGCTCTGTTCTTTGTAGGTAGAGTCATCTCTTGCTGTACCTCTTTCTCTTCTGTTCTTTGTCGGTAGAGTCATTTCTTGATGTACCTCTTTATCCTTCTGCTCAGGAACCAGTACCAGGCCCCCCTGCGTGAGAACCTGGTACTGGTTCCTGAACAGTATGGGCCCTGGCTGACTTCTCATCCTCCTGCTTCTTTGGGTCCTCCTGCTTCCATTCCTCTGCTTCTGCAGGTACACTGGACATTTCTTTTCCTTCAACATTTTGAAGACTTTCTTCTGCTCTGTCAAGGAAATCCTTACCTTCCTTAATGAGTTTCAATGTAGCTATTCTCTCCTGAAGACTATGCACATTTTTCTTTAGTAGAGACACAAGCTTGCATTTCTGGCACGTGAAGTTTGGCTTTTCTCTGGTAGGTCTGTAAACATATAGCAAACATTGCAGCTCACCATATGGCTCCTCTCCTTTTTCATGTTGTCAGTTGATATCCACTTCCAAACTTCTAAAACTTAAGAATTGTAGTGAAGATACATAACCTATAGGATACTACTAAGTGTACAACTTAGCAGTGCGCTGTCTGGCAATGTCCTCCGAGCAGCTATACCCGGCTAACCCCGGCAATCTCCCTGCTTACAATGATTCTTTGATCTTCCCAGAATGCACAGGGAATATGTAAATGATCTTCCTGCAGCTCCAATCTCTGAGCATCCCCTCTCTACTTTACTTCATGTCAAATTTCCTGCTCCCTTCCAAGCAGTCCGCAAGGACCAGTCTGAAGAGCTGTTTGAACATTCAGTGTCATGGTTTTTAACAGGGAAGCCCAAACAACCAGAGGTAGAAAATGAGGACAAGGAATACACTGATGCATCACCTTTTTTTGGGTGTGTGACCAGTGCGACTGCACATTACTCCTTTGAGATGCAGGGGCACTGCCTGGCCTCGCTGCTAGAACTTTGGAGGAGAAAGGTTTATGCAAGGGTTTAAATTCAGTAATACACATACACACACAGCTGTAGAGGCCTAAATTGGTCCTATAAAAGCACTCTTGCCTTTAAATGGCAGGGCTCAGTTCATGTATAATCAGCAGGGGTTAACCAATACTTAAATTGCCTTATGACTATTAATAATCTACTAGGTGGCCAGTCAATTATCATTGGTTGCCAGCACATTGATCTCTGATTGGCTGCAAGACAGTAGAGTGACAGTTGGGAGGCAGTTGATCGTGTAGGTCTGGGGAGAGAAGAGAGAGAGAGACAGGTAGAAGAGGTATTGTAGTGATAGTGAGAAGACAGTCAGTCAGTGAGATTTCAGTGAGATCAGAACAGTATAGTGTGAACAGTAAGTCAGTAAGTAGGCTATTAAAGAAGTGAACCGTATCATTAGTCAGTGTGATCACATGTGTAATTGACAGGAGTTAGAGAAATGAGAGAGTTAGATAGTGAAAATCTTCGGGTGCCCATCAGAGAGAGAGACACAGTGTTAGTGTGTAAAGAGAGTGAGTTAGAATTACTGGGAGAAGAAAGATCCCTGAAAGCATTGCAGTCAGGGAGCTACTGGAAGTTGTCGAAAGAGTTGTTGGATCCAGGGGCAAGTTGCAGCCTGTCACAGGAAAGTCCTTCAAGGTGGCTGAGACACAAGAGGTAAAACACAGAAGTATTCATTTTACTTTAAGGAGAGGGTGCCAAATACAGAGCAGAGTTATAATTGCGGACATCAGAGCTATGGAATACTCTGATAACCTGGGCCAAAACTAAGGTGTATACTGCTCACAGTTCACACCACTGAAGAGCCATTAAACTGGCCCAAGGAAAACTAATAGCACTGTCATATGTTACCCAGAGCATTATCTCTGTCTTTACCCTGAGGAATGCCATGTACACTATTACTGTTAATCATACCCCTAACATTTGAAGAAAATAAACACTTTTAATGAAAGACTTGTATGTGTACACTGATATAGGATCGCTACTGACATCAACAAAGAAATGGAAAAGAAAGTTAATAGGTATTAAATAGAGATGAGCGAGCACCAAAATGCTCGGGTGCTCGTTACTCGAGTCGAACTTCCCGCGATGCTCGAGGGTTCGTTTTGAGTAACGAACCCCATTGAAGTCAATGGGCGACTCGAGCATTTTTATATATCGCCGATGCTCGCTAAGGTTTTCATTTGTGAAAATCTGGGAAATTCAAGAAAGTGATGGGAACGACACAAAAATGGATAGGGTAGGCGAGGGGCTACATGTTGGGCTGCATCTCAAGTTCCCAGGTCCCACTATTAAGCAACAATAGCGGCAAGAGTGCCCCCCCCCCAACAATTTTTACTTCTGAAAAACCCTCATTAGCAAGGCATACCTTAGCTAAGCACCACACTACCTCCAACAAAGCACAATCACTGCCTGCATGACACTCCGCTGCCACTTCTGGGTAACATGCTGCCCAACCGCCCATTTCAGTAATAGTAGCAGTCAAGACAGGCCCCAGTAACATATCACTAGCAGTAGTATAGGGAGAGCACAGTATTAGTTCCATTTCAGTAATAGTAGCAGTCAAGACAGGCCCCAGTAACATATCACTAGCAGCAGTATAGGGGGAGCACAGTATTAGTTCCATTTCAGTAGTAGTAGCAGTCAAGACAGGCCCCAGTAACATATCACTAGCAGTAGTATAGGGAGAGCACAGTATTAGTTCCATTTCAGTAATAGTAGCAGTCAAGACAGGCCCCAGTAACATATCACTAGCAGCAGTATAGGGGGAGCACAGTATTAGTTCCATTTCAGTAGTAGTAGCAGTCAAGACAGGCCCCAGTAACAATTCCGAAGCAGCAGTATAGGGGGAGCACAGTCTTAGTTTCATTTCAGTAGTAGTAGCAGTCAAGACAGGCCCCAGTAACAATTCCGAAGCAGCAGTATAGGGGGAGCACAGTCTTAGTTCCATTTCAGTAATAGTAGCAGTAAAAACAGACCCCAGTAACAATTCCGAAGCAGCAGTATAGGGGGAGCACAGTATTAGTTCCATTTTAGTAGTAGTAGCAGTCAAGACAGGCCACAGTAACATTCCTGTTGCAGTACCTGTTGTCACATTTCAGTAGTTGCAGTATAGACAAGGCCCCAGTTACATTTATGTAGCAAAAGTGTAGGCCAACCCCACACACCTTGCTGTACCATGAGTGCAGGCAAAGCCCATAAAAATTACTAGGATTACACTGTAGACGAGGGCCCAAAAAATTGGTGTACCAACAGTACTAATGTACCTCTGAAAAATTGCCCATGCCCAACCAAGAGGGCAGGTGAAACCTATTAATAGCTTTGGTTACTGTGGCTTAATTTGTAACTAGGCCTGGAGGCAGCCCAGTTAAAATAAAAATTGGTTCAGGTGCAAGTTTCAACGCTTTAATGAGAATTGAAACGTATAAACATTGTTTACAAAAGTAATATGACTGAGCCTTGTGGGCCTTAGAAAAATTGCCCGTTCGGCGTGATTACGTGAGGTTTCAGGAGGAGTAGGAGGAGGAGGATGAATATAATACACAGATTGATGAAGCTAAAAGGTCCCCGTTTTTTATGGTGATAGAGAACGATGCTTCCATCCGCGGGTGCAGCCTACGTATTGTTTAGGTAGCGCTGCTGTCCGCTGGTGGAGAAGAGAAGTCTGGGGAAATCCAGGCTTTGTTCATCTTTATGAGTGTAAGCCTATCGGCACTGTCGGTTGACAGGCGGGTACGCTTATCCGTAATGATTCCCCCAGCCGCACTAAACACCCTCTCTGACAAGATGCTAGCCGCAGGGCAAGCAAGCACCTCCAGGGCATGCAGCGCGAGTTCAGGCCACGTGTCCAGCTTCGACACCCAGTAGTTGTACGGAGCAGAGGCGTCACGGAGGACGGTCGTGCGGTCGGCTACGTACTCCCTCACCATCCTTTTACAGTGCTCCCACCGACTCAGCCTTGACTGGGGAGCGGTGACACAGTCTTGCTGGGGAGCCATAAAGCTGTCAAAGGCCTTGGAGAGTGTTCCCCTGCCTGCTCTGTACATGCTGCCTGATCTCCGCGCCTCCCCTGCTACTTGGCCCTCGGAACTGCGCCTTCTGCCACTAGCGCTGTCGGATGGGAATTTTACCATCAGTTTGTCCGCCAGGGTCCTGTGGTATAGCAACACTCTCGAACCCCTTTCCTCTTCGGGTATGAGAGTGGAAAGGTTCTCCTTATACCGTGGGTCGAGCAGTGTGTACACCCAGTAATCCGTAGTGGCCAGAATGCGTGTAACGCGAGGGTCACAAGAAAGGCATCCTAACATGAAATCCGCCATGTGTGCCAGGGTGCCTGTATGCAACACATGGCTGTCCTCACTAGGAAGATCACTTTCAGGATCCTCCTCCTCCTCCTCCTCAGGCCATACACGCTGAAAGGATGACAGGCAAGCAGCATGGGAAATGACTGGCAGCACTTTTTTGCACTTTTGCAATTCCGTCTATGCTGCCAGTCATTTTCTATTGTGGACTACAATTTTGGACCTTGGGTTCTTTTTGGTCCAGGCTCGGCTTTGCATTATTGACCTGACCCCAAGAAAGGGTTGAAGTTTGCTGTTGGTGTATCATACTTTATAAGGCAAGCAGCATGGGTACCCTCAGCAGTGGGCCCGGCTGTCTCTTCCCCCTCCTCCTCATGCTCCTCCCCCTCCTCCTCCTCCAAAACGCGCTGAGATATAGACATGAGGGTGCTCTGACTATCCAGCGAAATACTGTCTTCCCCCGCCTCCGTTTCCGAGCGCAAAGCATCTGCCTTTATGCTTTGCAGGGAACTTCTCAAGAGGCATAGCAGAGGAATGGTGACACTATTGATTGCAGCATCGCCGCTCACCATCTGGGTAGACTCCTCAAAGTTTCCAAGGACCTGGCAAATGTCTGCCAACCAGGCCCACTCTTCTGTAAAGAATTGAGGAGGCTGACTCCCACTACGCCGCCCATGTTGGAGTTGGTATTCCACTATAGCTCTACGCTGCTCATAGAGCCTGGCAAATATGTGGAGCGTAGAGTTCCACCGTGTGGGCACGTCGCACAGCAGTCGGTGCACTGGCACATTAAACCGATGTTGCAGGGTCCGCAGGGTGGCAGCGTCCATGCTGGACTTGCGGAAATGTGCGCTGAGCCAGCGCACCTTTCCGAGCAGGTCTGACAAGCGTGGGTAGCTTTTCAGAAAGCGCTGAACCACCAAATTAAAGACGTGGGCCAGGCATGGCACGTGCGTGAGGCTGCCGAGCTGCAGAGCCGCCACCAGGTTACGGCTGTTGTCACACACGACCATGCCCGGTTGGAGGCTCAGCAGCGAAAGCCAGCAGTCGGTCTGCTCTGTCAGACCCTGCAGCAGTTCGTGGGCTGTGTGCCTCTTATCTCCTAAGCTGAGTAGTTTAAGCACGGCCTGCTGACGCTTGGCCACCGCTGTGCTGCCACGCCGCGCGACACTAACTGCTGGCGACGTGCTGCTGCTGACACATCTTGATTGCAAGACAGAGGTTGCGTAGGAGGAGGAGGAGGGTGGTTTAGTGGAGGAAGCATACACCGCCGCAGATACCAGCACCGAGCTGGGGCCCGCAATTCTGGGGGTGGGTAGGACGTGAGCGGTCCCAGGCTCTGACTCGGTCCCAGCCTCCACTAAATTCACCCAATGTGCCGTCAGGGAGATATAGTGGCCCTGCCCACCTGTGCTTGTCCACATGTCCGTTGTTAAGTGGACCTTGGCAGTAACTGCGTTGGTGAGGGCGCGTACAATGTTGCGGGAGACGTGGTCGTGCAGGGCTGGGACGACACATCGGGAAAAGTAGTGGCGACTGGGAACCGAGTAGCGCGGGGCCGCCGCCATCATGTTTTTGAAAGCCTCCGTTTCCACAAGCCTATACGGCAGCATCTACAGGCTGATCAATTTGGCTATGTGCACGTTTAGTGCTTGAGCGTGCGGGTGCATGGCGGCGTACTTGCGCTTGCGCTCAAACAGTTGCGCTAGCGCCGGCTGGATGCTGCACTGAGAGACATTGCTGGATGGGGCCGAGGACAGCGGAGGTGAATGTGTGGGTGCAGGCCGGTAGACGGTCATGCCTGTGTCCTGAGAGGGGGGTTGGATCTCAGTGGCAGGTTGGGGCACAGGGGGAGAGGCAGTGGTGCAAACCGGAGGCGATGAACGGCCTTCGTCCCACCATGTCGGGTGCTTGGCCATCATATGCCTGCGCATGCTGGTGGTGGGGAGGCTGGCGGTGGTGGCGCCCCGGCTGATCTTGACGCGACAAACCTTGCACACCACAGTTCATCAGTCGTCTGCACTCTCATTGAAAAACTGCCACACCTTTGAGCACCTCGGCCTCTGCAGGGTGGCATGGCGCGAGGGGGCGCTTTGGGAAACAGTTGGTGGATTATTCGGTCTGGCCCTGCCTCTACCCCTGGCCACCGCACTGCTTCTTCCAACCTGCCCTGCTGCTGCACTTGCCTCCCCCTCTGAAGACCTGTCCTCAGTAGGCTTAGCAAGCCAGGTGGGGTCAGTCACCTCATCGTCCAGCTCCTCTTCCTCCGAATCCTCTGTGCGCTCCTCCCTCGGACTTACTGAAATTACTACTACCTCACTGATAGACAACTGTGTCTCATCGTCATCGTCCTCCTCACCCACTGAAAGCTCTTGAGACAGTTGCCGGAAGTCCTCAGCCTCATACCCCAGACCCCGGGAACTTTCCAAAGGTTGGGCATCGGTCACGACAAACTCCTCCGGTGGGAGAGGAACCATTGCTGCCCAATCTCGGCAGGGGCCCGAGAACAGTTCCTGGGAGTCTGCCTGCTCCTCAGAATGTGTCATTTTATTGTTGAATAAGTTTTTATTGGATATAAGCGATACAGTTTCAATACATATGTAACATTTGAAGCATCTTATATTGTAAATTTAGACATCGTATAAGAAAGTATAACATACATGAAATCTATTTGACTATCTATAATTGACTTCCAACATTTTAACTGTTTGGTACTAATGGGAGGGGGGGGGGGGCGTTGGGTCAGGTGAGGTAGGTGGGGTAAAGTAAGGGAGGGAAGGGGAGGGTGGAGGGATGGAGGGAGAGGGGTTGGGGAGGGAGGAGTAAGGTTGCTTACTTATTCTATCATCAATATGGTTTCTTCTATCTCTGCATACATTGAATTATAAATTCCTTCAGATCGTGCCTAGGTCCGGTCCCACTGTATTTATGATTTCAGGTTGATCATTATCTGGTCTGGGTGGAAGTATGTTATCCAGGGGTCCCATGTCTCTACAAAGTTAGGTAATCTATTTTTTCTAAGAGCGTAGATTTTCTCCATAGTCATGTGATCGGACATCAGATGGGTTATGGTTGAGATAGTCGGGGTTGTTTGGGATCTCCAATTCCTTGCTATCATAAGTTTAGTTACTAGGAGACCGTGGATTATGAGTTTTCTTAGCCCCTGAGGTATCTTTCCCAAACCCAGCAGTAAGATTGTATTTTCTGGTTTCGGGGGAACTCTAATTCCTGTAATCTTTTTCATAAGATCCAGGAATTCCCTCCAGACTGTTTTGATTTTTGGGCAGCTCCAAAAAATATGGAGTAGTGTGCCTCTCTCTCCACAGTTCCTCCAGCATCTATCCGAGGTTTCTGGAAAAAAGTCCGCCAGTCTCACTGGGGATCTGTACCAGCGTGTAATTAATTTATAATGCACCTCTAGCAGGGGTGCACACATAGAGGCCCTATTCGCCCAGCTGTGGGCTTGAGACCATTGCTGTATTGTGAAGGTTGTCCCCATCTCCCTTTCCCAATTAAGAATATGGGCTTTCTTTTTTAGGTTTGGCCCAGTATTTTTTCCCTGGCAGAAGATGTCGTAGATCTCCCTCAAGGGGATTTTCTGGGGGGAGGGGTTAAAGAGGAGATTGTGTATATATTTAGGTAAGGATGTGGATCCAGAGGCCATACTTGACCATCTGCTTTTCAGTTGGGAAAACAAAAGGAAATCCCCACCCTGTAGCCCAAACTCCTTTTGGAGACTCTTGAAAGATTTCATGTCGCTTCCCTCGGCTAAGTCCGAGATCTCTTTGATACCAACCTTTTGTGTTATGGGTATCTGGGCTAAAGTCAACGATTTCAAGAGGGAGGGGGACATCCACTCTAGGTGGTTGACCCTCTAAGGTATGAAGTAACTGCTTCCAGATCTTGACGGTGTTTGATATTATTGGGTTTTTGATCGGGAGTATTTTCATTTTTAGGCTTGTGGCCAAGAGTAAATTTTTTAGTTTTTTGTTCCCTATGGAGCTTTGCTCAATGGATGGCCAGCTGATTCCTGACTGAGAGGTACCCCAAGGTCTCATCTGTGAAATTATGTTTGCTCTGTAGTAAGCAACAATATTGGGGACCCCCAGACCACCATTCCCCCTGGAGCAATATAATATGGATGCAGCCACCCTTGGTTTTCTATTGTTCCAAATAAAGGACATTAATTGTTTTTGTAGTTCTTTCAGGAGCCTAGAGTTACATTTTAGGGGAATTGTTCTAAAAATATATATAATAGCTTGGGTAGAATCATCATTTTGTAAATCACGATCCTACCCATCCACTACAATTCTGTCTTGTTGAAGTTGGACAAGTCTTGTTGGATGTTTTCCTTTAATTGTGTTAAGTTGTAGTCCAATACTTTGCTTATGGGTAGGTTAATTGTCGTGCCTAAGTACTGTATGCCCAGTGGGTCCCATTCGAATGGGAATTCTTCTTTTATTAGTTTTTGTAGTTTGTGATATATATTGATGGGGAGGATTTTTGATTTTGTTGGGTTTATTTTGTAATAGGATATTGTCCCAAAGAATTCCAGAAGTTGAGAGGCCTTTCTGAGGGAGCCTAGGGGGACGTGAGCATTAACACTATGTCATCAGCGAATAGTCCTATTTTTTGTTCTCTTCCTGCCAGGGGGACTCCTCTTACTTCGCCGCACATGTGTATAGCTTCTGCTAGCGGTTCTATAATAAGGATAAATAGTGTAGGCGATAGGGGACATCCTTGTCTGGTTCCATTAGAAATGGTAAATGGATCCGACATGACTCCATTGGTAAGAACCCGGGCTGACGGGGAGCTATAGAGGGCCTGTATGGCTGACAGTATATTTCCCCCAAAGCCGAAACTCTCTAGAGCCGAGAAGGCATACCCCCAGTGTATTCTGTCGAATGCCTTCTGCATCCAGGGTGAGGAGCAGACAAGGCATTCGAGAGTTCTCGACTTCCCACACGACATCCAGCAGTCGGCGTGTGGCATCCGACGCCTGCCTTTAACGAACCCCACCTGGTCGCTGTGAATGAGGTCCGGGGTGACCTCCAGCAATCTTAGGGATAGGATTTTTGCATATATTTTAGCGTCGTTGTTTAGAAGAGATATGGGTCTAAAGTTGGCGGGTTTTGATGGCTCTTTACCTGGTTTAGGGATGGTTACTATGGTAGCCTGGAGCATTTCAGGCGGTAGAGAGCCCGTCAGCATGGCTTGTTGTAGGTGTTTTCCATATGGGGGATGAGTTGTTTTTGGTAGAGTTTGAAATATTCATTCGAATAGCCGTCGGGTCCCGGAGCTTTGTCTTGTTTGCCTCTATTTATGACCTGTAGGATCTCCTGATGGGTGAGTTTAGTTTTTTTAGTTGCATGTCTGATAGCTTGGGTAACTGTAGTGATGAGAGAAAGGATTTGATGGTTGTTTCCGAAGGTGAGTATTCATTCAGACTGTCCTTTATTGAGGTTATAAAGTTCCTCATAGAACCTTTGGAACTCCTCAGCTATGGCTATGGGGTTGGATATTTTATTTTTTGAGTTGGGGTCATACACAAAGGGTATTTTTGTTTTGGTTCTTTTTTGTTTGACCTTGTTAGCCATCCATTTGGTGTTTTTGTTGGCGTCTGTATAGTAGATAGTTTTGATAAATTTTATGTTTTTTTCGTGCTCATCTATTAGTATGTTTCTGCCTTTCAGTCTAGCCTCTCTAATTTCTTTGCTTATAGAAGGTGAAGGGTTGGAGTGGGTAGATTTTTCTAAATTTTTTAGGGTTTCCGTAGCAATTCTTAAAAGGTTATTTTTTTCCGTTTTATATATGGCCCCTTGTTGTATCATTGTGCCTCTAATGACGGATTTATGTGCGTTCCAGAGTGTGAAACGGCACATATCTGGGGTGTCATTATAGTGGAAATACTCCACTATCGCATCTCTTATCTTGTTTTGAAATTTTGGAATCTTTAACAGGAAGGTGTTATTTCTCCAGGAGTTAGGGGAGTGTATACGTGGGCCTAATTTTATCTTCAATGAAATCGGGGCGTGGTCCGACCACGTTGTCACCCTTATTGTGGCTTCTTGGGTTTTGTTTAAGATCTGGAAGTCCCCTAAGAACATATCTATTCTTGATGAAGTTGCGTGTCTAAATGAGTAAAAGGTGTACTCCCTGGAGCTAGCATTTAAGGCTCTAAATAAATCATACATATCGTTGTTGTGGATCCAAGATGCTAGGCTCAAACCTCTATTTTTCCTTGTGTGGCTAGAATCCAGGGAGTTATCTGATATTGCATTAAAATCTCCACAAATAATTAACGAGCCCTGTTGGACCTTCTTAATTTTCCTTGTCACTCTGTTCAAAAATCTGATTTGTCTGGAGTTGGGAACATAGACATTGACCAGGGTGACAAGGAAGCCATCAACCTTACATATTAACATCAGATATCTACCCTCGGCGTCCCGGATTTCTTCAATCAGATGAAAGTCCACCGAGTCCTTCACTGCTATTAGTACCCCTGCTTTTTTCTTAGTTGCGTTTGCTAGAAAACATCTGGTAAATTTGGGGTGAGATATTTTCGGAGGGTTGTGTTTGTTCAGGTGTGTCTCCTGTGCGCAGAAAATGTCCACTTTAGACGAGATGGCCTCTCTCCAGAGGGCGGATCTTTTATATGGGGAATTCAAACCCTTTACATTCAGGGAAATTAGTTTCAGTTCCATCTTAAAGTTGGGGTTCCTTTTGCTTGGCATGGGTGGTGCTGATGAACGTCGGGCGTGAACCAGATTATTCTGCACGGTCTGAAGAGTATACGAGAGGGTTTATTGTGACGAATCTTCATATTCCTTTTCGGTGGGATGGTTGGGGGATAAGACTGGGGTGATAAACGAAGGGATAAGGTTTAGAGAGGAGAAAATTTTAGCGTTTATTTCTGTAAAGTCTCTTTTGATAGAGCCTTTCAGAGCTAAGACCATGTCTCTGATGAAATATTCTGAGGCCGTTTGGTCTGAGCAAACTATATTAAGTAAAGGGTCTGTATCTTCAGGGTTTTCGTTCCAGTTCTGTATAGAGCTGTTTGGATTTGGAGCTGCAGTGTGAAGGGCTGTTTGATCGTGCTGGGAGCTGTGTTGTGAGTTGTGAGGTTTGCTTACCGCTCCCGCTCACTGTTTGGTCCGGCCATCCTGCTGACAGTGTCTCTCCGTCTCCCTCAGCGCTGCTGGAAGCTGGCTCTGCTGCATTCTCCACCTCTGCACCGCGCGCCGGGTAGAAGTCAGTGAGGCGCTTCGGACCTGTTTTCCCTGTTCTCCTCCGGGTTGCCATTAGTATCAGGCAGGTTTTCCTCTTCTCTCCTGCTGTTTAATTGTCCTCAGCAAGCTTTCAGTTGCTTTTTTATCAGGCTAGAGCACGGAGCTACTCAAAAGACGACTGCCATCGGCTCCTTCAGACCACGCCCCCCCAGAATGTGTCATTTTCATGGAGTGAGGAGATCTGGGAGGAAGGAGGAGCAGCAGCCAGAGGATTCAGAGTTGCAGCTGTGGACGGCGTAGAAGACTGGGTGGTCGATAGATTGCTGGATGCACTTTCTGCCATCCACGACAGGACCTGCTCACACTGCTCAGTTTCTAATAAAGATCTACCGTGTGGACCCATTAATTGTGAGATAAATCTGGGGACCCCAGAAACTTGCCTCTCTCCTAATCCCGCAGCAGTCGGCTGCGATACACCTGGACCAGGAGCTCGGCCTGTGCCCACACCCTGACTTGGGCCTCCGCGTCCTCGCCCCCGTCCATGTCCTCTAGGCCTACCCCTACCCCTCAGCATGGTGTATTACGAGTAGAGTAGAAACAGAACGCTGTAATTAAATGTGCCGCTTATTGGCCTGTGGTTGGAGGCTGACTTCGCTTACGGAATGCACAGCAGAGCCAGGAAATAATTATGCGCAAGGCTGGGTATTAATCAGCGACTACTACCCCCAGCACACACGCCGTAAACTGAAGACGGTCACAGGCAGGCCAAATATAGTATTTTTTTCCACTTTTTGGGAAAAAGCCCACTACCTCTGATATACCCTGTATTTGGATTTCCCCGTTGGAGGATGACTGTGGTTACTGAAAGCCCAGTGCAGCCAGGAAACAATTATGCGCAAGGCTGGGTATTAATCAGCGACTACTACCCCCCAGCAGGCACGCAGTAAACTGAAGACGGTCACAGGCAGGCCAAATGTATTTTTTCCACTTTTTGGGAAAAAGCCCACTGCCTATATAGCCAGTATATCTCTTTCCCTGTACCACTGTCCCTGCCTCACCAGTACTGCCCCTATGTAAAATGACTGCAGACTGAGGACGCTATGGTCTGCACGCCCGATATACAAAAAAAAAAAAATTGTGCAACACTGCTAAAAGCAGCCTCAACAGTACTGCACACGGTCAGATGTGGCCCTAAGAAGGACCGTTGGGGTTCTTGAAGACTAAAATAACACCTAACACTCTCCCTATAGCAGCTACAGCAAGACAGCACTTTCCCTGATCTCTCTCAGCGTGCATCTGTGGCGAGCCGCAGGCGGGGCAGATTTAAATACTGGGGTGTCATCTGATCTCCCCAGCCACTCACTGCAGGGGGGGGGTGGGATAGGGCTGGAATGTCACAGGAGGAAGTTGTAATGCCTTCCCTGTGTTTCTATTGGCCAGAAAAGCGCGCAAATTTCTCAGGGAAGGAAATGTAATGGAGTCGAGCACCGCGTGGCGCTCGTCTCGAGTAACGAGCATCTCGGACACCCTAATACTCGAACGAGCATCAAGCTCGGACGAGTACGCTCGCTCATCTCTAGTTTTAAACCCTGTTTCTTGTGATTTCTAAATTGGATGACATTTAACATTTTTGTGTTTATATAGCGCTAGATTCACAATTTACTAATAAAATAAATAAAATCACAATAATGCCATGAATAGGCCATTGTGGCTCTGTCTCAGACAACAGGGAGTTTCAGAGCAAGTAAGCAGCCACCTACTTACAAGTGGCATCTATGAACAGGATATAGAGTTTCTGTGACCTTGTAACTGCAACTTCAGCTTAGAAAAAAATAAATCTACAACTGCCATTTTCTGTGCAAATTGAATTTGTCTGTCTTTGAGTGCCTAACAAAATACCTGACTCCAGCAACAATGAACAAACCAGTGGTGCTGGATCCTCCACTACCACTCCACCTCCCACGATACCCTTCACTATGCCTTACTATCTGGGAGCACCATGGCTGCCATGGTACAGTGGTGAAATGCATAAGCTTCATGAGTTTAAACACCGAATGAAAGCTATGTATCACTTGTATCGCATTAGCAACGAACAGAAGTTGGAAATGCTGGTGGGTCAATTGGAGGGAGCTGCGGCCCAAGACTTTAATCATGGCCGAAAAACCTGAAGAAAACAGTGTATCAGATCTTTGAGAGATTGCAGATTATTTTTGAGATAAAAACGACCACTGGAGTGAAGAAGCAATGCAACAAGCAGCAGAAGACAGGCGAGTCCCTGAGAGAGTATGCTCTGTCATTACAAGGAAGCATGAAGGCAGTGATCCAAGCAGATCTCAGAGAAGCTGGAGCAGACCAAGTGCTTCGCAAGCAATTTATTGAAGGATTGACAGAGGATTTGAGAAGACAGCTAAAGAGGCTATCTGTTCAGCACACATATACCTCCTTCCTTGATTTTACATAGCTGGCCATTCAAGAAACTCAGTAATTCTCAATAGACCTATGAAACCACCTTCCTTCCCAAAGTAGATAATCCATGGGTCAAGCCCTAAAGCATGTCCTTGCATTACAGTCAGAGCAGTCTCAGACCGGTACAGCTGACTGCTCAGCGCAATGCAAAGGAGCATGGCAGAAATGGCCCATAGTGTGTCCATGCTCTGTCAGAGGATTGAAAAGTTGGAATCCAGATCAAACACCAGGGCAGAAAAAGTAGCACCTAATAGTCCTCTGAGACCACACTCCCTTCCAGCTGAAAGAAGAGCCAAACCCCGACGAGATAGACCAAGACCAGTCATCTGCAAACACAGTCATAAGAGAGCACATATTGAAAGCTGAGGTCAAGCATCAGCCCTCAGGTGGAAGAGGATTAGGTCCTGAACTTCCGAGATGGCTCCCTAAATTTGTTGGACCCTTCTCCTGAAGTGACCATCTATTTTAATGGCATACCACTTCCAGCCTTCATAGATACTGGGTCACAGGTCACCATGATAAGAAGAGCTGCATTTGAGCGGTACTGGAGTACTGATACAACCACCAGAACAAGTTTTAGATGTCATTGCCATCAATGGACAAGTTGTACCCTCGGTAGGCTACTGGGAGGCAACTATACTGGTAGCAAGAGCAGAATTACCATAGCAGGGGATTCTAGTTATCAATGTAGAAGAAAGAAATGCCCCTGCTCTGATTCTGGGCAGGAACATATTAAGAGATTGTTACAGTGAGATGCTGGAGGTTCTAAAGAAATCAATACCATCCACTTCCCAAGCTCAGCAGAGAGTCCTGCAAAGAGCCATAAAAGTCATATCTGCTCAACAGCGGTTTACCAACATGAAAGGACAAGTCGCGCATGCACATATAAGCGACATAAGACCCATTACCCTGCAACCGGAAACCGAAACCTTAATCTGGCGCCAAACCAGACCAGGCCTTCAAGGAAAAAATTATCAAGCCCTTGTAGAACCGATTCAGCGAGAAGAGCATCCTTTTATCATGGTGGCTAAAAGTGTAGCAACTGTCTCAGCTGGAAGAATAACCGTTCGCATAATAAATACAGGAGAATCCACAATTAAACTTAAAAAGTATTATCCAGTGGCGCAAATTTCGCTTCTACACGTAGAAGAATGATAGCCCTGACCTACCATCCAGGCCAGAGGCGCTACCGCTCTTACCATAGACTAGTATTATCTCTATCAGCAAAAGGCAGTGCTTCCAAAAGAAGTTAGATAAGTCAGGCTGCTTCAACCATAATTGGGGAAAATCTTTATCTGATACCCCCTACCTATATTCTTTATGGTTGTGGTTGACTGCAGATTGCCTTAAATACTGAGACCTATATTTTATAGAGACGCTGCCTGCTCACCGCAGGCTGTTTTTTCTATAAAAAATAAAATTAAAATAATAGATCTCAGTTCTGCACTATATAGAGGGATAGCCTACATCTATGGCTGCCCTCCGCTAGTTATGCAGACCTGACTATATGAGATCTATACTACAATGAGCAGCTGATTGACTACCACAATATTGCTCTCAAGTAAAAAAGATAGATCTCATACTAATCACGAAAATAGAGTTGTGCATTATCTGGAGTGACTGTCTATACTTAAGACTGTCCTCCTATAATTATGCAGACCTGACTGTATGAGATCTAGATTATCTAGAGCAGCAAAGTACTCACCACAAGACTGCTCCTTCTGAAAAAGAGATAGGATCTCATACTGATCACAACCATATGGAGACCACCTCTAGATTACAGGTGTTTCTCTATATGAAGTCATAAACTCTATTTCTAGAAAGCACTATTTGCACTGAGTATTATGTCTCTGTAAGAGCTATCATTATTTTCTCTAAATAGAGATAATTAAACTCTGGAATAGGCATCTGAACGTAACCAGAGTCATAATAACCTACACTAAAAGAAAATCTCCTGATGACCCGCTAAAATAAGCGGCGAAACGCGTCGAGATTTAATGAGATTCAAATAAATACGAAAAATATAAAAACTGGAGATTATAATGTTATATATGTAACTATAAGGATAGGTGTGGGGCATTTATGAACTTGACCTCTATCTGAAACAATAGCCATATGCCTGGTATCAAGTTCAAAGACATACATCTCCGGTATCCGCAAACCTTCCATCCTCTGATACTGGAAAAGATACAAGACTATTTGCTGTGATATCTGTACTTAATCTAAGTCTTGATCAAACCTATATCATAGGAATAAAAATTTGGGAAGAAATGCGCAACTAAAAATAAACTTGCTCTCACCACAATCCGAATTTTATGAAATAACGACAGCTACCGCACTATCGTAGAATTACATGGCCCCGCTCTAGACACTAGAAGGGTATGAAAAATTAAGCGAGTGGCTATGGTCGTTTTCCTCTTGATTAAGGTCAATGCTTTGACAATCTAGAGGGTTATCTGTAGTGCCCTATTTTTTGTTTTATGTTTTTTAATAAAAGTTATTCAATAAAAAGAAGTCATTTTAAATTATGTCTAAACTGTGAAGGGCTTAAATTTGAGAAGTTAGACTTTTTTCTGCCTCTGTGAGTATACACGTGGAAGATGTTCTTACTCCATCTAGTGTGGAAGTGCAACAAGCCACACATTATTACCTTCTAAACTCCACACCCTCTGGTGGTCAGATTTACAGGTTGGCGATAATGATACTCCTACTCAAAAAGTCGAAGGAGTAATTCAAGTAGCTCAAAAAGGTAATTCGCCTTCAGTAAGTATCCATTAGACTTCGGGAGAGCCAATGATGTATGACATACCATACCAACTGATCGTCATCGCCTGATAAAACAAAGATACCAGCCAATTCCACCAGCCATGTATTAACCAGTTAAAAAAATTAATTAAGGAAATGAAAGAGGCTAAAGTGATACTAGAGAGTCAATTGGTCAGCACCCATTGTGTTAGTTAAAAAGAAAGACGGAAGCATCAGATTCTGTGTAGACTACCGAAGGTTTAATAATATTACACACAAGGATGCTTATCCACTGCCTAGAATCGAAGAGTCGTTGACAGACTTAGGCTCTGTCGCATATTTCTCCACCCTGGACTTAACAAGTGGTTAATGGGAAGTGACAATGGCTCAAGAGGACAGAGAGAAAACGGCCCTCACTATCTCTATGGGACTTTTTGAGTTCAATAACTTTTTTAATGCTCCTGGCACGTTTCAATGCCTCATGGAAAGATGCTTTGAGCAAAAAAACAAAACAGTGCTTCTTTATTTGGAAGATGTCATAATAAATCTCGCCACCCCCCCCCCACCCCCCCGAGCACGCCCGGACAATAATGCAGTTACTCGAAAAGAGTGAGGCTCGCTTGAGTAACTGACTTATCCGAGCGTGCTCGCTCATCTTTAGTTGATATCTCTATGGGACTTTTGGAGTTCAATAACTTTTTTAATGCTCCTGGCACATTTCAATGCCTCATGGAAAGATGCTTTGAGCAAAAAAAAATTCATAACAGCGCTTCTTTATTTGGAAGAAATCATAATAAATCACTCCCCCCCCCCCAACCCTCCCGGATACCCCCTGCCGCTTCCTGCTCACCCCCGCAGTCCCCCCGAGCACGCCCTGACAAGAATGCAGTTACTCGAGAAGAGCGAGGCTCGATCGAGTAACTGACTAATCTGAGCGTGCTCGCTCATCTCTAGTTAATATCTTTATATAGTTTTGTGTCATCTGCAAATATTGATATTTTACTGTGCAATCCTTCTACCAGGTCATTAATAAATATATGGGGCCCAAAACCGACCCCACTAGTAAAGGTGACCCAATCGGTGTATGTACCATTTATAACCACCCTCTTCTTTCTATCACTGAGCCAGTTACTTACCCACTTACATACATTTTTCCCCAGACCAATCATTCTCATTTTATATACCAACGTTTTATGTGACATACAATCAAACATTTTGTCCAATCTAGAACTTACCTCCTCATGGAAGCTGATCAGGTTGGTTTGACAGGAGTGTTCTCTCATAAACCCATGCTGATACAGAGTTATACAGTCATTTTACTTGAGGTACTCTAGGATAGGATTTCTAGAAACCCTTCAAACATTTTACCCACAATAAAAGTAAGACTTAGCGTCATGAAGTTTCCAGGTTCACTTTCTGACCTGTTTTTTAATATCGCCACTATATTGGTTATGCCCAGTAGAACAGACCCTGTCTCTATACATTCCTTAAATATAAGAAACAAGGGTCTGTGTATCACATTACTTAATTCCCTTAAAATCTGTATGCCATTGGGAGTCAGCGATTTGTCTATTTTAATCTTTTTAAGACGGCTCTGCACTTCTTCCTGGGTTAGGACCCATTTAGACACAACGATTATTGCTCAAAAATCGCTTAAAGCCATCTTTTGAGATATAATAGTTCTGTCTAACTGCACTGACATCGTGCAGTTTTCATTAAACCATCGCTCATTGTTGTCTTTCAGCATGCTGAAAGACAACAATGAGTCTTATCAGGGATTCACAGCTGGAAATAGCTGATACTATTGTTTTAACTTTATCCCACTCCCTGAAGACAGACAGGGTATGAAGATCGCAGCTGTCCAGCTGCGTTATCCATACTCCACACGGAGCGCTCGACTGTACAATAGCCGGGCTCTCCGTATAGAAAACAGCTAGATGCAGAAGACAAGCGGCCCTTGTATGAACCTCTCACAGAAAGTAATTAGGAGGTTTTTAAACGCTTTCCATTTATTATTTGTACTCTAATTATTGAGGACATTATCCCAGTCAACAAAGTTAAGGGCATCACTAAGCTGATCAAACTTGGCCTTCCTAAAAGTTTAGTATTTCCATAGCTCCCCTATAAAACTCTTTCTTGAAGGACAAGTTGAAATTTATTATATTATGGTCACTATTTCTCAGGTGCCCCCCCCCCCCCCTCAATCTCTACCCCTGTTATTCTGTGAGGTCTATTGGTTAATATTAAGCCCAAAATGGCGGTCCCCCTGGGGTAATTGACAGAAAGTTGCTACCTTTATGAGATTCGCAGGTTTTGGCTCCTCAGTTTAGTTAAAGTCATCCATAATAATTACCTCTTATGGGCATTCTGTTTTGCTAGTTCTAACTGTAGTAACCCTCCCACCGCTCCACACATATTCTCATTACTTGGTCTCAGATCTCTGGCTACGCTATCTTCCCCTCTATCTTTCTGGTTGCCCTTCCCCCAGTCCTTAGGGCCCATTTACACATAACGGTTATCACTCAAAATTCGGTCAAACCGTTTATGGACCCTCAAGTAAATTTTCTGCAAACTTTATAAAACACGCAATATAATAAAAAATTACCATGAACCTAAAGTACAATGTGTCACAGTTTTAGAATTTACCACATAATGACGTGTCAGATTTGAAAAATAGGGCGGCATTATTAAAGGGAGTCTGTTAGATTAAACAAGCTGTGCAAATTTCAGGCATAATGTTATAGAGCATGAGTAGCAGAGCCAAAATATTAACCAATACTTTGTATTTATTACTATTTTTTCAGCAGACAGTATGGCTTTAAATGCTGGGGGAACCCTGAGTGTCAGTGTCTGTATGGTTTACCTTTGAGGTGCTAGCCAACCCACTGGGCTAAATTATATGTTGCATTATTAGTAGGTTGTAACCTGCATGGTGCAGTACACATAAATAGTGCACATAGATAAAGCATACAAAGAGTGCCAGGCTATGTGCAAGTCGAGTACTAAGCAGCCACTGACCTCAGAATAAGGCTGCCTGTCCACGGGCAGGTTTTCATTGTGAAAGCTCTCCATAGTGTTGCTATGGAGAGCACTTCCTCCCTGTCCATGAGCGGAGAATCATTGCGATTGTCCGCAGTCAGCCTATATGTTAGATTGGTTGACGGCGGAGATCCATCTACTGGCTTCTGCTCCCGGACGGCGGCTCCCGTGGACAGGCAGCCTAAGGGTTTCTGTCCACAAGCATATCTTGCAAAACACTGTCAGTTTTTCAGCAGCATTTTATCGATGTTTGTAAACAATGGCTCTGCCAGCAGAGACTGCTTATGGCTGCGAGTGCACTGCGCACGTCCGCGTATCACATGCACACAGTCGTGCTCAGTGTTACTTTTTTATATAATACCCCAGCTCTGTTTCAGTATGTATTGCATATGGACAGCGAGTCATAAGCTCCTTATACCAATGTATAGGGCTCACGCTGCATGGTACACAAAGAAATAGAGCATGCTTCGATCTATTTCTTGTGCGTATTGATTTGCAGTGTGTACATGTGCATGGATCAATGAAAGTCCTTAAACTTTCATGGTCTCCATTCACCGCGTATCACGAGGCTATGTAATGCACACATAATGCATGATGAAAACATGGTCATGGACATGAAACCCAAGGATGATGTGTGAGTGGGTATTCATTATTACCTTGCACCTATGCAAAGCTCCTCCATTCAGCAGTTTGGTCGTCTGCATACTGAGGGATGTGGTGCTTCTACGTGCTCTTTTATTTTGAATTAGTATATAGGTAAGTATATGGCCATGTACTGTAATTTATATATATATATATATATATATATATATATAGTAGAGGTGCGCTACAGAGGATGGCCTGTAGGGGGCAACAGACAATCAGTCTGGTGCCTGAAGTAAGAGGGAAAACACCCACAGGTGTGGTCAGTAATATAAAAAGGGTTGTTCCTTCTGCAGTGGAGGAGAGTGTCTGGCTGAGAAGGCCAGGAAGACAGCTCAGTGGAGCTGCAGGTCTGTTAGCCCAGAGTGTGTGGCTGAGAAGGCCAGAGGTGGACAGGGAGACGCACCTCACCTCAACACTTAGGAGAGGTGTGTGTCTGGGAGGTCCAGACTTCAACTAAGGCTATATTGCGACCAGACTACTGTTGAAAGAAAACTCCTGGTGTATGCAGTAGAGAGACGTTATGGACCAGGAACTACGTGGTTCCAGCAGGACCCCTGGAGTATGCCTGCCCTTGGACTAAGGGTCTGAAGGCACTACAGACTAAGGACCAGCTGCGATCTCGACATCCATAGGTCTGTGCAAATCAAGTGGAGTTGTCGTTGCTGTTGCCTTCAACCCTGTGGAGGATTGTACTGA
Source organism: Eleutherodactylus coqui (assembly GCF_035609145.1). Lineage (NCBI taxonomy): Eukaryota > Metazoa > Chordata > Amphibia > Anura > Eleutherodactylidae > Eleutherodactylus > Eleutherodactylus coqui. The sequence goes on along the minus strand of NC_089837.1, from coordinate 276,834,207 downwards.
GGGGACTTTGAAAAGGACTGTGAAGGGACATTTATAAGAGACTTTGTTGTTGCCAAACGTTTATTATTGCCCTGGAGACCCAGTCACCTATGTTTCGGTTAAAGATTGTGTATGAATAAAGTGAACAAGAAGGAAAGTGACTGTTTGCTGTGATATGTAACCCCCGTGGTGATATTTAACCCTTGTGTTGTCACACTTATTATATATATATATATCAATGGGGAAAGATTCAGTATAACTTGAATTGTATTCATTCAGATTTCTGCTCATTCAGATCTAAACAGTTCAGTTGCAGGTATTGTAGATTTTGAATTTATGTCTCATGTAAATATACATGGTGCAGAACTTAGTCATCCTAAGTGCATTTCTAACCCCTTAGTAGCACTATCAATTGTAGCCTTAAAAGGAGTGTTCAGGAGACTTGACATTTTTTCAAGATTTCACCTATCCAATGGTGAAAACTGATAGATCGGTGGGGTCCAACCACTGAGACCCCCACTGATCCCAAGAACAATCAAGTGAACAGAGCAGAAGTTGCATAGGTGCACCTCCATGCCATTTATTTCAACAAGAGGTCCAGATATTGCCGAGTTCAAGTTCTCAATAACATCCAATATATCATCAGAAATAGTGTTATTCTGCATGTACACACATGGCTGCTTATTCTGAAAAGTCATCTGAAAAGTTAGATATGCATACAGTATAATGTAATGTTATATTTCTATAAGACTTTACCTGTTAACTTTTACATGCCCATCTGTTAGAGGATACAAATTGTGTGAAGCACAGAAAACTGTCCCCAAATAAAATATGGTAGATTTATGTACCTTTAAGCTGTTCCAGTGAGTAAGTCAGCAATTGTATTTCAGTGTTAGTAGTATTTGAGATCTATTTAAAGTGACTAATGGCATATTTGACTACCAGCTGATAATATCTGCTGATGCAGAATATTGTGCTTCTGAAACTGGTTCTTGACCCATTTCTACCACTAATATTTGCATGTTATTCCAAATTAAAAGCATTTTCTTGAAGTAAGATGATAGAATTTCATTGTGAACTGGTAGATGTTAAATTATAAACAAAGTATTGTTAAGGGAGTGTTCACGGAAAGAAACTGTATCTTGACCAGAAAACTGATTTGTCCACCTCATTACATGTATAACATTTTGATATATATACTACAGCATATTTTTGATTAAGCAAAATGGATATCTAATGGATAACAATGATCATGTAAAAGTTAAAAAAAAGTGTTAAAAAAAAGAAAAAAGTTTGTTTCATCTCCCCTCATGGATTATATCCATGAGGGGAGATAAAATTAGGTACCTAAGGCGCCCAGATTTATCCGCGGACCTTACCTTGGATTCTACGCATGTGCCTGTGATCAAAATGGTGGATCCATGCGCAAAAGCCGCAGGTTGCTGGGGTAATTTAAAATCTCCCCGGACCTGGCTACTAAATGTGGCCAAGAGCCTGGAAATCTCAAAGGGGGCTGCAGTACGGGGTTATTTGTCATGTGATCGCTGTTATCCAGCAATCATGTAAAAGTTAAAAAAAGCTGCAAAAAAGCATTAAAAAAAGTTTCACCTCCCGTCATGCATCCGAACCGTTAGGGGGGGGGGGGTGAAATTACTTACCTAAGGCCTGCGGCAATGTCCCCCGACAGGGTCCTTATCTGTGGACCTTTCCCCAGCTTTGGCACATGCGCTCATCAGTAACTGAGGCCCGCAGTGAGTGGTTTCTGGTCACGTGATCGCCATTATCCAATGGATAATGACGATCATTTAAAAGTGAAAAGACAGAGGCAGAAAGACTGATCGCCGAAGAGGGCAAAAATGATCCTAAACTATTCTTCAATTATATAAACAGTTAAAGGATTTGCACTGGCCCTTTAACAAATAATGCAGGAGAAACCATAGAAGATGATGGGGGGGAAAGGTGAATCTCTTAAATAGTTTCTGTAATCACGAATGAAAATGAAATGCCACGAGATGCAGGGGAATAAAATTAATCCCCAGCTTAATATTGCATGCCTAACACAAGAGGAAGTGCAGAACTTAAAGAGGATCAAAAGCGATAAATCACCGGGCCTGGATGAAATACACCCAAGGGTTCTAAGGGAACTAAGTGACGTGATGGCTTGACCGCTATTTCTTATATTTATGGACACTATTTAGAATGGGGTTCTACCACTGGATTGGCACATTGCCAGTGTGGTTCCAAAATACAAAAAGGGGTTTAAAAGAGTCTGGTAACTACATGCCAGTAAATCTCACTTCAATAATTGGAAAAATATTCGAGACATTTCTGAGAGATGCCATCCTAGAATATCTCAGGGAAATAATGGCATAACTCCTCATCATCATGGGTTCATGACAGGTTGATCATATCAGACCAATTTGATCAGCTTCTACGATGAAGTAAGTTCTAGGCTGGACCTGGGAGTGTCTATTGATCTCATATATCTGGATTTCTATAGACCAGAGAAAAAACAAACAATGTATGTATGTATTCTGCGCTCCTTGTTGGATGGGTTGTGGAACGAAATTTCTTCTTTAATAATTCGTGAGAGAAGCACTTACTTTGTGGGGAAGTCCCCTCCCTGGAGACCCCCCTCATGGATGAAACTGCCTTGAAATAACTCCTCAGGCAAGAAGTCCAATTCACGATCTTCCAAGATGTATAAGCACTGATTTATTAAACAAGCAAGCAAACAAATATAACAAACAGATAATGTCCTACACGATGAAACGCATTTCGGGACAACAGCGCCCCTTTTTCAAGCATCCTTATGTGTAGATTTCCCTTCCTTAACTACGCTCCAGGGCACTTCTGCATCATGACGCCACCACGTGATAATGCCATGGCGCGATGTAACTACGTGTTGCCACGGGAGACGTCACCACGCGGTGACGAAACCATGCACGGCGTATCCTATGCATTTCACCTCAAAGGGATTACAACGTGATGACTCTAGAAGGAGTGATGCGTGCGCGTCATCAAATTTCTTATTTATGCTTCCAAAGACTGTCTGGAACACAAATAATGCACTTCATCCTTCCGGTAAAAATAATCGCTTTCATGACCTTCTCGGAGAATAAAAACAAGAATAAAAAAAAAACACACATGCCCCTCTTTTCTAAACTCATGAAGCTGATAAATTTAAAAAATAATGAATTACATAACAACCATATTTTTAAAACACAACAATATTGATAGTCTTTCATGTTCTTAAAAAATAGGAAATATAAAAACACTTCTATATGACTGACCTGCACAAAAGGATATATAATACTATAATCATTAAAATAATCATGAATTCTCCAATCAATTACTTGATTTTGAATAATTTATCATACTAATTAAATCCTAATATAATAAAAATTTTAGGGTTCTGAACATAACTAAAACATAACCTTTATTAGGTACCAATAAAAAGAAACTTTGTCAAACAAGTTTCAGAAAAGACACACACGTAGTATAAAAGGAGTGCTACTCATGCGGTAATCCCAGAGCTGGTCTCTACACGGAAATGGCCGTAGTTCTGGGATACAATATGAGAGCTTAATGTAAAATTCAGAACTTCAAAACGGTTCAATTGATCAAAAAGCCGACCATAAGGTTAAATAGTACAGCTATGACCGTTTAGTTGAAGGGTCAGCCAGACAGGTACGTTCAGATGGTTTAGATGCATTAACCACCATATAGTCCCTGGTAATTGTGTTCTGAGGATATAGAACTTTACAAATTACCCCAGCCTGATTTGTGCATGGGATGAATGTCAATCCCGAATAGCACACTCTGGTAGAAGGCTAGAGGGCAATTTTGGCGAACTGGATCTAATCCTCTCAAGATTGATGCATGGGATATAAATCAGTCCCTATGATGCACAATCTGTTTAGTAATTGAAAGGTCCCTTAGAAGAAAAAAAGGGGGGGTTGCCTTTCAAAAGTAAGAACAGGATCGATAATGCGTAAATCCTATCAAGAAAATTTAGCAGAAATTTACTTCCGAATATAGCGTGGTTCGGATCGATAGTGCATATTTCGTATCAAGCAAATTCAGTAGAACTTTGCTTACAAAAATAGCGCGGTTCAACGCGTTTCTGCTACAGATAGCGTAGCGTCATCAGGAACCTAAATTCCATAGCAAAACGTCAAGAAATTGACGAAACGATCCTCAACTGCTAGAAAAATAGCAATAAGTAAGCTGTATCTCAAGTTCTAGGATTCAGAGGAGAGATAGCCAATACTATCACTCAGAAGGATTTTAGAGTACCCCAGAGATTCCCCCCAAAAGAAATCGGAACAGAAAAGGTAGCAGCACCAGCAGCTATTTTTCTAGCAGTTGAGGATCGTTTCGTCAATTTATTGAAGTTTTGCTATGGAATTTAGGTTCCTGATGACGCTACGCTATCTGTAGCAGAAACGCGTTGAACCGCGCTATTTTTGTAAGCAAAGTTCTACTGAATTTGCTTGATACGAAATATGCACTATCGATCCGAACCACGCTATATTCGGAAGTAAATTTCTGCTAAATTTTCTTGATAGGATTTACGCATTATCGATCCTGTTCTTACTTTTGAAAGGCAAAAAAACCCACCCTTTTTTCTTCTAAGGGACCTTTCAATTACTAAACAGATTGTGCATCATAGGGACTGATTTATATCCCATGCATCAATCTTGAGAGGATTAGATCCAGTTCGCCAAAATTGCCCTCTAGCCTTCTACCAGAGTGTGCTATTCGGGATTGACATTCATCCCATGCACAAATCAGGCTGGGGTAATTTGTAAAGTTCTATATCCTCAGAACACAATTACCAGGGACTATATGGTGGTTAATGCGTCTAAACCATCTGAACGTACCTGTCTGGCTGACCCTTCAACTAAACGGTCATATCTGTACTATTTAACCTTATGGTCGGCTTTTTGATCAATTGAACCGTTTTGAAGTTCTGAATTTTACATTAAGCTCTCATATTGTATCCCAGAACTACGGCCATTTCCGTGTAGAGACCAGCTCTGGGATTACCGCATGAGTAGCACTCCTTTTATACTACGTGTGTGTCTTTTCTGAAACTTGTTTGACAAAGTTTCTTTTTATTGGTACCTAATAAAGGTTATGTTTTAGTTATGTTCAGAACCCTACAGTGACTAACCTAATTCATCATCTGGTGTTCGTTCTGCCTCAGTGATTTTGTTTCTAATATAATAAAAAAATATATATATTTAATTAAATTTTCTCTAAAAGCTCATTCAGTCCTCCAGGCATCAAACTATTCATTCTGTAGATCCAATGCATTTCCTTCTGTTTTAATCTCGTAAAATTGCAGTTTTCTATCTTTTCCAACGGCATTATTTTCAATCCTGTTTCTTTATTATGAACCTAGTAAAATGTTGAGATATAGTGTGTTTTAAAAAGCCTCTAGATATATTATAATGATGTTGGTTCATCCTAGTCCTTAAATTTTTTTTCTTCCTAAATATAACAGAGATGACATGGACATTCTATTAAATACACCACATACTCTGAACTGCATGTTATATAATTTTTCAATTTAAAAAGGGGGCCTCCATTGCCAATGGGAACCTCCACTACACCATTTTGTATATTTTCAAAACATCTACATTTTGTTGATCCACATTTAAAAGACCCTGCTTTTTTAGGGGGACCCAACCTTTTACAATCTCCAGACCTACTTGGAATTAATGGAGCTAAAATATTCTTTAAAGTGCAATTTCTTCTAAAAACAACTTTAGGGATAGCGGGAATAAGGTTACCTAAAAATGGATCACTTTTTTAAAAAAACAATGTCTCCTAAGAATAAATTTTATTTTTTCAAGTTGAACATTAAATTTTGTAATAAAAGCCATATTACTATGTATTTTGTTCTCTTTTCTTAAAACTAGTCTATCTTTCCGATCCAAGGACCTGCTATTTTCTAGAGCTTTTATATGGGCCTTTTCCACTAGGGCCTGTGGGTAATTCTTTTCTTTAAAACGTTTCTTTAAAATTTCTGCCTGTACATTAAACATTTCAACAGTTGAGCAATTTCTCCGTATATGCTCAAATTGTCCAAAAGGAATATTTGTTCTCCATGATCTTGCATGTCTGCCGGAAAAATCTAAATAACTGTTGCAATCAACATTTTTAAAATGAGTCTTTGTTAATATTTTATATGTACTACTGTGCAACTCCAAATCTAAAAAGACAATATGTTTTACTGATAGCACTCGTGAATTCTAAATTCCAACAATTTTTATTTAAATTTTCAATAAATAGATTAAGACTCAATTCATTTACATCCCATATTAAATAGAGATGAGCGAACACTCGTTGCTCGAGTCGAGCTTTTCGCGATGCTCGAGCGTTCGTTTAGAGTAACGAACCCCATTGAAGTCAATGGGCGACTCGAGCAATTTTGTATATGACCGATGCTCACTAAGGTTTTCATTTGCGTAAATCTGCAAAACCTACGAAAATGATGGAAACGCCACAGAAATGGATAGAGCAGGCGAGGGGCAACATGCGGGCTGCATCTCAGGTTCCCAGGTCTCACTATTAAGCCACAATAGTGGCAAGAGTGCCCCCCCCCCTCCCCTAACAATTTTTACTTCGGACAAACCCTCATTAGCAAGGCACACCTTAGCTAAACACCACACTACCTCCAACCAAGCACAATCACTGCCTGCAGGACACACCGCTGCCTCTTCTCCTGAGTTACATGCTGCCCAACCCCCCCGCAAGACCCTGCGTCCGCAGCGCACACAAAAGTGCCCCTGCGCAGCCCTCAGCTGCCCTCATGCCACACACTGGCCTTATAGCCACACCACCCTCATGTCTATTTATAAGTGCTTCTGCCATGAGGAGGCACACACTGCAGAGGGTTGGCAGGGCCAGGCAGCGATCATCTTTGAAAGTGTGGGTGATAGCCCACAATGCTGTTGAGAATTGATAATAGATTGACGTTCCATCTTCATTCCAATCCTTTACCACCTCCGTCAGGAGCTGCAAACGTGGGCATAAAGGGGAGTCCGCTGCCAGCCCAGCACTTCTACACATATCCACAATGCAGCAATACTCGATGTGGGAAGTATGTGAGCTGGCCCTGGGTCAGCCTCTGTCCCAGCAAACACCCTGAGTGGCCCAAGGTGCTGCGAGTGACATAGCATTGGGGACTCCATGTGTCCACACACTACTCATTCTGTTTGGGTGTCGGATACCTCATCAACAACGCAAGGGGTAAACCATCTGCACTCTGCATCCCACCCAAGTCTGTCAGTGTTTTGGGGGTAGACAGGTACAACTCCGCTATGGCAAGTCTGTGTGCACCCGCAGAATGGGTGGCTAGCAGGAACATACAGACGGTACAGAAAGAAATCCCATTGCAGTGCCCCGGATAGCTGAGGTTACATGAGAGGAAATACATGTTGGCTGCTGCCCACACGCCATGCCCTAGACATTCAGGGTTATTTTTAAAAGTGCCAGGCAGGTACAACTCCGCTATGGCAAGTCTGTGTGCACCCGCAGCATGGGTGGCTAGCAGGAACATACAGACAGTACAGAAAGAAATCATATTGCAGTGCCCCAGATAGCTGAGGTTATGTGAGAGGGAATACATGCTGGCTGTGGCCCACACGCCATGCCCTAGTCAGTCTGTTTTTTTGGGGTTTTTTTTAAGTGCCAGGCAGGTACAACTCTGCTATGGCAAGTTTGTGTGCACCCACAGCATGGGTGGCTAGCAGGAACACACAGATGGTACATAAAGAAATCCCATTGCAGTGCCCCGGATAGCTGAGGTTACGTGAGAGGAAATACATGTTGGCTGCGGCCCACACGCCATGCCCTAGACATTCAGGGTTATTTTTAAAAGTGTCAGGCAGTTACAACTCTGCTATGGCAAGTCTGTGTGCACCCGCAGCATAGGTGGCGAGCAGGAACACACAGACAGTACAGAAAGAAATCCCATTGGTTTTTTTGGGCCAGATGGGTAGAACACCGTGATGGGAAGACTTAGTGCACCCATAGTATACACAGAGCCCTGTAATATTCCTGTAGCAAAGGTATAAGCTGACCCCAGTAACAGTTATGTTGCAGAAGTCTAGGGAGACCCCAGTAACATTTCTGTAGTAACAGTATAGACAGACCCCAGTAACATCTCATTAGCAGAAGTATAGGCAGACCCCTGTAACATTTACATGCCAGAAGTATAGGCAGACCCCAGTAACATTTTAGTAGCAGAAGTATACGCAGACCCCCTACTAACATTTGTGTAGCAGCAGTATATGCAGACCCCTGTAACATTTCAGTAGCAGCAGTATAGGCAGAGACCAGTATTTGTAACATTTCAGTAGTAACAGTATAGACAGACCCCAGTAACATTTCTGTAGTAACAGTATAAACAGAGCCGAGTAACATATCTGTAGTAACAGTATAGGCAGACCCCAGTAACATTTATGTAGCAGCAGTATAGCAGACCCCTGTAACATTTACGTGGCAGCAGTATAGGCAGACCCCTGTAACATTTCTGTAGTAGCACTATAGACAGATCCCAGTAACATTTCTGTAGCAGAAGTATAGGCAGACCCCAGTAACATCCTTGTGGCAGCAGTATGGGCAAACCCCTGTAAAATTTAAGTGGCAGCAGTAAAGGCAGACCCCAGTAGCATCCTTGTGGCAGCAGTATAGGCCAACCCCTATAAAATTTACGTGGCAGACGTATAGGCAGACCCCAGTAACAGTTATGTGGTAGCAGTATAGGCAGACCCCAACACCATTTCTGTTGTTAAAGTATAGGCAGACCCCAGTAACATTTTTGCAGCAGAAGTATACGCAGACCCCTGTATCATTTCAGTAGTAACACTATAGACAGATCCCAGTAACATTTCTGTAGCAGAAGTATAGGCAGACCCCTGTAACATTCAAGTGGCAGCAGCATAGGCAGACCCCTGTAACTTTCTCGTAGCAGAAGTATAGGCAGGCAGACCCCAGTAAAATTTCTGTAGTAATAGTATAAGCCAACCTCTGAAATACTGGGATACCATGAGCGTAGGCGAAGGCCGGAAAAATTAGTTGGATAAGAGTGTAGGCGTGGGCCCGGAAAATTAGTGTACCAAGAGTGCAAGTGTACCTATGAAAAATTTTTCAACCGAGAGGGCAGGTGAAACCCATAAACATTTTTTTAAAGATACAGCTCACTGTTGCTTAATTTGTAACAGAGCCTGTAGGCAGCCCTGTTGAAAAAATTGGTTCATGTAACAGTCTCAATACTTTTGAAACTTAGAAAAATTGTAAAAACATTGGTAGATGTAGATGAGCCTTTTGGGCCGCAGAAAAATTGGCCGTTCAGCGCGATGACATGTTGTTTCTGGAGGAGAAGTAGCAGGAGGAGGACTAATATCAGAGACAGATTGACAAAGATAAATGCGCTGTTTTCCCGGTGATAGAGAAGAGTGCTTTTATCTGCGGTTGCAGCGAAAAGAATCTTTAGGTTCCGCTGCTCTCCGCTGGTGGAGAAGAGAAGTCTGGGGAAATCCAGGCTTTGTTCATCTTTATGAGTGTAAACATGTCGGCACTGGCAATTGAAAGGCGGGTACGCTTATTTGTGATGATTGCCCCGGCTGCACTAAACACCCTTTCTGCCAAGACGCTAGCGGCAGGGCAAGCCAGCACCTCCAGGGCATACAGCGCGAGTTCAGGCCACGTGTCCAGCTTCGACACCCAATAGTTGTATGGAGCTGAGGCATCACGGAGGACGGTGGTACGATCGGCTATGTACTCCCTCACCATCTTTTTACAGTGCTCCCTCCGACTAAGCCTTGACTGGGGAGTGGTGACACAGTCTGGCTGGGGAGCCATAAAGCTGGCAAAGGCCTTGGAGAGTGTTCCCCTGCCTGCGCTGAATATGCTGCCTGATCTCCGCGCCTCCCCTGTTACTTGGCCCTCGCAAGTGCACCTTCTGCCGCTAGCGCTGTCAGATGGGAAGTTTACCATCAGTTTGTCCACCAGGGCCCTGTGGTATTGCATCACTCTCGAACTCCTTTCCTCTTCGGGAATGAGAGTGGAAAGGTTCTCCTTATACCGTGGGTCTAGAAGGGTGTACACCCAGTAATCCGTAGTGGCCAGAATGTGTCTAACGTGAGGGCCACGAGAAAGGTAGCCTAACATGAAGTCAGCCATGTGTGCCAGGGTAACAGTACGCAACACATCGCTGTCCTCACTAGGAAGATCACTTTCAGGATCCTCCTCCTCGTCCACAGGCCATACACACTGAACAGATGGGAGGCAAGCAGCATGGGTACCCTCTGCAGTGGGCCCAGCTGTCTCTTCCCCCTCCTTCTCCTGCTCCTCTTCCCCCCTCCTCCTCCTCCAAAACGGGCTTAGATATAGACATGAGGGTGGTCTGACTATCAAGCGACATACTCTCTTCCCCCATCTCCTGTTCAGACCGCAAAGCGTCAGCCTTTATGCTTTGCAGCGAACTTCTCAGCATGCATAGCATGATGACGCTAATGATTGCAGCATCACAGCTCACCATCTGGGTAGACTCCTCAAAGTTTCCAATGACCTGGCAGATGTCAGCCATCCAGGCCCACTCCTCGGTAAAGAATTGGGGAGGCTGACTCCCACTACGCCGCCCATGTTGGAGTTGGTATTCCACTGTTGCTCTACGCTGCTCAAACAGCCTGGCCAACATGTGGAGCGTAGTATTCCACCGTGTGGGCACGTCGCACAGCAGCCGGTGCTCTGGTAGATTAAACCGATGTTGCAGGGTCCACAGGATGGCAGCGTCCATGGTGGACTTGCGGAAATGTGCGCAGACGTGGCGCAACTTGCCGAACAAGTCTGACAAGTGCGGGTAGTTTTTCAGAAACCGCTGAACCACCAGATTGAAGACGTGGGCCAGGCATGGCACGTGTGTGAAGCTGCCAAGCTGCAGAGCCGCCACCAGGTTACGGCCGTTGTCACACACGACCATGCCCGGTTGGAGGCTCAGCGGCGAAAGCCAGAGGTCGGTCTGCTCAGTCAGACCCTGCAACAGCTCGGGGGCCGTGTGCCTCTTGTCACCTAGGCTGAGTAGTTTCAGCACGGCCTGCTGACGATTGCTCACCGCTGTGCTGCCGCGCTGCGCCACTCCGACTGCTGGTGACGTGCTGCTCACATTTCTTAATTGAGAGGTAGAGGTTGTGTAGGAGGAGGAGGAGGGGGAGGGTTTAGAGGAGGTGGCATAGACCGCCGCAGATACCAGAACCGAGGAAGGACCAGCAATTCTGGGTGTGGGTAGGATGTGTGCGGTCCCAGGCTCTGACTCGTCCCAGCCTCCACCAAATTCATCCAATGTGCCCTAAGGGAGATATAGTGGCCCTGCCCGTCAGTACTTGTCCACGTGTCCGTGGTTAAGTGGACCTTCCCAGTAACCGCAATAGTGAGGGTACGATTGATGTTGCGGGAGACGTGCTGGTGTAGGGCTGGGACGGCACACCGGGAAAAATAGTAGCGACTGGGGACCGAGTAGCGTGGGACCGCCGTCGCCATCATGTTTTTGAAAGCCTCCATTTCCACAAGCCTGTACGGCAGCATCTCCAGGCTGATCAATTTGGCAATGTGCACGTTTAACGCTTGAGCGTGCGAGTGCGTGGCATCGTATTTACGCTTGCGCTCCAATGCCTGCGCTAGCGACAGCTGGACACTGCGCTGTGAGAAAGTGCTGGATGGGGCTGAGGACAGCGGAGGGGAGGGTGTGGGTGCAGGCCGGGAGGCACTCGTGCCTGTGTCCTGAGAGGGGGGTTGGATCTGAGTGGCAGGTTGGGGGCACAGGGGGAGAGGCAGTGGTGTGACCCGGAGGCGGTGAACGGCCTTCGTCCCACCTCGTGGGGTGCTTGGCCATCATATGCTTGCGCATGCTGGTGGTGGTGAGGCTGGTACTGGTGGCTCCCCGGCTCCGCGTCCTTGGCGCAACACAGGTTGCACACCACTGTTTGTCGGTCGTCCGCGCTCTCACTGAAAAACATCCACACCTTTGAAGACCTAGGCCTCTGCTCGGTGGCTTGGCGCGAGGGGGTGCTTTGGGAAACAGTTGAGAGAGTCTTCGCTCTGGCCCTGCCTCTACCCCTGGCCACCCCACTGCCTCTTCCAACAGAGGCCACTGCCTCTCCTCAGTTGGCTTAGCAAACCAGGTGGGGTCAGTCACCTCATCGTCCAGCGGCTCTTGCTCTGAATCCTCTGTGCGCTCCTCCCTCTGACTTACTGCCCTTAATAATACCTCACAGATAGACAACTGTGTCTCATCATCATCATCGACCTCCTCACCCACTGAAAGCTCTTGAAACAGTTGCCGGAAGTCCCCAGCCTCATACCCCGGACCCCGGGAACTTTCCAAAGGTTGGGCATCGGTCACGAAAAACTCCTCAGGTGGGGGAGGAACCATTTTTTCCCAATCAAGGCAGGGGCCCGAGAACAGTTCCTGAGAGTCTGTCTGCTCATCAGAATGTGTCATTTTCATGGAGTGAGGAGGCTGGGAGGAAGGAGGACCAGCAGCGAGAGGATTCAGAGTAGCAGCTGTGGACGGCGTAGAAGACTGAGTGGTTGATACATTGCTGGATGCATTTTCTGCCATCCACGACAGGACCTGCTCACACTGCTCATTTTGTAATAAAGGTCTACCACGTGGATCCATAAATTGTGATATGAAGCTGGGGACCCCAGAAACTTGCCCCTCTCCTAATCCCGCATCAGCCCGCTACGATTCACCTGGACCAGGAAGTCGGCCTGTGCCCACACCCTCACTTGGACCTCCGCGTCCTCGCCCCCGTCCACGGCCACGTCCTCTAGGCCTACCCCTACCCCTCAGCATGGTGTATTACCAATAGAGCAGACACAGAGCGGTCTTAATAATTATGCAATTAGTGGCGTGCAGTTGGAGGCTGACAGCAGTTATGTTACGCACACTGCAGTCCGCAAAAAATTATACGCTAGGCTGCAAAAAGGCCTAGCTGGCCAATAGTGAGCCACTACAACAGTAATGCACACGCTCACAGGTAGCCCTAAGGAGGAGTGTTTTGTTCAGTTGTTTTTTTTAAACCAGCCGCCTAGATAGCATGTATATGTCTTTCCCTCTATCAGCGGCTGTGGGTGTACGCTGTGCGTGAAGTTGACGGGACACAAAGAGCGTTGTAAAAAATTAGGCAATTATTGGCCTGCATTTGGAGTGTCACAGCGGTTATGTAACACACACTGTACGCCGAAAAAATAATACGCTGGGCTGCAGAAAGGCCTAGCTGGCTAATAGTGAGCCACTACAACAGTAATGCACACGCTCACAGGTAGCCCTAAGGAGGAGCTTTTTTGGGGTACTTGTTGACAGGATTCTACACTACCGCTGTCCCTGCCTGACCAGTACTGCCTCTATACTCTGTATAATTGGCTGCAGACTGACAACGCAATAGTCTGCAGAGCCCAAGATGAAAAAAGAAAAAAAAAAGCAAAACTGCTCCCAGCTGCCACAACAGTAATGCACACGGTCAGAGCTAGCCCTAAGAAGGACCGTTGGGGTACTTGTTGACAGGATTGTACACTACCACTGTTCCTGCCTGACCAGTACTGCCCCTATACTCTGTATAATTGTCTGCAGACTGACAACGCAATAGTCTGCAGAGCCCAAGATGAAAACAAAAAAATTGTTCAAAACTGCTCCCAGCAGCCACAACAGTAATGCACACAGTGAGATTTGGCCCTAAGGAGGACCGTTGGGGTTGTTGAAGATGCTAACACTATGCCTAAATGAGCAACAGCACCTTCCCTAATCTCTGCCAGCGTGTGTCTGAGGCGAGCCTTGGGCAGGACCGCTTTAAGTACTCAGCGGTCACTTGAACTCACCAGCCACTCACTGCAGGGGGGTGGGATAGGGCTGGCACGTCACACGAGGAAGTTGTAATGCCTTCCCTGCAGATCTATTGGCCAGAAAATGGCGCAAAACATGCAGGGAAGGAAATGGAATTGACTCGAGTACCGCGTGGTGCTCGTCTCGAGTAACGAGGCTCTCGAGTACCCTAATACTCGAGCGAGCATCAAGCTCGGATGAGTATGTTCGCTCATCACATTTTTATAAATCAATTCCTTTTTCAAAAGCCTCCATGTATAAATTTGCAAAGTTGGGGCGAACTTCTTCCCCATAGCAGTTTCAGAAATTTGCAGATAAAATTCACCGTTATACCTAAAATAGTTATTTTCTAAAAAAATTCAAAGCATTTAAAATAAACCTTCTCTGTTGGTCTGGCATCAAAGGATCCTCATATAGGAAAGTATTTACTGCCTCTAGACCGCTCCCATGAGGGATAATCGTGTACAAGGATTTCACATCGAGGCATACCCAGATGTAGTTATCCTTTGAAACAAAATCTTCCATCAACCTTAATAGATGACCTGTATCTCTAAGGAATGCTGGGAGGGTGGATACATAACGCTGTAGAAGCTTATCTACGAATTCGGAAAGTCTACTCGTTACAGAACCAATTCCTGAAATAATGGGTCTCCCAGGTGGACATATGACATCTTTGTGTAGTTTTGGCAAAAAATTAAAATAAGCTACTTCAGGGTGTTTTAAAAGAATAAAATAGTTCTAATCTTTCGTAATACTATTCTGTTGTAAACCTGCATCCACCAATTTTTAAAATTCTTTTTGTATTCCCACAGTAGGGTCCCTAGTTTCTTATAAAACCGTTTATACCCTAATATATTTTTGAATTCTAGTTCATAAAAGGCTTTATCCAGAATCATGGTAGCCCCACCCTTATCAGCTTTTTTTATAACCATCCGATTATTATTCTGCAACTTACTCATTGCCTCCCTCTGTAGTGTATTTAAATTATCCTTAAAAAATGCTCCTTCTTATTTAACTTAGTAAAATTCGCTAAAACATGATCATAAAACGCCTCTAAAATATGTACCTTACTTTCAATAGGATAAAAAATGCTTGGTGCTTTCAGGTCTGTCGGTATTGGTTCTGACAATGAAAATAAACTTCATTCGTCTATACCATCCAAATCTTGTGGTTGTGTAAGTACTTTCTTATAAAAATGGCACTGTAAAGTTAACTTTCGAATGTATTGATGTAAATGCACAAACAATTAAAACTGGTCTGGAGGAGCTATAGGGGAATACGATAGGCCCTTTTGCAATAAGCTAACAATATTATTTAATTCATAAGTGGATAAATTATAAATCCCTACCTTTTTACATTCCTCTGGGGAAATGATTGTGACTGCAGGGTCACCTTCTATTTGTTGTTTACTTGTTTCTGTATTTTTTCTATTTTTTTCCACCTTTTCCTCCATGGGCACCTCTCCTATTCCTATGTCTTGCCTTTGTAACTTTGGGTTGATTTGTACTGGTAAATAAAATTTTGTTAAAATGAAGGAGGGGGGGGGGGGGGGGGGGACCTGATGTCCCCAAACTCGGACCTAAAAAAGATTTACATGAAATGGAATTTGGATATGATTCATGGGGTATTGCTGATGTAAAGAAATGTAGGTCTAACTACAGATAGTGGTGTGAAAAATTGAGAGTTAATCAGGGATTGAGAATTGGGAGAAGTAAATGCTGATGTATTATTTACTAATGTGTTATTTGACGTCTTTCTGGTGTATTGATGACTGGTTCTGTCTTATTATTACCAACACTGTTTGGAGAAGGGGGACCAGCTTCCCCCATGATGACTCTAATTTTGAGGCAAAGTTTATTGATTATTGATTTATTGTTGATTATTAATCATTGCTAATGTCATGTTGTCTATATTTGGGATATGTATTTATACTGTTCCTATTGTTGATCCTACTAGTTTCATTAACTTTCCCCGAACTTCTGATATTTTTGTTTTTATTTTTTCCTTTTTAGACAGTCATTTGGTTACGTCATAGCGTCATAGCGTGGTGACGTCATGACGCAGACGAGCCCTGGAGCGTATTTAAGGAAGAGAAATCTACACATAAGGATGCTTGAAAAAGGGGCGCTGTTGTCCTAAAACGCGTTGCATCATGTATGACATTTTCTGTTTGTTATATTTGTTTGCTTGCTTGTTTAATAAATCAGTGCTTATACTGATTGGTCCCGCTGAGCCAATCAGAGGCAGCAGTCACACACCCATTCATAAATTCATGAATGGGTGTGTGAGTGGAATCTGCCTCTGATTGGTCAGGCTGTGACCAATTAGAGGCAGCTCATTCAGCAGACGGGGATTTTAAATCCCCGGCTGCTGAATACTACTCACAGCTGTTCAGAGCAGTTCAGGAGGACTGCCGCTGGCCGCGCTGAACTCCGTCTGCCGGGACCAGGTGAGTATATATATATTTTTTATTTTTACACATTTCTGGATGAATTGCAGGGAAGGGCTTATATATTTAAGCCCTTCCCGACAATTCATCCCGCGCTCGCCGGCAGGCCATTGCTTTCAATGGAGCCGGCTGTATTGCCGGCTCTATTGAATTCAATGGTCAGTGCTCGAGCACCGTAATACTCGAACGAGCATCAAGCTCGGACGAGTATGCTCGCTGATCTCTATTCGTTACACATCCCATCCAATAGGGAGTGCAGAATCCATACATTGTTTGTTTTTTCTCTGGTCACATTTCCTGGGTTCCTGTAATTGAACCTGGTGTTTAGGTTTCTGCGGCTTGATTGTTGTGGAGGATCGACTTCTTAAGTGCAGTGGTTGGTTTTCCCCTTTATTGGGGGGACCTCGTTGTTGCTTAATGTATAACAAAGCCTGGAGGCAGCCCTCCGAAAACATTGGTTTTAACAAAGCCTTTTGGCCCTCAGAAAAATTGGCGGTTCAGCATGATGACATGCTGTTTGAGAAGGAGGAGTAATATCCGAGAGGGAAAGACCAAGCTACTTCTCCCGTTTTTTGGGGTGATGGAGGATGCATATTTCTCCTGTTGCAGAAGAGAAGTCTGGGGAAATCCAGGCTTTGTTCATCTTTATGAGTGTAAGCATGTCAGCGCTAGCAGTTGACCAGCGGGTACACTTGTCTGTGATGATCTCCCCCAGCTGCACTAAACACCCTCTCTGCCAAGATGCTAGCAGCAGGGCAGACCAGCACCTCCATGGCATATAGCGCAAGTTTGTGCCACATGTCCAGCTTTGACACCCAATAGTTGTATGGAGCTGAAGCATCATAGAGGACGGTGGTACAATCGGCTACGTACTCCCTCACCATCTTTTTACAGTGCTCCCTCCGACTTAGCCTTGACTGGGGAGTGGTGACACAGTCTGGCTGGGGAGCCATAAAACTGGCAAAGGCATTGGAAAGTGTTCCCCTGCCTGCGCTGGACATGCTGCCTGATCCCTGCACCTCTCCTGCTAGTTGGAAATTGCGTGTTCTTCCACCACTTTCTTGTAGGCTGGGTTAATTATATTAACTGGATATGCTTTATTGCGGAATCTCTCCTTGATAATTTCTGCTTGTTTCTCAAAGTCCTCTAGGTTCGTGCAGTTCCTCCTCACTCTTCGTAAAAAAACGTTTTTTGGATAATCGTATTATCCTGTACAAGAGATTCATCGACGATTTGTTACTAATCTGGGATGGAGACTAAATAGATTTAAAAATGTTTATTGAAGATCTAATGAAGAACGATTTTGGTTTTAAATTTACATATAATATAGACCCGAATACGATAGTGTACCTAGATCTGGATTTGATAGCGAAAGAACAAAGGATAATTACCCGTACCCACTTCAAAACCGTGGACACCAACAGCTATTTGGACTTTCGTAGCTGTCATTATAAACAATGGAAAGTAAATGTCCCTTACGGACAATTACGAAGAGTGAGGAGGAACTGCACGAACCTAAAGGACTTTGAGAAACAAGCAGAAATTATCAAGGAGAGATTCCGCAATAAAGCATATCCAGTTAATATAATTAACCCAGCCTACAAGAAAGTGGTGGAAGAACACGCAATTTCCAACTAGCAGGAGAGGTGCAGGGATAATTTTTTTTTTTTAAACTGTTTGTATTAGTTAAATCAGGACAAACTTTGACATTACAGTGTTATTTGCTGTTTTAGCGTCTTGAGTATATACGTCATCCTGATTCACTTTTGCATAACATTTTTATATAACTGGGAGGGTTGGGGGGGACAGTGAGGCAGGGCGGGGGAAGGGGGAAAGAGGACAAAAACAAAAAAACAAAAAAAAAGGGGGGGGGGGAGGAAGGGGGGCGTCGGCCTGGCAGGAAGGGACGGGGGGGGGGGGGAACATTTGCATTAAACCAAACTCTTGACCCATTTTGGTATTTACATATTTAGTCTGTTGAACTTCCTGCTGGAGATCTTTGAAAGGTATAGAGGCCCCGCACGGCCACGGCACGACCAGTGGTTTACCCTATATTGGTGTATCCCCCACTGCCGCTTGCTCCTGGAACCAATAGGTGTGGTGAAAGCAATTTTTTAGTTTTTCTTTTACTCTCTGTGGCATTAATTGGATGAAACTTCCCCATGTTTCAAAGAAAGTTTGTACCATTTTCTCCTTGAATAATGATGTTTCCGCCCAGTCCATTTGAAATAAGAATGCAAGTTTTTCCAGGGACAATCTGAATGGGGGGCCTGTTGGTTGCACCCAGGTCTGTAGGATGGCTTTTAAACCTGCTGCTGCTATAAAGTGTAGTAACTTTCTTACTCCTCTGGCACAGTGATATGTCTTGGGGTCTAGGTACCCAAATATTGCCCAAGCTGGTTCTTGTGGGCAAAAGTTTGTCAGGTGTGTTATAGTGTATTTGCGCATTTGGGACCAGAAATTTTTTATCAGAGGACATGTCCACAAGCTGTGGTATAGGTTAGTGTTTGGTTCCTGGCATTTGAAACAATTTGGGGTGTCATAAATTCCCATGTAAAATCCTTTGATTGGGGTGAGGTATGATCTGTGGACTATCTGTAGCCTCATCTCTAGAAACCTGGCCGATGGCAGGTATTTATGAGCTGACACTAAGGATTCCTTAATTAGTGTGGATGTGAGGTCTGGGTTGTCCAGAGACCATTTCTAGACCCCTGGGTCGATGTCCTCTTTTCCTCGTGTTCCTTATGGCTCTGTATAGTTTAGATATCATTCCCCGTGTTCCCGTTTTCTTGGAGATCCAAGTGTCTCCTGTCTGTGTCCAGTCATATTCTTGGAACTGTGGTGTGAGTCCTGTGATATAGTGTCTGGCCTGCAGGTATGAGAATAGTGGAATAGGGAGCTCGGGGTATTTTTGTTTTATTTCTGCATGTGTTAGAATTCTTCTTTCCCTTTTGTGCAGTAGTTTATCTATTGAGTCCAGCCCGTGTGCCTTCCATTCAAAAAAAATGTTGTGGGGTTTTCCGTCCTGGAAGTTGGGGTTGTTTATAAATGACAAGTGTGGGGATATGTGTGGTGACGTTTGACTGTCTCTACGTAGTTTGCTCCATGCTTCCCATGCTGCTAGTATCAGGGGGTTGTGTTTGATTTCTTTTGGCAATTCTGAGTATGGTTGGTGGAGTATGTTTTGTAATTGTGTTGGCTTGGCCATTATTTGTTCGAGTGGTGCATTTGTGAAGTGTGACTTAGAGTAAATCCAGTCATGGATGATTCGCGCTTGTGCTGCTAGGTTATAGTCCCGTATATTTGGTAGATTAGCGCCGCCGTTGTCTTTGTGCTTGTGTAGGGTTTTAAGGGCAATGCGTGGTCGTCCCCCCCCCCCCCCAGATAAATTTTCTATATAGATAGTTGCTCTTCTTTATGTCTTTCAATTTTAAGAATATGGGGAGTGAGTGCAGGATATATAGTAATCGTGGGAATTCTACCATTTTTAAGAGGTTGATTCTCCCCAAAAAGGAGACCGTAAAGTTCTTCCATACATTTAGGGTCGTTTCTAGTTTTTTGACGTATGGTTCAATGTTTGTGTTGTAGAGTGCAGAAGGGTTTTTTGTGATTTGAATTTCCAAGTATTGTATGAAATGTTTTTCCTATTTGAATGGGTGTTAATTTGCCCATGTGGGTTTAGCTGGCCCTCTAAGTAGCAGTGCTTCTGTTTTATCCAAATTCAGGGTGTAGCCTGAGAGTTTGCCTATTTTTTCTATTTCCCGTAGTAGAGGTGTTAGTGTTTCCCTGGGGTTGTTAACTATGAGTAAGAGGTCGTCGGCAAATGCTTCTACCTTTATCTTTGTTTCTCCATAGCACGCCCCTGTAAAGAGCATTGTGTGCGTTAGGAATCTAAGTAGCGGGTCGATTGATATGTTAAAGAGTAATGGCGATAAAGGACAGCCCTGTCGTGCTCCTCTGAATAAGTCAATGTGGGAGGTGTTAAGGCCGTTGACTGTGAGGATTGTGGTGGCGTTTGTTTGTGTTAATATAGTTTGTAAAGGTCTGTCCACACCCTCTTTTTTTCAGTAGTATGTTTAAGAATGGCCAGGCCATTTAGTCGAATGCTTTCTCAGCGTCTAAGCTGAGAAGCATTGTTATGGGATTCTCAGGGTTTTGCGCTGCCACGGTCGCCGCTATGGCGGCTCTAATGTTTTTTAAGGCACTACGTCCTTGCGTGAAGCCTTTTTGCGATGTGTCTAGTATGGACGGTAAAATGGTTTGAAGTCTGTCGGCTAGTATTTTGGATAAAAATTTATAGTTGCAATTTAGTAGTGCGATCGGTTGTATGATCGCGGGTCTGTTGGGTCTTTGTTTTGTTTGGGGAGTAGGATTGTTCTGGAAGTGCCAAAATCCTCCATTTGGGTATCTTCCGTGTATATTGCATTGTATAATTGGGTCAGCACTGGTACTATGTCCGTTGTTAGTATTTTGTAATATTCTGTCGTGAAACCGTCCGGTCCCGGCGTTTCCCCCCCCCCACCCCCTGCTGTCGCGATTACTCCCCGGACCTCCTCCTCTCGTATGTCGGCGTTCAGTACTGTTTTTTGTTCCTCTGTGAGTCTCGGCAGACTCATTATTTCTAAAAAATTGTGAATGTCTTGTATGTTGGCTGGCTCTGCCCGGTATAGATTTTCAAAATATTCGTATAATATTTGGGTTATCTCTTCCTGTTTTGTCGTAAAGGTGTTATCGTTGGTGTGCCTTAGGGTTAGTATTGGTTTGTGTGGCTGTCTTTGTTTAGCTAGATTTGCTAACAGTCGCCCCGTCTTATTGCCCCACCTGTAAAATTTGTTTTTTGTTAATTGTGTTTGCCAATGTGCATGTACGAATTCGTTCAGCAGGTGTTTTGCTGTGAGGAATATTTGATATGAGTTATCATCTTGGGCATCTATGTGTTCTTTTTGTGTTGCCAAGAGGGAGCTATGTAAGGCCTCAAATTCTGTTTAAAATTTTTTCCTTTTGTGGGACACGTAGCTTATGATATGGCCTCTCATCACTGCCTTTGAGGCTTGCCAGAAAAGTGCTATGTTGTCTATGTGTTCTCTGTTATCGTCTGCGTAATTGTTCCAGTGTAATTTTATGTACTCTCTGAAGTCTTCCGATTCCCGTAGATATGAGGGGAAACGCCATAACCGCGATAGCTTCCGAGGAGGGACCATTTGTAGTATTGTTGCAATTGGTGCGTGATCGCTTAGGGATATCGGATGAGTTATAGATTGCTGGTGGCAATCAAATATTTTATTCGATATTAAGAAGTCTATTCGAGAGAACGAGTGATGGGCATTGGAGCAGCATGTATATTCTCTGCTAGTTTGGTTTGAAAATCGCCACGGGTCGCACACGTGGAGTTGGTCTATTATAGTGATTAGCGCGTGTGTGGTTGGGGTTGGTTGGGTGGAAGGTCCTGTTCTGTCTAGTGAGTCGTCTTGTATGCCATTAAAGTCTCCCCCCAGGATTATGTGGTCGTTTAGATAAGGTTGTAGTTGTTCTGTTAATGTTGCATAGAATTTTGGTTGGCCTGTATTGGGGACGTATATGTTCACCAAGCAGTATGTTTGTGAGTCTATGCTGACCCTCAGCACCAAGTATCTCTCTTGTGGGTCTGCTATGGTTTGCTTCGTCGTGTGTGGTATGTTTTTCCTAATTAGGATGGCTACTCCTCGGGATGCTGATGTGTGTGAGGCTGTGTAACATGTTTCTATCCACGGTGCTCTCAGCTCACCCTTCCCCTCTTTTTTCCAATGTGTTTCCTGCAGAAACACAATGCCTGGCTTGTGTCGCTTCAAGTGTGTTAGTACTTTTTTTCGTTTAATAGGTGTGTTAAGTCCATCTACGTTCCAAGATAGAATTTGTAGTGTTTTGGGTGTGTGGTATTCTGTTGTCTCTGAGTCTATAGGCATGTTGATGTACGTGTTTTGGTTATATTTACCGTTATGTTTGCCTTTTTGTTGTTGTCGCGTCCCCCGGTCCCAGCGAGCCGTGGGTGCAACTGAATGGTGGTCGTGCCGTGTCGGCGGGGTCCTCCGATCTCCTTGTTGAGTTTTTTTCCTAGAAGTCAAATGGGTCATAGTGAAAAACATGAAAAAAACACATATAAACATAAAACATGAATGTAGTCTTTTCTTTTGCATTAGTGCTGCCACATCCGCGTTATTTGGATCAGGGTCGTGTTGGGGGATCAGGGATCTAGTTCCCTCTTTCTTTCTGTCTCATCCTTGTCCGTCTTCTTCTTCCAGTCGTAGGTGTCTTCTTGCGTCTTCCGGAGTGTTAAATATCAGGGATCTGTTGCCTTCTTGGACCCGAAGTTTTGTGGGATATAGCAGATGGAAACATGTGTTTTGTTCGTGCAGGGCTTGACAGATTGGAGTGAATAGTTTGCGTTTTTGAGAAACTGCAGCTGAGAAGTCCTGAAATATGAGGATTTTTGTTCCTTGAATTATCAGTTCTTTTCGTCGTCTGTAAGCCTGTACAATACTTTCTTTCGTTGCCCAGTGCATGTACTTGGCTATCACTGGGCAGGGTCGGGTTCTGTTGTTGCGTCCATCTCCTGGCGGGCCAACTCTGTGGGCCCTTTCAATTATTAAGGGGTCATTTGGCATGTTGAGTTGAAGGGCTTGTGGCAGGTCTGTGGTTAGATATGTTAAGAGTTGGACGTTGGTTATCGATTCCGGGATTCCCACAAAGCGTAGATTATTACGTCGGTGTCTGTACTCTAGGTCGTCTATTTTTTCCCAGAGTGCTTCGGTTTCTAGTCGGCTTCTTTGTAACGAGGCTTCTAAGGTGGCTATGGAGTGGTCTGTATTTTGGGTCTTTGCTTCTAGCTCTGTCAGTCTTTGGGTGTTGTCTGTGATTTGTGACAGCGCTGAGTTTATGGATTTGTGCAGTGTCTCTAGTCTGTTGTCAAATAGTGGTAGTAATATTTTTGAGACCTCTTGTGCCACCATTGTGGCCTGTGTCATTTCTGCGCTGTTGTCCATCAATGGTTCAGTGGTTTGCGGAGGTGGGATTTCGGGGTTTTGGTCCGCTGTTATTGTAGCTCGGGGTGGGGTATTTCTTGGGGAGGGTATGGGTTGTTGCATGTTCTTGCTCTCTTTTTCTTTTGTACTTTTGATCGGTCTGTTTTTCTGCTTTCCTCCTGTATTTGTTTTGTCTGCGTCTATCGGTTGCTCGTGTTGAGGTGTTTGAGTTACGTTCGTTTAGATATTTGTCCATATTTCGGTTTTCAGTTCTGGTGAGTATGCAGACTATGTGTACAAGGAGCTGCTTTTTCCCTGTATCCAAGATCTCTTTTGTTTTGTTGCTGGTTTTTTAGTGCGGATGTGGCTTCTCGTTTAGTTATTATTCTTGCATTTTTGCTTGTGGGGTTCTATTGGGTTTTTCTGGTAGTTGTTGTTCTTGTTATGTTTGCTTCTGCCCCAGTTCGTTTTCTTCCCCTTTTCTCTTTCCTCCCTCCTCCTTAGGGTACTTTGTTTTTAGCTGTGTTATCCTTCTGTGTTCCTCCTTACTTTCTCTCCCCCCCTCCCCTCCCCTCCCCCCCAGGCTTTGTTTATATTTTTGTCGTTTTGTTGGGGCCCTGCCCAAGGCTGAGGCCGGGTGGGGTTTGTTTACTGTTCTTTTGTGTACTTATGGGGGCTTTTGTGTGGGGTGTCTTTTGCTTTCCCCCTGCTGCTTTCCCTGTGGCCTCTTTCTAGGGTGAAGTATGGGTGGGGGCTACCCAGTCTTCTGGGGGGATTTCTGTGTCCTTCCCCTTACTCACTGGTTCGCTGGTGCCGCCACCAGGGCCCCAGGCCGCAGTTCCTGGGCCTCGTTGGGTCGCGGCCCACCGACAGCCTCCTCCCCGCCGGGGCCGGTGATTCGGGCGCCGCTGGGCAGCGGCGCACTTCAGCCGGAGAAGCCCGTCTCCCAAGAGTCGCTCCGGCGGCCACTGTAGTGGGCAGGGCTTGTCGTGGGTGTCGCGGCCAGAAATTTAGGCCGTGGTTTCTGGCGCTGCTAGGTCGCGGCGTTCCGGCCGCTGCGCGGGGGGTAGCAACGCTCCGGAGACGCTCCCCGGGTCGTCCGGATACCTTGGGGGATCTCTCCCCTGGCGCTGCTCTGTACGAAGGTTGTCGCGGCCGGGGGGCTGGATCGCGGCTCCCGCCGCTGTTTGGCCTCCGCTTTTCCGCCTTCTCTCCGCAGGCTCGCGGCTCCCAGCAGGTCTTCTGGGCTCCTTCTGGGGTCTCTCGGGGTCCTCTCCAACCGGGGGTTTTCGCGGCCTTCGCGGCCGGAAGTCTAGGCCGCGATCTCGGGTGTCTCCTAGGCCGCAGCACTTCGGGGATCCTCGGCGTGTCTCAGGTGGAGGTCGGCGATCCGGCAGGTCTTACTGGGGGTCTCCGGCAAGGTAAGGTCCCTGTGTGCTGTGGGCTCCATGTCCTCTCTCTCCCCCCCCTTGGGTCCCGGTTTGGCAGTTCCACGGGTCGCGTTGTGGGGTCTCCCGGGGGCTTCCCGGGTGTCTTTAGGGTGTGGGGGGCTTCTGCCTAGCAAGCGGGGGAGGTGTTCGTCCCCCACATCTGCTTTTGTGGGGCACCAGAGGGTCCCGGTGGCTCTGGGAAGCTGTATTTGCAGGAGCTCTGTAGGACACGTCCTGCTCCCTCTGTGTCTTGGGCTGAAGTCCAGTTAATATAATTAACTCAGCCTACAAGAAAGTGGTGGAAGAACACGCAATTTCCTCCAGCCAATGTACAAGTAACCAGAATAACAACAGAATAGGAAAAGAGGAGACTAATAATAGATTTAAAGTGGCATTCACAACTAAATATAGTAAACAGTTTAGTACCATAAAGAAAATTATAAAAACCAATTGGTCACTGTTGAAAGAAGACCCATTATTGGGTAAAATCCTACCTGAAAAACCATTATGTACATTTAGAAGGAATAAAACTCTCAAAAATATGCTAGCAGCATCATGTCCCAAAAAGGAGAGAATTGAGAAACGTGATAGAAAACACTGGAAAGGGTCCAAAAGGAGTTTATAAATGTGGTGATAAAAAATGCAGATGTTGCGATAATTTCTCCAACAAAAGAACAGTGATTGAGCTGGAGGAAGGAGAACCAATAACAATAAAACAACGTTTAACATGTAAAACGAAATCAGTCATCTACTTGTTGGAATGTCCCTGCCATTTGAGATATGTAGGAAGAACCGTTAATGCTCTAAGGGACAGGATGAATAAACACCGTAGCAATATAAAAAATGGATTTTTAAAGCACAGTGTATCTCGACATTTTTTAAATGTACATAATAAGGACTACTCTGTTTTAAGAATCACCCCACTAGAATCAATAGGCTTTAAATCCGTACATGAACTTAGACAGAAAGAGATGTATTGGATTTTTAGGCTTAACACACTGACACCGAACGGCTTCAACGAGATATTAGAGAAAATTTAATGTTGTTTATATATATATTTATTTATTTATTTTTACGACATACACATGTATATATTTTTGACATAATTTATTGTATAATACATTTTAAATTATATTTTTTATCTATATACATTTATACATATATTATATTTACATGTGTTCATATTTTTTTGAATACACATTACCTTTTGAATACACACTAATTTATATATTAGCCCATACAATGCTAATTACATTACATATATTTTTATATTTAGTGGTATATAGATTATATTTACACAATATGAGATATTAGGATATGTATTTATGAATATTTTATATTGTGATTATAATATGAACTATTAGGTAAATACCTTTTTAATAGATAATACACTTATTTAAGGTTGATATCATAAAATAGTTTTTTTATTGTAGTTATGGTGTGTATATCTATGTATTTATTTGCTTTTGTAAATGGCAGCATCCCTAGTTATATTATAGTATATTATTGTTTTTTCCTATTAACCTTTTAATATAGGTAGATTTATAACATCCATATGTGAAAATTTCGTTAACATTAATATGACTTTAATACTCTAATATATATATATCCATAGACTGGTATTGGGGAACATCAGGTGCTTAAACAGTTAATATTAAAAACCCTTCTTTTTGAGCCGCATGTAAGATTAAGGCAGACAAATGGGTTGCTGTGCATAGTCCTTATCACCTAGGAGATATAACAGATGCTTAACGGCCCCACGTCACAGACGTAGTGACGTATACAAATGAATAGGAAGGTGTAGCGCCGGCAAGTTTTCACATGTATAGCGCGGTGACGTCTCACGTTTGGGATTGACATTCACAGGGACCAACCACAGTCCAGCGGAGAGATAGGATGAAACGTAGTCACGGCATACAGGCGCCACACGTCATCACGTAGTAGGAGCCCGATACAGGTATTTACTATATCACATCCTCCGCTCTGACGGGACATACCATGCAGACGCTGAACACGCCCACCGATAGATTCAGACGAATGGGATGCTGCCATCGCATAGTGAGTACACCGTATATAGATTGTGTATGTATTGTTTGTTCATTGTGCTTGAAGAAGTCGTCATGTGCGACGACGAAACGCGTTGCACGGGAACTATTTGAAATAAAACTTATGCTGATAAGTTGTATGTGGAGCCTGGTCCTGGTGGTTTAGTCTGAGAAGCGCGGTCATTTTTCTATTGATTGTCTACCGGAATTCTTCTGAGTGGGTCCTGCTGTACAGCAGGACACAGAAGCCCAGCAGCACATTGGACACACCGGGGGATTTAAAAGCCTATGAGGAAGTGGAGGTGTTGGTGAGGCTTCATATTAGGAGCACTCACCAGACACCGGGTGAGTCTATTTATAAGTGAATATTTTTTGACAAGATTATTGTCATAAATTACAGTTTCACTCCATGCCATCACGGGTCACGCCTCCCTGACGTGTTTATAGATTAAAGATGTGGGCCAGGCATGGCACATGTGTGAGGCTGCCAAGCTGCAGAACCACCACCAGGTTATGGCCATTGTCACACACGACTATGCACGGTTGGAGGCTCAGCGGTGAAAGCCAGAGATCAGTCTGCTGTGTCAGACCCTGTAACAGCTCGGAGACTGACGCTTGCCCACTGCTGTGCTGCCGCGCTCTACTTACTGCTAGCGACGTGCTCACACTTCTTAACTGAGAGGTGGAGGTGGCGGAGCAGGAGGGCGGGGGCTTTGGAAGAGGTGGCATAATACGCTGCAGAAGCCAGCACCGAGTTAGGACCCGCTATTCTCGTTGTGGGTAGCACGTGAGCGTTCCCAGGCTCTGACTCGGTCCCAGCCTCCACCAAGTTCACCCAATGTGCCGTCAGGGAGATATAGTGGCCCTGCCTGCCAGTACTTGTCCACGTGTCCGTGGTTAAGTGGACTTTCCCACTTTTCGCGTTGGTGAGGGCAGGGTTTATGTTGCGGGAGATGGCACACCAGGAAAAATAGTGGCGACTGGGGACCGAGTAGCGCGGCACCGCCGCCATCATGTTTTTAAAAAATCCTCTGTTTCCGCAAGCCCATATGGAAACATCTCCAGGCTGATTAATTTGGCAATGTGCACGTTTAAAGCTTGTGCATGCAGGTGGGTGGCGGCGTATTTCCGCTCTTGCTCCAACGCTTGTGTTAGCAACAGCTGAACTCTGCACTGAGAGACATTGCTGGATAGAGTGGAGGACCGTGGAGTTGTGGGTGCAGGCCGGGAGGCACTCGTGCCTGCGTCCTGGGAGTGGGATTGGATCTGTATGGCAGGTTGTGGCACAGGGAAAGAGGCAGTGGTGTGACCCAGAGGCGGTGAATGGCCTTCGTCCCACCTTGTGGAGTGCTTGGCCATCATATGCCTGCGCATGCTGCTGGTGGTGAAGCTGGTAGTGGTGATTCCCCAGTTGATCTTGGTGCTGCAGTTTGCACACCACTGTTCGTCGGTCGTCCATGCTCTCACTAAAAAACCTCCACACCTTTGAACATCTAGCCCTCTGCACTGAGGTTTTCCGCGAGGGGGTGCTGTTAGGGGATTCTTTGCTCTGGCCCTGCCTCTACCCCTGGCCACTCCACTGCCTCTTCCAACCTGTCCTGCTGCTGCACTTGCCTCCCCCTCTGAAGCCCTGTCTTCAGTCGGCTTAGCAAGCCAGGTGGGATCAGTCACATCATCGTCCAGCAGCTCTTCCTCCGAATCCTCTGTGCGCTCCTCCCTTGGACTTACTGCCCTTACTATTACCTCACTGACAGACAACTGTGTCTCATCATCCTCATCCACAAAAAGCTCTTGAGACAGTCACCGGAAGTCCCCAGCTTTATCAACCAGACTCCGGGAACTTTCCAAATGTTGGGCATTGGTCACGACAAACTCCTCAGGTGAGAGAGGAACAGTTTTTGCCTGCTCAGAATATGTCATTTTCATTGAGTGAGGAGGAGGCTGGGAGGAAGGAGGAGCAGCCAGAAGATTCAGAAGTGCAGTCCCTTGGCCGGGAGGAGTGGACTGCGTAGAAGAGTGGGGGTTCGATACATCGCTGGACGCGTTATCTGCCATCCACGACAGGACCTGCTTGCACTGCTCTGCTTGTATTAAAGGCCTACCACGTGGACCCGCAAATTGTGATATGAAGCTGGGGAGCCTAGAGACTTGGCTCTCTCCTAATCCCTCTGCAGGCGGCTGTGATTCACTCAGCCCAGGACCTCGGCCTGTGCCCACACCCTCAATTGGACGCCCGTGTCTACATCCTCGACCCTTACCCCTACTCCTCATCATGTCGGATTAAGGATAGAGCAGGGCCCAAATAAATCACCCCACTGTACAGCGCTGAGAACTGGGGCTAATTCTCCGCACACAGAGACTTGTACATACCGGATGCTCTATGCTGGGACTGGAAAAAATTAAACCGCTGTCTTGCGCTGATACCTAGGTGTCATTTACCACTCACAGAGGCTTGTAGATAAGAGAGGTAGTATGGAGTGGCAGAAAACTATTAACCCAGTGGATAGTGCTGATAACTGCGGCTACCTCAACGCCCCCCAAGGAAAGGGTATTGTGAGACGCTCTGCACAGGGGCAGAAAACTATAAAGCCAGTGGATAGTGCTGATAACTGCGGCTACTTCACCAGACCCAAGGAAAGGGTATTGTGAGACGCTCTGCACAGGGGCAGAAAGCTATAAAGCCAGTGGATAGTGCTGATAACTGCGGCTACTTTACCCAACACAGAGAATGGTATCTGTGAAATGCTCTGCAGGGGCCCAGGGAATATTAGCGTACTGTTTAGCGATGAGACCTCTGCCTAATGCACTGCACACAGAGAATGGTATAGCTGAAATGCTCTGCACAGGCCTAGATTCTTTTTTTAAAAAAATGGTGCACTACTGTTCCCAGCCAGCCACAACAGTAATGCACACAATGAGTAGCCCTGAGAAGGACCACTGTTGTTCTTGAAGAAAGGATCCCTAATCTAACACTTTCGCTATATCAGCAGCAGCACTTTCTCTAACCTCTGCCAGCATGCGTCTGAGGTGAGCGATGGGCGGCACCAGCTTAAGTACTCGGCGGTCACCTGATCGGCCCAGCCACTCACTGCTGTTGACATGCACAAGGCTAGCACGTCACAGCTGGAAGTGGTAATGCCTTCACCACATGTTTATTGGCTACAAAATGGCGCTAAACATGCGGGGAAGGGAAATGCAATTGACTCGAATACAGTGTGGTGTTCATCTCGAGTAACGAGCATCTCGAGCACCCTAAGGCTAGGTTCACACACGGCGAATTTGCCGCATTTTTTCCGTTGCGGTTTTGCCGCAGAAGAACTGCTTCTGCGGCAAAACCGCTTCAAAGGTTAATTTTGGCTTGCGGATTTTCGTGCAGAAAAATCTGCAAGCGTTTTTTCCGCAGCGCTTTTTTACTTTTTGCAGTGTATTTTGGTGCGGATTTTGCTGCGTCCATAGAGGTCTATGGACAAAAAAGCGCTGCGGAAAAGACAGTAGAATGAACATGCTGCATCTTTGAAAATCGCGCCGCAGTTGCATTTCCGCACTGCAGCTGTGAGGAAAAAATCCGCACTGTGAGAACAGATTTTTGGCAAAACTCATTTGTGCTGCATTGCACTGCAAACACAGCGGTTTTGCCGCAGTGCGGATATGCAACGGCAATCTGGGGCAAAACCGCAGCAAATCCGCCCTGTGTGAACCCAGCCTAATACTCGAACGAGCATCAAGCTCCGACGAGTGTGCTCGCTCATCTCTAGTAATACATGGTTCATACTCTGATTGGGCCACCCATTCTGTTTAATATATATTTATCAATGACCTAATACAGGGACTAGATAAACTGGGGGCTTGGGTAGAAAAATGGCAAATGAAATTCAATATTGATAAATGTAAAGTTATGCACATGGGCAGGAGAAACAGATGTCACCAATACACACTAAATGGGTTACTGCAAGGGAAAAGTGATATGGAAAAATACCTAGAGGTACTGGTTGACTGTAAACTTAACTTGGGCAAATCAATGCCAATCAGCTGCTGCAAAAGCAAATAAAGTATTGTGGTGCATTAAAAGAGGTATAGGCCCGAGGGCCGAGAACAATCATTCTTCCACTATATAAGGTACTTGTCAGGCCTCACATGGAATACTGTGTACAGTTCTGGACACTGGTGCTCAAGAAAGATGTTGCACTGCTCCAGGGGATCCAAAGAAGGGCAACTCAATTAATAAACAGAATGGGAGGACAGGAATACCCAGAGCGGCTATCAAAATTGGGATTATTTACCCTAGAAAAAAGACAGCTGAGGGGCGACCAAATAACTATGTATAAATGCATTGGACCATGCAAGGATCTCTCCCATGATCTGTTTATACCCAGGACTGCAGCGGTGACAAAAGGACATTCTCTGCATCTAGAAGAAAGCAGGTTTCATCACTAACATAGAAGGGGGTTCTTTACTGTAGGAGCAGTGAGACTGTGGAACTCTCTGCCTGAGGGCGTGGTGATGTCAAAATTCATAGAGGAGTTTAAGAGGGGACTAGATGTCTTTCTTGAGTGCTACAATATTACAGGACATAGACATTAGGTGAGCAGTGGGGTTGTTGATCTCAAATGTTGATCCAGGGATTAATCTGGCTGCCATTATGTGAAGTCAGGAAGGAATTTGTTTCCTCCATAGGAGCTTAATTGGCTTTCTGTTTTTTTCCCCTCCTTCCTCTGGACCAACAAGGAGGAGGTTAAAACAAGTGGAACTAGATGAACATTGTCTTCATTCAGCCTAACATACTATGTTACTATGTAATTTGGATGATCCCCCATATTTTGTCCCAAGAACATATCAACGTTCTTAATAAAGGACTGAATTTTGTGCCGGACGCCACACTCCATGTATTTCAAACTCTTCTTGATCTAAAGAAGTTCGTTAGGACATTAGTTGTCAAAAAATACTTTCAGGATAACACACACGAGGATAAGATGGAGAGTGCAATCTGAAAGTGAAAGAAAACTGAATATTTTTTCTGGAAAAAGATTATTGTAGATGACAGGCCTACTGGATTTACAAGCATTAGAAGGAGAAAATAATGTCTCCTTGGGAAAATGCGACAGACTACATATGAGAGTCCCAAATCCTGGCTTCTATCCCTTGGAACCCAGGTCAAGAGCCATTTAGGATTTCCAACATACAATAGAAAGAGAATTGAAAAACCTATACAAGGGAACACAAATTAGGAAATATAAAAGGAGAAACATGAAGAATCTAACAGTTGAGGAACGCAGGGAATTGGATAGTTTGATGGAGAACGACAACCTTATAATTAAGCAGTCTGATCAAGGTGGGAGCATCGTCATTCTGGATTCTGTGCTATATGCTAAATTAATTCACATTATTTTTGATGATTCTACAATATACAGAAGAATGAACGAGGATCCCACCAGGCTGTTTTCCAGCTAACTACAAAACCTGTTAAAGGAAGGCGTGAGTCTTGGGGTGATATCTGAGAAGGAGGCAAAATATTTGGTTCCAGAAAATCTATCTAATGCTGCCTTTTATGGCCTCCCAGAGACACATAAGAAAGTCTTTCCCCACCCATGTGTCCGATCGTGTCAGGTATCGGTTCCCTGAGCGAAAGGTTGAGTGCATAGATTGACCAAGCCCTACAACCTCTTGTGCTGAGAACACCTGGAATTCTCAACAACAGTAAAAGTGTTATCCAACAGTTGGACAATTTTCGATGGTATGACCAATATGAATGGGTGACATGTGAGGTCACAAGTCTCTACTCATGCATACCACACCACATGGCATTACAAGCAGTAATATTTCATTTAAATAAATACAGTGAATATGGTGACAATTTGGAAGAATTCGTCATCTCTAGTGTGGAATTCCTACTTAAAACACAACAATTTTTTGTTTGATGGTGTGTTTTTTTTTACAGATTGTGGGAGCGCCTATGGGCTTCAAGTTTCCCCCCACCATAGCCAACTTGTTTGTAGCCTGGTGGAGGAGCATAACATTTTTTCATATTCTAATCCTTTTCTGCACTGTGTGGTGTGGCATACAAGATATATAGATGACAAGAATGCACAAATGGTCAAAAGGCCTGGGGTGTCAGATTATGTTTTGAATGATATCTCTGGCTTTTTTACATTTATTAATAATAATGAATGTAATCTCATGTTTGTTGGTTCGCATCACCCTTTGCAGATCCAATTTTTAGATTTCCATCTTAGGGGTTTTTGTATGCCAACAAAGGGTAAATATTCCCTGTACCGCAAACCCAATGCCAGCAATACTATTCTGCTAGCAAATAGCTGTCACCCTTCTCATACCATACAGGCGATCCCAGTGGGAAAACTAGGCAGAGCTAGGAGAGCCTGCTCCAATGAAGACAGTTACATTGATGCTTAGAGGCATAAACGCTATCTTTTCTCCTTAGGGAGAGCAACTATACTATAAACTAGTAAGGAGACTCAAATGGTCATGCACGCTCCTCTGAGTAATATGTAAATAAGGGAGATGGAATAAATCCTCCACAGTGCCACCTATTGAAAGGCAGCATTCCTTCAAGGAGGATTTATTCCATCTCCATTGATGCTTAGAGGCATGTATGCCTCAGGTTAAAATGAAGAGAATATAATGCCAAGACTTTGGAGAGAGACAGGAAAAGGGCCAATTCCATGGATAGGGTAACCTTGATAAATAAACAAAATACAAAGAAATCCATTGGGGATAGACTAGCTTTTGCAACAGCTTTTAGTAAGGAATTCAATAGCATTAAAAAAAACCCTCTTCTTCAATTTCTGGCCTCTTCTAAAACAAGACGAGGACCAGAAAACCATTTTAGATAAAGGTACATATTGTGTGCCCCCCGAAATTGAAGTATAGGGAACAATCACCAAGCATTTTGTCAAGCACTCCCAGCAAAGGACACTGGTTACCAGATAAGAGTTTTGGTTTTTTTTATGTTGTAAGAACAAATATAATGCGTGCAAATTTGCCTCAAAAGTTAAGGATTTCCACACCTGTGACATGAGAAAAAGATTTGACATATCTAGCTTCATTAATTGCAGTTCCACGGGTGTGATATACAGCATACACTGTATACAATGTAATTTGTAATATGTGGGATGCACATCAAGGGAACTCCGCACTAGAATTATGAAACATGTGAGAAACATTTCCAAAAGTCACATCAGCAGGTCCGGTGCGGTTAATCATTTCATGTGTCATCACAGGGGTAATATGAACAGCTTTTCTTTTTTTGGTATAGAGATAGTGAAAGGTAACAAGAGATGTAAAGTTAGTAAAGAAGTGATTTTAAAGAGAGGCATTTAGGATTCTGGAGTTGGACACCAGAACTCCAAAGTGTCTAAATTTTAGATCAGGACTGTTATATATATACACTGACATATGTCAATACACAATAATTGAATCTATTTCCATTCTAAATTTATTTATCATAACATTTTTTGTTTTCTGCTAATCACTATGGGTGACTTATTATATGTCATTAACCCACAGATTCATGAATATATGTTACCTGTGGGTGAGTAAAAAGAGGGGGAATTTCTTAATATAACATTGAGTGCCATTGTGAGTTTGCGGGACATAAATCTAAATAAATGTCACATATTTGATATTTGGAGCCATTTCTAAGAGGTTTTAAATGGCTGCACATCCAAGTGGAAGAATGTATCAAGAGGGGTACCACAAGGCTCTGTCCTAGGTCCAGTGTTCTTCAACATTTTTATACATGATTTGGAGAAGGGAATTGATGAGAAACTGATCAAATTTGCTGATGACACATAGCTAGGAGGGATAGCTAACACTAGGGAAGAGAGAATTCAAAAAGATCTAGAAAAGATTGAAGAGTGAGTGGCGACTAAAAGAATGGTATTTAACAAGGAGAAATGCAAAGTCATACATCAGGGCAAGAAAAATGAAAAAAAGGACATACAGAATGTGTTGAACTGAGCTAATCAGCAGCACATGTGAAAAAGACTTGGGTATACTAATAGATCATAGACTGAACATGAGTCAACAATGTGATGCAGCAGCCAAAAAGGCAAACACAATTCTCAGGATGTTTTAAGAGAACCATAGAGTCTAGATCACGTGAGGTAATTATTCCCCCCTTCTCTTCCAAAGTCAGACCTCATCTGGAATACTATGTCCAGTTCTGGACACCCCACTTTAAAACAGACAAACTGGAGCAAGTTCAGAGAAGAGTTACCAAGATGGTGAGCAGTCTGTAAATCATGTCCTGTGAGGAACTGTTAAAGGATCTGGGAATGTTTAGTTTGCAAAAAAGGCAGCTGAGAGAAGACTTAATAGCTGTCTACAAATATCTGGAGGGCTGTCACAGTGCAGAGGGATCAGCCCTATTCTCATCTGCACAAGGAAAGACTAGAAGTAATGGGATGAAACTGAAAAGATGGTGGGGGGAGGGAGACACAAATTAGATATTAGAAAAAACTTTCTGACAGTGAGAGTGATCAATGAGTGGAACAGGTTACCATGGGAGGTGGCGAGTTCTCCTTCAATGGAAGTGTTCAAACAAAAGCTGGACATCTCTGGGATTATTTAGTGAATCCTGCACTGAGCAGGGGGTTGGACCAGATGACTCTGGAGGTCTCTTTCAACCCTACCATTCTATGATTCTACATATGACACACATGAATTTCTGTGGATCTACATGGAGAACACGTGCAGTGCACAAATATTGCGGGGTCATCATAAAGTAGTATTTTTATGATTATAAAATTTATAAATCAAATCAATTTTCATTTTTACAAATTTTGCATGTGATTGGAATAGAGGAGAATTGGAAGGGCTTTCATGGATGCACAAGGAATGATAGGGGATCTGGGGATAAAATAACTACAGATGTGTCTATGAATGAAATATTTATTTCCATTCCCATTTTCACTGCTACTCCCATTTATCTGTATTGTTGACATGCTTTTGGGATAAGTGTAGCAATAAATAAGCCTATAATTTTATATACTAAAAAATATAATATAATAAAGAAAATACATACAAAAAGAGTATAATTGAAGGACATATAGCATTGACCTGACAGGCTTTAATAGCATGCACGGGCTCATACATATTCAGCCTTTTTGACTACTCAGTAGTACGCAATAGTGGTTTTTTTTTATCAATTAGGACAGGATGTGAATAGTGACACAATGATGTCATATATGTGTCCATTATGAATAGAGGAGAGTTGAAAAAGGCTTTTATGGGGATTCAGTAAGAAAATATAATAAAATAATCTCAAATAAACTATTAGAGCATACAATGTTGCATACAATGTTGTACTGTCCAGAGTGAGTGGGATATGCATAGGAAAATAAGATGCAAGGATTTAACCCAATATCCTCAAGTGCTGTTATCCACTTCTCAACTGAAACAAAAATAGATTGCTGTAACATCCAGTAAGTAAACATATGATGTTTAATGAGATTTAGTAACATATGTTTCTTTATAGATATATTTTAACATATCTAATATAAATAAGCCTACATGCTTTTTCTTGCACCATACTTTGACCCCTTTGCTTTAACTTTGGTGGATGATGTTGCTGTCAGTTGACACACATGCTCACCGAGCGTTAGAGAGAGAGAGCGATAGGGAGAGTGAGAGAGTGATAGAGACAGAAAGAAAGATAGTGAGACAGAGTGATAGAGAGACAGTGAGCAAAAGAGTGATAGAGACAGAGAGATAGCAATAGAGAGACAGAGAGCGAAAGAGGCAAAGAAACACAAAGTGAGAGAGAGAGTGATAGACAGAAAGAAAGAGCGATAGAGAAATAGTGAGACAGAGCGAGCAATATAGAGACAGAGAGCAAAAGAGAAACAGACAGAGAGAGTGATAGAGACAGAGGGAGCGTGATAGAGAAACAGAAAGCAATAAAGAGACAGACAGAAAGAGGATAGAGAGAGTGTAGAGAGAGAGGGAGTGATAGAACAAAAGCGACAGACAGACAGAACGAGGGAAAAAGACACACACAGAGCGATGGAGAGACCCCAGAGAAAGCGATAGAGAGACAAAGAGAGAGCAATAGAGACAAAGCGAGAGCAAGAAACAGACAGAGCGATACATAGACAGAAAGAGACAGACAAACAGAGAGACCTATAGGCTTTTTTATATTAGATATCTGCTCCAAATACAAAGTGACACTCTAAATAATCACCTAACCAAGCAGATTTAGAAGTTCACAACAACCACTTTTGAAACATTTTATGTTTGCGTAGCAAACATCGGGTCAATCTAGTTTATTGAAAACCTGCAACTAACCTGGGCGTGAATGAATGGAATGTGGATCCACCCAGCAATTAGTCTGCAACCAGCACAAGCAATCAAGCTGTACATCTGTTTGGTTTTAGACTTTATGTTATATAAGACTGTGTTTGTTAGTGTGTGCATAGCTGTTGAAAAAGGCTGCAGGACTAGCCGAAATGCATCCAGTTCCTTGATGTCTGTTTATATGATGTCTCTTCCCTAAAATAAAGAGGATTTTAGACGTTGAAGCCAACCTTTTTTTCTTAGTTTATAAACCACACTTTATCCCCCCACCGGAAAGGCAGGAGAGACTTTTCAGGTCTATCCGCTGCTCTTTTGTAGCTTTCTTGGGACTACTGTAGTATCATAGAATGTTAGAGTTGGAAGGGACCTCCAGGATCATCAGGGCCAACCTGTTGCTTAGTGCAGGATTTACGAAATCATCCCAAACAGATATTTGTCCAGCATTTGTTTGAACACTTCCATTTAAGGAGAACTCACCACCTCCCATGGTAACCTGTTCCACTCATTGATCACCCTCACTGTCAGAAAGTTTTTTTCTAATATCTAATCTGTGTCTCCTCCCTTTCAGTTTTATCTCATTGCTTCTGGTCTTTCCTTGTCCAAATGCGAATAGGGCTGATCCCTCTGCACTGTGACAACCCTTTAGTCACTATCTTGGTAACTTTTCTCTGAACTTGCTCCAGTTTATCTGTCTTTTTTAAAGTGGGGTGCCCAGAAATGGACACAGTATTCCAGATGAGGTCTGACTAAGGAAGAGTAGAGGGGGATAATAACCTCATGTGATCTAGACTCTATGCTTCTCTTAATACATCCCAGAATTGTGTTTGCCTTTTTGGCTGCTGCATCACATTGCTCACGAATGTTCAGTCTATGATCTATTAGTATACCCAAGTCTTTTTCACATGTGTTGCAACTTAGCCCAATTCCTCCTATTTTGTATGTGCTGTGTTTCTTATTCTTGCCCAGATGTAGGACTTTGCATTTCTCATTGTTAAATACCATTCTGTTAGTTGCCACCCACTGTTCAAGCTTTTCTAGATCTTTTTGAATACTCCCTCTCTCTCTCTCTTCCCTAGTATTAGCTATCCCTCCTAGCTTTGTGTCGTTGGCAAATTTAATCAGTTCCCCATCAATTCCCTTCTCCAGATCATTTATAAAAATGTTGAACAACACCTGGCCTAGGACAGAGCCTTGTGGTACCCCACTTGATACATTCTTCCACTTGGATGTGCAGCCATTTATGACCACTCTTTGAATATGATCACTCAGCCAGTTTTGAATCCACCTAACAGTTGCCTTGTCAATACCATATTTGGTCATTTTTTCAATAAGTATAGTATGAGATACTTTGTCAAATGCTTTACCAAGGTCAAGATAAACTATATCCACCACATTTTCCTGATCAACCGAGTCGGTGATACTGTCATAGAAGGAAATTAGATTAGTCTGGCATGACTTATTTGTTACAAACCCATGTTAGCTCTGGTTAATTACTCTATTTTCAGCCAAGTACTTGCATTCATGCTGTTTAATAATTTGTTCAAAGATCTCTACCGGTATAGAAGTCAGAAAATCAGAAGATAGCGGTCCAGTGGGGAAGGGTAGTAGGAGAAATCATCAAATAGTAGGAATGATAAATTTTAGACTCACCCCGACATTACCGTACCCCCTATTTGGTCTCGGTATGTCAACGATCCAAGCAGAGAAACAATCAGACAAATAGGTACTCCAATAGTTGTAATTAACTGTGTATCCAATGGTGCTGCAGTGGTCCTACTGACATCCCATCAGGAGAGCGTCATGGGCTTGCTATAGCTATGTATATAGCAGAGAACGAAAAGGGTATGCTGCATCAGTGAGAAAAAATCCCCAGCACTCCAGCAATAATAATAAAGATTAGATAGACTTACTTCGCTGGTGTGCCCTGTCCACGGCACCCCCCAATCCCAGAAGGCATGTAGTGAAGCTGAAGTGCAGGAGATGCTCCAAATATTCAGTATCAAATATTTATTATACAAATGCAACGCATTCCAGCTTTTAGGTAAGCCTTTGTCAAGAATAAAAACATATTCATTAACACACACACACACACACACACACACACACACACACACACACACACACACACACATATATATATATATATTTATTAATATATAAATATATATATTAGTAGTAAATCAAGTCCAAATTACCTATCCGCTGTCTGTTTAGCATTCCCAGCGGTGCATAATCATGACGCGCTCACGTTGACTTGCACTCACATAACTTGCTGATTTCTTAGGTGTAACACAGCGGTGCCTTCCACCGGTGATCACGTGTGGTGGCATGGTGACGTAGATGGAGTCACGTGTCATGGTGACGTCACTATATATCGTGCTCTCATAATTAAGAGCTGATTGGAGCATCAATTCTCTGCTCAAGTGTGGGTGTATTCTGTGTTCCCTACATGTAGTTACCATAGCAACGGACTCCATAAAACAAATTGGTCTCAAAGGATAAATCTACACTGATTTAATCTCTTGCTAAATAGTTATGGGACTGTATGGAGCCGATTCCTATTTAATTTCTTGTGTTTGAATTTATATATATAGAGCTTCTGAGCCATCTACCTCTAGACATACTTCTAAGGATAAAAAAATATACATATATACATATCATCTACATATGCAAGCACCTCATCAGTGATAAGGTTTCTGATAAGTAATACCTTTTTTCTGTCACTGGTAAATGGTGTAGGTTGTATTTGGAAGTAAATACGACACTGGTTAAAAAAAACCCCTCTGTACTGGCAACATTTTCCACCAAACTTTGCTGGTAGAGGCATGCAGACATCAGAACCTGAATTACACAACTTACGAAGTTGCCTCTGCAAACCATCTATCTCCATTTGTAGGTCAGCAACTTTTACCTGGTAGTTGGCACTAAACTCTTGGAGCTCACCAAACTGTTTCTTCCAAGTGGCCACAACAGACTCCATTTTGGGCAAGGTTATTCTGCAACAATCTGGTTCAGGGTTGGAGCCTCTTGTTGCAACTGGTACGGATTGGTAGTAATGTCAGGGAAAGTCAGAGGTTTGTACACAGGTATGTATCAGTTTGTGGTACAGAGGAGGAGGCAGATAGCATAGTCAGGGGATCATATTTATTTTCCATATGAGGGTCCATGTACTGTGTGACACAAGTTATGTAATCTTAAACTCTAAACGTGGCAGTAACCAATTACTCATTATCTGTTATATGCCTAATGCCTACTCATTACAATGTTGAATCACACCAGCATATACATTTCCTGATCAACTCCTCCGACTGGCGGCAGCAAGGCACATGATTTACAGGGCTTACTTCATGATATCCGACATGGGTTATTCCAAATTTCAACTGACCCCTTATACTCTATAGTAGCTGAATCCTTTCTCCATGGCATGCCTGATGTCATAGGCATCAACAAAAACAGGGTCTCTGGAGCTATCCATAGGCTGAGCTGCTTCATAAATAGTATCAACCTCTTCTGCTCTGTAGGAGTCACGTACTTTCACCAGAAATCATGGTCCAAACACCAAATGGTGAATAAATATATGAAAAAGCGGAGACAATAGAGTAAAGGATAATAGGTAGGGAATATAATAGATAATGTGAATAATCTATTCCTGACAACATCCCTAGACGCATAAAAAAAAATTATGCTAAATACCTGCTCTGACAAGAGCAACCCTGTCCATGATCCTTACCCTAGTATACCCTCACAATCACCTAATAGAAAGCAAAATCCTAAGAACTGCATGTAAAGATGATCCCAACATAATTATTAGCAAAATGTTCCAACAGGTTTCCCTTTTTTTAATATAGGCTCATGAGGGGACTACTAAATATTAGTCACTACAAATTTATCATTACCAAATAAATAGACTACCAATAACTAAACTGAAGGAACCAATTTATAGGTAAAAACCATATGTGCAACAATATATCATTAAATTGTTCAATAATTAGCAGTTATAAGGGAATCATTATTCCTACAATTCGTAGGTATTTTTCACATGTAAAATCCAGAACCAATCGCCAATAACTAGAAAATCCAAGTGAATTATAATTCATAGATATAGTCCATGTGTATCACAGATCTGAAAATGGCATACATACCATTGTAGACATCCAGCTGATGCTTAGGTGCCACAAATAAAACTCTTACCATAAAAAGTCACTCACTATGACTACATGTTGAGATGGAAAGTACAGATCCATCAGCCTGATAAAATATATTTTAGAAAAATCTTTCCAGGGAATTGGAGGGGTTTTTGGGATGATGTGAGCCATAGATTATTCTCAGCATGTATTATATTCCTTATCTTTATCCTCTAATCCAGTACCTCTATTGTCTACAATCTGTGTTGTATTTATTTACCATTTTGTTTCTTGGATGATAAATAGATATTTTTAATCAATGCTAATTGTTTTAGATGTTTACATTTCTCTGTGACATGTATAAATTTGCCCTCATGGACATGGCAGATAGCACAGAGCATAATGACTGCATACAGGCTTGGAGCCTATCATTCCTAACAAAATAATAGTGAAGTTTAATGTAGTCATTATAGTATACAGTAGCTTCCTAGTTCCACAGCTAAAGGTTGGGTAATTTAACCAAAAATAGCATGCAAAATTTCTCCAAGAAAAAAAGTTATGAAGCCAATATATAGTTTAAAAAGGGTATGCTTTTCTTTAATACATTGTTGCCATTACATATCCACATTAAATAAACACAAAGGACGCATTTCAACTCTTCCACAGAGCCTTGATCACCTAAATAAGCATTGTACACAGCCTCCTCTTATAGGAAGTGCAATTAAAATCAATACAAAACGCTGAATTTTAACATTTGAGGTGGACTCATTTAAATAAACAGAGTAGGTCATCAGCGGAATCAATTCAAATAGAGAGATCATATTCATACCTGCATAAAATGCCAAAGAAACAATATATTCATTATCTAGAATTATAGATTTAATCCTAATTGGAAGAAGCAAACAAAGCAAAAAAAATAAAAATCACCTATATGATTAACAATTAATAAATATATAATAAATCAGATTTAACATTATGCCCTCCAGGAAAGCGAGTATTTAAAGTCATAATCCAAAAGGCTTCTCTTTTCAAAATTTTGTTTGACATGAACTTTCAAGTATCTATATATGTACAGATGGCCTTGCAGTCCTGCACATCAAATAATGTTCATTGATATACTAGACAACCCCCCCCCCCCCCCAAAAAAAAAACAGACAAACCAATGGAAGATTCTACAAAGGGACATTTATTATAACGTGAATAAATTCAGGATACAGCATAATCATTTACCTTTTCTTCCCTGAGATAGTAACAGAAGGAAATTACAAATGATCCCTTACTTGTTGGGTGTAAATAAAAAAGAGTTGTTGTTTAAAATGAAAATGCCAACATAGCTCACATATAAAATGTAGGAAGTCTAAGAATAAAACCCATAGATCATATTGGGTTAAAAAGGAAAAATGGTTTATTGACAAGCTGGACTTCTAATGTATGCAGTCACATAAATCATGCCATTCACCTGAATGATGGAAAAACATTCTTCCACAAATATTTGTTCAGTTCTCAGTGGTCGACTGATGATAAGCGACGCATCACAAATTGCAGGATCACGACGACACCCAATGCCATGAGTACATAGTTAATGCTGTTATTAGTTAGTGTAAGAACAGCACCCTGTTTAAAATAAGAACAGAATGTAGGGAAAAGATTAGTAATAAAGACAAGGATGCATAATATGTGAGCTACAAAAAAAGGGGAAAAAAATGTAACATTAACTTCAAGCTCAATAATGCAATCTATGTCCTTCATCTCTGTTCAAGAACATGAAAAGCAACATTTCATTTTTTAAGA
Organism: Eleutherodactylus coqui; assembly: GCF_035609145.1. Lineage (NCBI taxonomy): Eukaryota > Metazoa > Chordata > Amphibia > Anura > Eleutherodactylidae > Eleutherodactylus > Eleutherodactylus coqui. The sequence goes on along the minus strand of NC_089837.1, from coordinate 276,791,180 downwards.
AGTTGACCATTTTGGAAACTCATTTTTAGATGCCCTAAAAGGGTACTCTGAGATAAAGAAACAGTATAGGTTTGTTTTTTTAAGTGCCTGAACCCCATCTTAATGTCAATATAAAATTGTTAGGCTGGATTCACACGGGGCGTATTCTCGGAAGAAATCTCGTTGTTTTGACACAGCGAAAAGCCGCAATATTTCCGCCGGGAAAGCGCAACTTCAAAACCCACGGCACTTAGCTGTGGGTTTTGGAGCGGCTTCGCCGCATACTTTTCTATTGCGGCCGGCTCACCCATAAAGGAGAAAAAAAAGAGAATAGACATGCTGCGTCCTGGGAATCTGCGCAGCAGCACCGGCTTTGCCGCGATGCAATCGCTGCCCCGCGTTGACGAGATTTTCGACAAATCTCGTACACATGGCTGGCTAACCCTGGGATTAGCGGTCGCAATTGGATATGCCGCAGCGAAATACCACACGGAATTTCCGTGGCAAATCCGCCCCGTGTGAATCCAGCCATAAGAGGGTACTGCAAGATTCTAAAATCTTAGAATCACATTGGCCATGTTCAGTATGTTGAATGATGATGGCACTTACAGAACTGCCTGTACTAGCTGCAGCTACAACTCCATTTAGATGTGCACAATGGATTTTCCCATTTCAGAGACACTATATTTGCACCATATCTGCTGTGTGAACACACCCATATACGAGGTGCTGCTGATAAGTCTTTGGCTTTACCCAGAAAGAAACAAGATACGAAGATGAAACTTTACATTTATTCCACGTACTCTCCACTGATGTCAACACACTTTTTACATAGGTATTCCAAGTTGTTGTGCCTCAAACCAGTCATCCGTAGCAGCCATGGCATCAGAAATGGTGGGAAATTTGGTACCCTTGAGGTGTTTCTGCAGGTTTGGAAACAGATGATAGTCAGAGGGAGCTAGATCTGGTGAATAAGGTGGGTGGTCAACCAGCTGGAAGCCTAGCTTTACCAGTTTTGCCGTGGTCGCTTGTGTAGTGTCAGCGGAGGTGTTGTCTTGCAGGAACAAGATTCCTTTGGACAGCTTGCCATGCCTTTTGGCCTTCAGAGCTGCCTTCAATTGGTCCAAAAGTTCAATGTAATACCTTTAATTGATGGTGAAACCATTTTGAAGGTAGTCCACTAGCAGCACACCCTCCTTATCCCAGAACACAGACGCCATCACCTTAGTGTCTGATTTTTGCACCCTGAACTTCTTTGGGCGAGGAGAACCACTGTGCCTGCACTCTTTTGACTGCTACTTGGTTTCAGGGTCATACAAATAAATCCAGGTCTCATCCATAGTGACCAGTCGATTCAGTAAGTTCTTATCAGTCTGGAAACGCTGACAAATGGACTGGGAAGTTTTCGCTCGCATGCTTTTCTGATCTGTTGTCAAACATTTGTTGACCCACTTTGCAGATAGCTTCTTCATGTTCAAATGTTGATGGATAATGACACAAACACATTCACGAGAAGTCCCCATAATGTCTGCTATTCCTTTAGCTGAAATTCACCGATTCTCCAGTATGAGGTTGTGCACAGCATCAACGATCTCCAGAACAGCAATCTCTCTCGGTCATCCAGGACCTTCCTCATCATTGTTGCTGAAGTGGCCTGTTTTAAATTTGGCAACCCAGTTCTTAACTGTAGAATATGAAGGGCATTGATCCCCCAATGTCTGCGACATATCACTATGAATTTCCTTTGCAGACTTTCCTTGCAGAAACAAGAATTTTATCATTCCTCTGCTCTCATTTGTTGTGAATATAGCCTTAGACTCCGCCATTTTGTTTTCCCGCGTGCCTAAATCACTGTTGCCATAAGCTACAAACACAAAATTTTTAAAACATATATTAGACACATAAGGCTTTCATGTAATGTAACATTCGTTACTATAGAAACAAAAAAAGAACACATAGTCAAAGACTTATCAGCACCCCCTGGTTGGTCTCATGGAAGGCTGTTGACCATCATCTTTTAAATGCATTTAAACTTAATGTGTCTTTTAGCATAAGTAGTTGTGAAAATAATCTACGTTTGATTACATTTTTTAAAGGCTTTTTCCTTTCAAAGTAACTATTTTCAAAGGGTTAGGCCCCCTGCGCACAGGCGGAAATTTCGCGGCGGAATTTGCCGCAGAATTTCCGCCCGTGCTTGCCTGCATAGGATTGCACTAGATAACGCAATCCTAGGCAGACGGATGTGATTTGTCCACGTGAAAACAAATGCGGAAAACAAATCGCAGCATGTTCTGTTTCTGTGCGGGTCTCAGCAGCCGTCACACAGAGTAGAGAGGAGACGCCAGGAGCGGGTAAGCCGCAGGGCTGTGCAGGGGCACGGGTCCGCATCGTGTCTGCCGGCGGCCATAGTGTGATTATAATAAGAAAGTTGTTAACGGCCAAGCAGGTGATAAAAAAAAGAACGTAGACTAACCTGTCCTTTGCCCCCTGTACTAAGCTGGGCAGCTCCCTGTCATCCTCTCCATGGACAGCCAGTGATGCAGAGAGTTTAAATGGTGATGCTGCGTTCTCCGATTGGCCACAGAGGTCACCTGAATCCTGGTGGCCATCTACAGATTGGGGAAAGAGGGGTGGGGGTGGACACAGGGCAGCGGCTCAGCTTAGTATCGGGGACCAAGGATAGGCAAGTCTACGGTCTTTTTTTTTCTGGGGCTGAGGACAGGTGGTGAGTATATTGCCTATTTTATTCTATTATTATTGTCTGTCCATTATTTTTTTTTTCTTATAACCACATGATCCTTTTTAAGCAGACAATCACTTTAAATTACTTTTGTTTTTACCATCTTACCATTTCCTTTCAATGCACTGTGTCATTTGCATTATTTATACTGCCTGCTCATAATGGAATTGAAATTAATGCTTGATCATGACAAAGAATTTTAACAATCCATTCAGAGTTTAAAGGGGTTACCCAATTAAGAATATTGTTTGTAGTTAACCCCTCAGGGATGGCCAATTGCGTTTTTACATCCTGCTTAAGTGGGCTTTAATCCTCAGGGAAATAAAAACATACATCACCTGAGAATTAAAGCCACATGGGCTGTGGACATGACGGCTCCATGCTGTTGGTTCCCGGAAGTAAGCCGACAACATGGAGCTGTTACATGGGGGTGCCGGGGAGTCCACAGGGACCCCCACTTCAGCAATGCGATCGGTGCTATCCAATGGGTAACGGCGATTGCATAAAAGTAAATAAAAGGTTAAATAAAGTTAAAGATTCAGCTGCCCTCACGGATTGGATCCATGAGGGAAGCTGAGCGTACTCACCCCCGTCCTCCACGATGTCCCGCCATGATCTAGTCCTCCAGGACCTGACGCCAGTCTTCTGTGACCACACATATGACATCACACGCACAAGCCTGAATCGCCCGAGAGTTTTGAAATCTCCTGGCTCTCAGGTACTAAGGTTAGCTGGGAGGCAGGAGATAACGGGGACCTATGCATGGAAAGAGGAGGAAAAAAAAAAGTAAAAAAAAAAAAAAAGTTTTAGCTACCCTCATGGATTGGATCCATGAGAGGAGCTGAAACTACTCACCTCCATCCTCTATGATGTCACGCGGCAGTCTGGACCTGTGGTCTTCTGCGCATGTACCGATGTAGCGCACATGCGCAGAAGGCTGGTTAACCCAGCAAATTTAAAATCTCCCTGCACCTGTCAAAGATAGCCTAGAGTAAGGGGATGTTAAAAAGGTAAAGTTTCATCTTCCCTTATCGTATCTGTAAGGGGTGATGAAAATACATAACTAAGGTCCCCAGATTTGTCCCACAATGAAATCTGTATCAACAGACCTTACCCTAGCTTCTGCTCATGGGCCCGTCAGCAAAATGGTGGACGGATGCGCAAAAGTCAAGTATTGCTCATGAAATTTTATATCTCCCTGCTCCGGGCCACTAAAGGTAGATTTCACGGGGCCGCAGTGAGTGGTCCCTGGTCACGTAATCGCCGTTATCCATTGGATAACGACATTCACGTAAAAGTAAAAACATAAAAGAAAAGTTGAAGTTTCATCTCCCCTCACCGATGCGAACAGTTAGAGGAGATGAAACTACTTACTGGAGGCCCCCGGTAGTGAACCCCGACATAATCCTCCTCCATGGTCCTTCCCCGGATTCTGCGCATGAGCCCATTGGCAAGATGCCGAACACATGTACAGGAGTCGGGGAGGGCCCAGGAAATTTAAAATCTCCTTGCTCCTGGCTACCAAAGTAGCCAAGAGCCTGCAAAAGTGACCTGTGGCCTCATTGAGCAGTCATGTGATAAAAAAGTAGCCATCTACCTTAGGCCGGTCTCACACGACCAGATAGGAATTACGTATTCTGCATGCGTTTGATGCGCGGTAATACATGGATCAATCAAATCCATTTGATTACATAATTCCGCTCACACTAGCGGGTTGGAATTACGTAATCCACTCGCAGAAGACAGAACACAGCATGTTCTATGTTACTGCGGATATCCGCGACATAGAGCCTATTGTGCTCTATGGTCGCAGATATACCCGCAGCCCATACGTAACTACATTATGTAGGGGGCTGCGGGTGCCCGCATCATTGCACAGAAAAAGGTGTACTGTGCATGACTGCCAGTGTGAGTACGCAGTTATGTGCTGTACACTACGCAGCCGTACGCAGGACCACAGCCAGACTCATAGCTGGAATCCGCTGTGGGCCTCCGCAAGCGGATTCCACATATGGCCGTGTAAACCTGGCATTATTCAGACTGCTACCTGTAATACATGATTTACAAGAAGCCCTAGGAACGCTCGCCTTCCTGCAGTTCCAGGAGCAGCTTGTTGAGCGCCTACTGTGTGAGACCACTGCACCTCAGCAAGCTTACGAAGCCTTACAGAGCACCACTTTTCACACCCCATCCCTGCCGCTGAAGTCAAGAAATACCCCCCAAAAAAGCATGGGAGCAGGAAGAATACCCAGTTTTATTTCCCCATAAGCCCATCCCAACCACCCCTGTCTACGGACATACCACACAGTTTACATTATTAAATTTATCTAAGATTTAGGGAATGATAAACAGGGAAGGGATTATTTTTAGGGAGTCAGTTTATTTTCCACACAAGTGAGCAATGGGGCCTGGAATTTATTCAGTTGCTCCCTGAAATCCAATGGGTGTTCCGTCCATTATAGGCTGAGCCATGTGTCCTATAAGTAGATTGTGGCTACAATGGATAGGTTTCTGAACACAGGACAAACCAGAGTATCAATTTTGGGGTGAAAGTCTTTAATCATATGTATGCTGTACAAAAAAAACAGTTTTTAAAAATTGACACAATTGCCAAAACAAAAAATCCGTAATTTTTTTCTTCTGCTTTGATTAGATTCATTCAAAAACTGTGGGGTCAAAATACGCAGTAGACCCCTATATTAATCCGTTAAGGGGGCTAGATTTCAAAATGGGGTCATTTGTGGGGGTTCTCTATGAGTCATTTTGACCACTAAATGGCTCTACCAGTGTGCTATGGGGCCTAAGATGCCTTCAAGCAAAAATTCTATTCTGAAAGCCACTGGCTGCTTTTTTTCAGTTTGGGCCCCGTTGTGCATACAGACAGAATATAAGGGCCACAATGGGTATGTTTCTGAACACAGGACAAACAGGGAAATCCATTTTTGGTGTAAATCCTCATTTTCATGTGCACTATAGAAAGAAAAAATCTGCCTTTAACCCCTTAGTGACCAAGCCTGTTTGCGCCTTAATGACCAGGCCAAATTTTGCAAATCTGACATGTGTCACTTTAACATGGAAAAACACCAGAAAGGTTTTGCATATCCAAGCGATTCTGACATTGTTTTTTCGCCACATGTTGTGCTTCATTTAGGCGGAAAAAATAGACCGATAGAAATTGTGTTTATTTATTAAAAGCGCCAAAATTGGGAAAATTTTGAAAAAATCGTCATTTTTTCACATTTCCAACTGCAATATCTTAAATATGTGCAAACATAATATAGAAATTTTTGCTAAGATTTATATTTCCACCCGTTTACTTTATTTTGGGCGCACATTGGAAAAACTTTCGTTTTTTTTTAACTATTTAGGAGACGTACAAATTTAACATTACTTTTTAGCATTTTGAGGAACACTTTGTTTTCCTATACCAAGCCGAGATTGGAAAGGCTCATGAGTGTCAGAATAATAGATACCCCCCCAAATGACCTCATTTTAAAAACTACACCCCTTAATGTATTCACTGAGGGGTGTCATGAGTATTTTGACCCCACAGTTTTTTTTCAGGAATTAATTCAATTTAGAGGAGAAAAAGTAAAATTTCATATTTTTGCAAATCTGTCATTTTAAAGACATAATTTTTTCCTATAGTTTACATGAAAATCAGGATTTACACCCCAAAATGGATACCCCTATTTCTGCCGTGTTCAGAAATATACCCATTGTGGCCCTATTGTTATATCTGAGTCCACAACGGGGCCCAAAATGAAAGGAGTAGTCAGTGTCTTTCAAAACAGAAATTTTGCTTGAAGTCCTTTTAGGCCCCATAGCACACATGTAGAGTTCTTGAGCGCCCAAAACCATAGAAAACCCCCACAAATGACCCCATTTTGAAAACTAGACCCCTTAAGGAATTTATCTAGGGGTGTACTGCATATTTTGACCCCACAGTTTTTGAATGAATTCAAACCAAGCAAAAGGAAAAAATTGTGATTTTCGTTTTTTCGGCAATTCTGTCATTTTAAAAACAGCTTTTTTTGTACAGCACACATATGAAGGAAGACTTGCACCCAAAAATGGATACCCCTGTTTGTCCCGTGTTCAGAGACATACCCATTGTGGCCCTAATCTTATGTCTGGATACACAACGGAGCCCAAAATGAAAGGAGCGACCGGTGGCTTTCGGAACACAAATTTTGCTTGAAGTCCTTTTAGGCCCCATTGCCCACTTGTAGAGTTCTTGAGCGCCCAAAACCATAGAGAACCCCCACAAATGACCCCATTTTGAAAACTAGACTCCTTAACGAATTTATCTAAGGGTGTACTGCGCATTTTGACCCCACAGTTTTTGAATAAATTCAAGCAAAGCAAAAGGAAAAAATTAGGATTTTTGTTTTTTTGGCAATTCTGTCATTTTAAAAACAGCTTTTTTTGTACAGCACACATATGAAGGAAGACTTACACCCCAAAATGGATACCCCTGTTTGTGCTGTTTTCAGAAATATACCCATTGTGGCCCTAATCTTATTTCCGCATGCACAACGGGGCCCAAAATAAAAGGAGTAATCGGTGGCTTTCAGAACATAGATTTTGCTTGAAGTCCTTTTAGGCCCCATTGCCCACTTGTAGAGTTCTTGAGCGCCCAAAACCATATAGAACCCCCACAAATGACCCCATTTTGAAAACTAGACCCCTTAACGAATTTATCTAGGGATGTACTGCATATTTTGACCCCACAGTTTTTGAATAAATTTAAGCAAAGCAAAAGGAAAAAAATAGGATTTTCATTTTTTGGGCTATTGTGTCAATTTAAAAACAGTTTTTTTTGTACAGCACACATATAAATGAAGGCTTTCACCCCAAAATGGATACCCCTGTTTGTCCCGTGTTCAGAAACATACCCATTGTGGCCCTAATAGACTTACAGGACCCATGGCTAGGCCTACAATGAAAGGAATACCCGTTGGATTTCAGGGTACAGCTGAATAAATTCCAGGCCCCATTGCCCACTTATAGAGCCATTGAGCGGCCAAAACTATAAAGAACCCCCTCAAATGACCCCATTTTGAAAACTAGACCCCTTAACGAATTCATCTAGGGGTGTACTGCGTATTTTGACCCCACAGTATTTGAATGAATCTAAGCAAAGCAGAAGGAAAAAGTTACGATTTTCAATTTTTTTGGCAATTTTTTCAATTTAAAAACAGTTTTTTTGTACAGTGCACATAGGAATGAAGACGTTCACCCCAAAATGGATACCCCCGTTTGTCCCGAGTTCAGAAACATACCCATTGTGGCCCTAATCTACTTACAGGACGCATGGCAAGGCCTATAAAGGACGGAACACCTGTTGGATTTTAGGGCACAACTGAATAAATTCCAGGCCCCATTGCTTATTTGTACAGAATAAAGATTGACTCCCTAAAAATCCCCCCCCTCCCCCTCAGCGCCCTTTTTGGCGTTCGCAAATCTTAGATAAAAGTAAAAATGTGAACTGTGTAGTATTTCCGAAGACAGGGGTAATTACGGAGGCTGGTTGAATGGGCCCATGGGGCAATAAAACCGGGTATCCCCCCCCTCCTCTCATGCTTTTTGGGGGTATTTCATGACCTCAGTGGCGGGTATGGGGTGTAAAAAGTGGCGTTCCGTGAGTCTCCGTAAGCTTGATGAGGTGCGGCGGTCTCACACAGAAGGCGCTCAACAAGGTGCTCCTGGAACTGCAGGAAAGCGAGCGTTCCCGGGGCTTCTTGTAAAATACGTATCACAGGTAGCGGTCTGAATAACGCCGGGCTCACGCGGGTGCAGGCGGAATCCGCTTGCGGAGGCCCACAGCGGATCCCATCTGTGAGCCCGGCTGTGACCCTGCGTACGGCTGCGTAATGTACTGCGCATAACTGCCTACTCACACAGGCGGTCATGCACAGTACACCTTTGTTTGTATTTCCCGCACCATCGCTTAGCGATGACGCGGGTACCCGCAGCCCGTATACAATGTAGTTGCGTATGGGCTGCGGGTATATCCACGACCATGGAGCACAATGGGCTCTATGTTGCCGATATCCGCAGTAAAATAGAACCTGCTGCGTTCTCTTTTCTGCGAGTGGATAACACAATTCTGACCCGCTAATGTGAGCGGAATTGTGTAATCCAATGCGATTGATCTGCGTATTACCGCGGATCAGACGCATGCGGAATCCGTCATTCCTATCCGGTCATGTGAGACCGGCCTAAGGTAGATCGCTACCTTTTTATCACGTGACCGGGGACCGCTCAACGAGGCCCCTGGTCACTGCTCCAGGCTCTCTGTGACCGTTGGTCGCTGGGAGCAAGGAGATTTTAAATTTCCTGGGCTCCCTGACTCCTGCGCATGTGTCCGGCTTTTTGCCGGCAATCGCATGTGCAGAATCCTGGAAGGTCCACGGAGGAAGATCGCGTCGGGATTCAAATACGGAGGCCTCCGGTAAAAAGATTCATCTCCTCTCACCGATCGCATCAGTGAGGGGAGATGAAACTTCAAATTTTTTTTTTAACTTTTACGTGATCGCCATTATTGGATAATGGCGAACACGTGACCAGGAACCGCTCACCGCGGACCCCCATTAAATCTCCATGCTCTTGGCTACGTTTTGTAGCCAGGAGCAGGGAGAATTTAAATTATCCTGGCAATCCACAGCTTTTGCGCATGCGCCCGCCATTTTGGCGACGGGCGCGTGTGCAGAAGCTGTGGTAAGGTCCGCGGATAAATCTGGGGGCCTTAGGTACGTACTTTCATCCTCCCTCACGGATATGATCCATGAGGGGAGATGAAACGTACGCTTTTTAAACTTTTAAAAACTTTTTTTTACTTTTTTTTTTTTTTACTTTTTTACACTTTTTTCTCACTTTACATGATCACTGTCATCCATTGGATGACAGTGATCATGTCCCCGGTATAATCTCTCTGCTCCCAGCTACACATGGCAGCCAGAAGCAGAGGGATTTTAAATTTCCCGGGGCTCGAGCCCGTCTGTTCACGCGCCCGATGTCAATCATCGGGCGCGCATGCGCAGACGGGGATTCGGGTCCCGGGACATCGGGACACCGCTGAGGACTGGGGGTGAGTATTTTCACCTCCCCTCATGGATCCGATCCATGAGGGGAGGTGAAACTGACTTTTTTTAAACTTTTTTTTAACTTTTTCGCGATCGCCGCTAACCATTGGATAACGGCGATCGCGGTACCGGGGACCGCTCACCGCAGTCCCCGCTGACATCTCCTGCCTCCCGGCTACCTACAGGAGCCGGGAGCCAGGAGATTTTAAATCTCCCGCGCCGCCGGGCCTTCTGCGCATGCGGCTGACGTAATGCCGCCTGGCGCGCATGCGCAGAAGACCGGCTTCGGGCCCCGGAGCGGCAGGAGAGCGGGGAGCAGCGTGCCAGACCTGGGTGAGTAATTTCAGCTGCTCCGATGGATCCGATCCATCAGAGCAGCTG